>NW_016811810.1:1201439-1361368 GCF_001698545.2 Rhinopithecus bieti
ATTAATAACAACTAGTAGACATTTAAAATATCTTTTTTTTTTTTTTTTGAGATGGAGTCTCGCTCTGTCGCCCAGGCTGGAGTGCAGTGGCCGGATCTCAGCTCACTGCAACCTCCGCCTCCCGGGTTTACGCCATTCTCCTGCCTCAGCCTCCTGAGTAGCTGGGACTACAGGTGCCCGCCACCTCGCCCGGATAATTTTTTGTATTTTAGTAGAGACGGGGTTTCACCGTGTTAGCCAGGATGGTCTCAATCTCCTGACCTCGTGATCCGCCCGTCTCGGCCTCCCAAAGTGCTGGGATTATAGGCTTGAGCCACCGCGCCCGGCCTTAAAATATCTTAACAAATAAATCTAGAACAAAGCTATTCTAGAATGAATTAAGAGAAAATTAGAGTTAATAATGGATTTTAAGGCTGGGAATAATAAAGAGAGAATGTACAAGTGATCAGCAGGTGCTTGAAAAAAAGAAAATACAAGCCTGATAACCCTGCCTAATAAAGAAAAAAATATGTGCCAATCAGATAAACTTCATGTTTACTGACTCTCAGAATGAAGGTCAAAATTCTTACCTCAAGGTTCACACAGCCCCACACATGCCCCCTGGTGGCTCTCCTAGTCTTCAAAAGGTTTCCTTTTGCCTTCCCCTTGTTTCCTATCCTTCTACTCTGCGGCCACACGGGCCTCCTGGTGGTGTCCTGTCCTGCCCTGCCTCACGGCCTTGGCACTGGCTGTTCCTTCTGCCTAGAACAGGCTTCCCCACGAGAATGCTCATGCTCCACTCCCTGTCTTACTGCAAAGCTCTGCTAACACATCTTGTCAGAATGTCTTTCTGACCAATCCATGTGGAACAGCATCTTGACCTTCCCTTGTCCATGCATTGTTTTTCTCAGACCCTCTTGGGATTTAGTGTATGTCTTTTTTGCCTGTCAACTTGTGCCTCAGCTAGAATTAAGTTATATCCCCCCTGCACCATCTAGAAACAGTAGCTGTCACAGAGCAGACAATGGTTACAAAATTGCTGAAATAATTAACTGAATCTTAAAGTATCCAATGGTAGGTCCTTGCCCATGAAATTTATGCCAAGTTACATTTTGACCAGTTATCAAGAATGCTTGATAAAATATTATTTGATTGTATAGAATACTAAAGAGTATGTTCTAGAAAAAGGATTTAAAATAGAAACTCACAGAAATGAACAGATTGCTTTGCACTATAAAATTAGACTCCCACATTAAAAACAAAACAAACATATACAATATACACAAGAAAGATATTTAACAGGCCGGGCATGGTGACTCACATCTGTAATCCCAGCACACTGGGAGGCCGAGGCAGGTGGGTCACTTGAGGTCAGGAGTTCGAGACCAGCCTAGCAACATGGTGAAACCCCGTCTCTACTAAAAATACAAAAACTAGCTGGGTGTGATGGTGTGTGCCTGTAATACCAACTACTCGGGAGGCTGAGGCAGGAGAATCACTTGAACCTGGGAGGCGGAGGTTGTAGTGATCAGAGATCATACCACTGTACTCCAGCCTGGGCAACAGAGCAAGGCTCCGTCTCAAAAAAAAAAAAAAAAAAAAAAAGAAAAGAAAAGAAAAAGATATTTAACAAAATATGAATCCTCAGGGACTGGAATTCCTTCAACAAACATTCAGTAAACATTAGATTATGGGCCGGGTGCAGTGGCTCACGCCTATAATCCTAACACTTTGGGAGGCCAAGGTGGGTGGATCACCTGAGGTCGGGAGTTCAAGACCAGCCTGAACAACATGGAGAAACCCCATCTCTACTAAAAATATAAAAATAGCCCAGTGTGGTGGTGCATGCCTGTAATCCCAGCTACTTGGGAGGCTGAGGCAGGAGAACTGCTTGAACCCGGGAGGCAGAGGTTGCGGTGAGCTGAGATTGCACCACTGCACTCCAGCCTGGGCAACAAGAGCGAAACTGTCTCAAAAAAAAAAAAAAGAAAGAAAAAGAAAAAAAGGCTCGGCATGGTAGTTCATGCCTGTAATCCCAGCACTTTGGGAGGCCAAGGCGGGTGGATCACAAGGTCAGGAGATTGAGACCATCCTGGCTAACCTGTTGAAATCTCGTCTCTACTAAAAATACAAAAAAATTAGCCAGGCGTGGTGGTGGGCACCTGTAGTCCCAGCTACTCGGGAGGCTGAGGCAGGAGAATGGCATGAACCTGGGAGGCAGAGCTTGCAGTGAGCCTTGATCGCGCCACTGCACTCCAGCCTGGGCGATAGAGCAAGACTCTGTCTCAAATAAATAAATAAATAAATNTGAGATTGCACCACTGCACTCCAGGCTGGGCAACAAGAGCGAAACTGTCTCAAAAAAAAAAAAAGAAAGAAAAGAAAAAAAGGCTCGGCATGGTAGTTCATGCCTGTAATCCCAGCACTTTGGGAGGCCAAGGCGGGTGGATCACAAGGTCAGGAGATTGAGACCATCCTGGCTAACCTGTTGAAATCTCGTCTCTACTAAAATACAAAAAAATTAGCCAGGCGTGGTGGTGGGCACCTGTAGTCCCAGCTACTCGGGAGGCTGAGGCAGGAGAATGGCATGAACCTGGGAGGCAGAGCTTGCAGTGAGCCTTGATCGCGCCACTGCACTCCAGCCTGGGCGATAGAGCAAGACTCTGTCTCAAATAAATAAATAAATAAATTTAGATTATGGCTATTTTAAAAAATTATCTTGTATTTTTATAACTAAAATGGATTACGTATTTTAAAAGTGAATGAAATAAAGTCCACTAATCCTGCTATCAGCTGTGTGTAAGTCATGGTACTCTGGGAACTTTAGAATGCTTACCATCAGGAATTGTAGAGATTATAGGAAGCTCAGAGACAATTTAGTTAAATTCCAGTAATGCAGTCACCTTATCTCCCCCCATCTCAAACTGAGGCAGAGCCAGATCTAAATTTGTTTGTTGTTGTTTTTCCCACTAAATTTGGATCCATTGCTCCTTCTACTCCACTTTGCCTCTAAGTGCAGAGTTAAGAGAATGTGGAATACAGATAATACACCCATAGTTTAAAAAAACTGAAAAGGAGTAAAACAGCTAAAATATATAATAAATCATACAATTTGATATAAGAACAAGAGTAAAAGGCTTTCAAAACTGAACTTTAAAACACTGAACTAATTTGGTTAGTTTACTGGTGGCAATTATCTGTTATTTCTGATAAAAACCTTTTATAACTTTTGGGTTATAAAAGTAATGCTCAGAGCATCACTAGTACACATGTAAAGGACATTTAAAAATGGGTAAACATGGAGTTACTGAGGAAAAAAATGGCCATTTGTAGTTTCCAAGCAGGAGTATAAAATAAGAGTCAATTTTCTCTGTTATTGTAACTTTATTAGAGCCATCTCTGTTCACCTGCTACTATTCTAGTTCAAAGACAGTTTCTTGAGCAAGCATGTCTGTTATGTGCCACAAAGTAACATTTTGGTCAATGATGGACCACATATACCATAGTGGTCTCATAAGAGTATAAAGAAGCTGAAAAATTCCTACTGCCTAGTGACATCATAGAAATCAAATTTCTTGCCGGGCGCGGTGGCTCAAGCCTGTAATCCCAGCACTTTGGGAGGCCGAGACGGGTGGATCACGAGGTCAGGAGATCGAGACCATCCTGGCTAACACCGTGAAACCCCGTCTCTACTAAAAAATACAAAAAACTAGCCGGGTGAGGTGGCGGGCGCCTGTAGTCCCAGCTACTCGGGAGGCTGAGGCAGGAGAATGGCGTAAACCCGGGAGGTGGAGCTTGCAGTGAGCTGAGATCCAGCCACTGCACTCCAGCCTGGGTGATAGAGCGAGACTCCGTCTCAAAAAAAAAAAAAAAAAAAAAGAAATCAAATTTCTTATGTGATCATGGTGATGCTGGTGTAAACAAACTTACTGTACTGCCAGTCATACAACAGTACATAAATTATGTATAGTGATTAATACATGATAATGATAATAAACAACTATGTTACAGGTTTGTGTATTTACTATACTTTTTCTTTTTCTCTAATATACTACACTTTTAATTGTTATCTTAGAGTGTACTCCTACTTATTTATTTTTTAGAGGCAGAGTCTCACTCTCTTGTCCAAGCTGGAGTGCAGTGGTGTGAACAAGACTTACTGCAGCCTTGACCTCCTGGACTCAAGTGATCTTCCCTCAGCCTCCCAAGTCGCTGAGACTACAGTTGTGCGCCACAAGGCCAGGTTAATTTTCAAATTTTTGTTTGAGACAGGGTCTTACTAAGTTGCCCAGGCTGGTCTTGAACTCCCGGGTTTGAGTCATCTTCCTGCCTCAGTCTCCAAAGTGCTGAAATTACAGTCATGAGCCACCACACCAGCCCCTTCTACTTATAAAACAAAACAAAACAAGAAGTAGTTAACTGTCAAACAGCCTCAAGCAGGGCCCTTTGCAGGTATCCAGAAGGAGGTACTGCTGCCCTAGGAGATGACATCTCCATGCACATTACTGCCGCTGAGGATCTTCCGGTGGGACAAGGTGTGGAGGCTGAAGACAGTGATGTGGATGATCTCGGCTCTGTGTAGGCCTAGCCTACTGTATGTGTTTGTGTCTTAGTTAAGAAAAAAGTTTAAAAAATTTAAATAGAAAAAAGCTTAAAAGGTTCATGATGTAAAAAGGTTACAATAAGCTAAGGTTAATTTAATAAGAGTTTTAAAGATAAATTTAATGTAGCCAAAGTGTAGTGTTTATAGCCTATAGTGGTGTACAGTAATAATCTAGGCCTTCACAATCCTATATGAGTGTACCATTATTTTATACTTTATACTGTATTTTTACAGTATTTTCTGTATTTAGATATACAAATACCACGTGCTACAACTGCCCACAGTATTCAGTACAGTAACATGCCATACAGGTTTGTAGCCTAGGAGCAACAGGCTATATTATATAGCCTAGACGTGTAGTAGGCTAGACCATCTAAGTTTGCGTAAGTATACCATGTAATGTTTGCACAATCATGAAATCGCCTAATGATGCATTTGTCAGAAAGTATCCCCATCATTACACATGGCACACGATTGTACTATTAGTCTAAAATGTCATTTAAAAAATCACCAATCTAATTTAAAAAGACATGCAATAACAAATGTTGGTGAAGACGTGGAGATCTGCACTCCTATACACTGCTGCTAGTAATATAAAATGGTACAGCTGTGTTGGAAATCTTTTTGGCAGTTCATCAAAAAGTTAAACATTCCAGCCTGGGCAACATCATGGGACCCTATCTCTAAAAAAAATAAAATAATTAGCTGGGAATGATGGCACACACTTGTAGTCCCAGCTACTTGGTAGCTGGGAGGACCACTTGAGTCTGGGAGGTTGAGGCTGCAGAAAGCCATGATTGTACCACTGTACTCCCTTGGTGACAGAGCATGACCCTGTCCTAAAAAAAAAAAAAAGAAAGAAAAAGTTGGCTGGCTCAGTGGCTCATGCCTGCAATCCAGAAGTTGGAGACTAGCTTGGGAAATGTAGAGAGACGCTGTCTCTACAAAAAAAAAAATTAAATTAGCTATGTGTGGTGGCGCTTGCCTGTAGTCCTAGTTACAAGGGAGGAGAACTTGAGTCCAGAAACTTGAGGCCACGGTGAGCCATGATTGCGTCACTGCACTTCAGCCTGACTGACAGAGCAAGATCCTGTCTGTCTCTCTCTCTCTCTCTCTCTCACACACACACACACACACACACACACACACACACAGAGTCAAACAATAGTCACCACATGATGAAGCAATTCCACTAACAGGCATATACAAAAGAGAACTAAAAACATATATCCAGGGCCGGGCACGATGGCTCACACTTGTAATCCCAGCACTTTGGGAGGCTGAGGCAGGTGGATCATGAGGCCAAGAGATCGAGATCATCCTGGCCAACATGGTGAAACCCCATCTCTACTAAAAATACAAAAATTAGCTGGGCACGGTGGTGCACACCTGTAGTCCCAGCTGCTCAGGAGGCTGAGGCAGGAGAAACATCTGAACCCAGAAGGTGGAGGTTGCAGTGAGCCGAGAACACACCACTTCATTCAGCCTGGCGACAGAGCAAGACTCCGTCTCACCAAAAAAAAGACGTCTCACCGTCTTCTCACGGAAAAACTCATATATGAATGTTCACAGAAACATTTTAATAGTCAAAAAGTAGAAGCAACCAAAATATTCATCAACTGATGAATGGATAAACAAAAGGTGGTCTATATCTATACAAAAGAGTATTATTTGGCAATAAAAAGGAATGAAGTACTGACACATACTGCAACACGGATGAATCTTAAAAACATTGTGCTAAGTGAAAGAAGCCAATAATAAAAAACTCATAGTTTCATTTATACAAAATGTCCAGAATATATAAATCTATAGAGACAGAAAGTGGAAGAGTGGCTGCCAGAGGCTGGGGAAGGGCGGAATGGGAATTAACTGCTAATGGGTATAAAGTTTCTGAGGTGAAGAAAATGTTCTAGTTGACTGTGGTGATTGCTGCACAACTTTGTGAATATACTGAAAAGCACTGAATTGTATACCCTAAAAGAGTGAACTTCATAGTAAGCAAATGATACCTCCATCAAGCTATTATTAAAGCAATCTTTTTTTTTTCTTTTTTTTTTGGGACGGAGTCTCGCTCCGTCGCCCAGGCTGGAGTGCAGTGGCGCCATCTCCGCTCACTGCAAGCTCCACCACCTCCCGGGTTAACGCCATTCTTCTGCCTCAGCCTCCCTAGAAGCTGGGACTACAGGCGCCCGCCACCACTCCTGGCTAATTTTTTTCTATTTTCAGTGGAGACGGGGTTTCACCATGTTCGCCAGGATGGTCTTGATCTCCCGACCTCGTGATCCGCCCGCCTCAGCCTCCCAAAGTGCTAGGATTACAGGCGTGAGCCACCGCACCCAGCCTAAAGCAATCTTTTTTAAAATATATTGATCTCTTTTGGAGGGTAAATTGGGGCAAATTAATGTTTCTTTCTCAAAAATGCGGGTAAACTAGGTATACTGACTGTTTCTGACTCTCATCTGATTTGCTAATTCCATCCAAAGAAAGTCACCTATAAAAACTATTACCGATGACAAAGGCTGAAAGAGTAAAATGAATAAAAGGCCCCGCCTTGTAGGAGCTATTGTTGCCACTTTTTGGTTTCTGACTATGCCAAGTACAAGTTGACATTTATGAAGAGCTTTATAAAAGACACCTGTAAACATTAATACCTAGAAGAACTAAGGACTCATAAAGACAAACAAAAGCAATTTAAAGTTAAATAGTCAAAATTAATCTAGTTGTTTGGTAGTCTTAAAAGACTTACTGGACTCATATAAACGCCTTGATGTACATCTCCAAATTGGCCTTCTCCAATACATCGTCCAAGTTCTATTCTTTCTCTTTGAATCTCATAATCCCTGGCTGCAAAACATAATTCACATATTAATACTTAAGTAAAATATTCCAAACGTAGAACTAACACTTGACATATTTCTTGATCATCCATAAGTAAAAGTTTCATCTGTGGCACATCAATCTATGAAAATGCTTTAAACAGAGTGGAATTCTCTTAAACAATATTTTCACAGGAATTCATGTAATTAGTTATGGTATTAGAAACTACTGAAACAATGAGTTCTACTAAAGGTAGATATTTTTCATGTTGTTCCTAGGAGTTTTACATTTCTGATTTATTTTGTATCTATTTGATAGTTTTCTAAATAATTGCTCCAACTATTAAATTATATGCTTAATTATTAAGAACTATTAGTTTAGGTATTAATATATGAAGGCTATAAAAGCACAGTTATTTAAAGCAATTAATTTACAAATAACTACAATTTGTAAATATGGAAGCAACATAAAATTATGTCATAAGTAAACTTTATGTTTTGAAAGTTTAAGAGTTTTCCACTTCATGATAATCCTAGCTCTATATTACTCATGGAGCTAAAAGAGTTTAAAGAGGTAGTTTCTCAAAATTAAATCAAAATTAGATGACTCAAAATCAAGGTTGGACATATCAACATTATGAATCATAAATACTTTATACTTTTGAGACGATGTGCCCCAAATTAATATATTGTTATTGTAATTTATACAAAATAGATTATTCAGTAGGTTTTTGAGGCACATGGAAAGAAAATGCCCATTAGGAATGTAATAGATTTAATTATAACCCATTTAGCTACTTTGTATTTTGATTTATTTCAGGTAAGAAACTCATCTCCATAGGTTATCGCATATATATTCCAGTAGTGTAATCACCAATGAAATACACCAAGAGCCAAATATTTTTACATGTTCTCCCTGGTTTATCAAATTATAAACACAGAACATTCAACCCAAAATTTAGATAGTTATTTTCCTCTTTAAAATCACTTTAGCTAGTAGTTCCATTGATTTAACAGTATGAGTAAACCAATGACAAATAGTTTAAAAATAAGTTAACCAAAAACTGAAACATCCCATATCACTCCATAGGTTGCAATTGCAAGCAAATGCAGTTAATTTAAAGGAATCCTGTTACCTTCATCTATTCCATAGCTTTCTGTATTGCAATTAAGAGAGAAAAAAATTGAAGACCTTGCTTAGAAATAACTAATAGCAATTAGGTTAGCAACACAAACTTGAAGAGAATATTTCAATAATAATTTTTAAAATATTTTAAGCACAAATATGAATTTAAAAAAACTAAATACAAGTAAAAACTAAATATCTTCAAGTTAACTCAATGTTAGTTAAACAACGCTTTAAAGTTCCTATCTCATCAGTTTCTATAACTTATTTTTGTGGGGTATGGATGAAATCCATGTTGGACATTCACTGCTCAAATATAAATAATAAATATAAAAATAAAAACTGGAGTATCTGCAGGAATGTACAAGTGACTATATGGCTAATCAAAGAAGTAAACACGTGCTTTGATATTTTTTTTTCTTTCTTTTTTTTTTTTTCTGAGACAGGGTCTCACTCTGTTGCCCAGGCCAAGTGCAGTGGTGCAATCAGGGCTCACTGCAGCCTCGACCTCACAGGCTCAAGCAATCCTCACACCTCAGCCTCCTGAGTAGCTGAAACAACAAGCGCGTGCTACTACACTCACCTAATTTATTTTGTTTTTGGGAGAGACAGTAGCTTGTTATGTTACCTAGGTTGGTAATGTACTCTTAAGATTCAAATAATTCTCCTGCCTCTGTCTCCCAAAGTGCTGAGATTACAGATGTGAGCCACCATGCCAAAAAGTTAAACCTAAGTTTAAACATTTTTCCAAACTGATACTGGCAATCAAAATGTACACACAAGTTTCAGCTCTGGCCTCTTTTGAATAACTCTCTAGTCAAGACGCTCTTGAAAGGGGACGTGGGTCAACAGGGCAAAATGCACACTTGAAAGGCAACACTGGGTTGTTTCTCTTCATTCTGGTAATGCTTCCTCAATGTATACAGAACATTCAAATAAGAATATTTACAAGAATATTTATACAACAGAATAAGGCACCTATAACATTTATTTTACAAATATATATAGCTCTACTAAAATCAGGACATTCAGATTTTGAATTAACTACTAAGACTTCTGAAGACTCTTTAAAAGGCAGGTTTAATTTTTTTTTTTATACCCAAGCCAGTACTGTGTGGAACATTAAAAAAAATAAAAAAGAAAATTAAAAAATAATTTTTTTATGCAAATGAAATTTCAAGAGCTTATCTAATTCAAGATCCGGAGACTACACACTCCAACATGAGACCTCGGACTTCAAGACTTTCCTTAATCAACAAGTTGCATATCACAGAGAGAAGCAGAATCTTGACATTTCCAGGCTCTATGAAGGTCCTTTAAGAGTTGTTTCTCTCCCCACACTTCCCATCCCTGAGGTGTACAGACTGACGATGGTTAGAAGCTATTTGTATTGGTTAGTCAATGGCAACAAAGAATAAACAATTTCAAGGGGGAAACTGCAAATCTTTGAATATATGTATGTGAATGTATGGGTATACGTGTGTGTGTACGTATGTGTATTATACATATATGTGTGTGTATATATATTGTGTATACACACACATTCACATATATACTTAACCAATAATACTAACCTTCTACAGACAGAAAATACCCTAATCAATAAAGGTTCTACTATGATAGAGTCAGAAAACAAGATTACAAAATCCTGTAACTAAAATTGTTACACACATTTGAGTTTTAGGCTTCTGACCTTAGAGTGGGCATATGTAAGTAATATAGAATGGTAAAGATTGAAAAGAGTATTTCTGTTCAGCACCCAAGGAAGTATTAAAAATGGCTCTAAAAAGACAGTAAGTGTCAATAACTTTTAAATGCAAGGAGCTCTCTGTCAAGTCTGAGCAAGAACAAAATCAGAAGTTTACTTACTTGAGGGCATGGTGTAAGTATCTTCTTCATCTATAATCTCAGCATAATCATCTGTTTCTGCAGGAAAAGAAACAGATGCGTTGAAAGAGGTTAAACAACTGACCTCCTGGTATTTCATATAATTAAAATAGGCAAAGTGATCTGCTTAAATCCTCTACCATGCTGAAATATTCTTAAAACACTATTACTCAAATTTTGCTCACACATGAGTCATTTATGGAAATAAAAGTGACATCATTGTCCAATACGTTATAATACACAGACTTGTTTATCGGAGAGCAAACAGGGCTAACACAGGAAGCCCTTGTAAAAAAAAGAAAGACATGAAACAACTATGTATAATGCTTCAAATTAACCAAGCTACCAACCGCAAAGCTCTTCCTCAACTACACCAAATACATGTTTAAAACTACAGTTGTCTACTGGGCTTTCTCCAAGTAAGACCGGTATCTCCAAAACACAGTATTTAATTTTATTAACAATTAGACTTGACAGCATAATCTGAATGGAACCTTTAGAAAATAAATGGCAGCCTAATTTTTGAGATTAACTGTGCTAATTCATTCCATTTGCTCAGGGTTGAGAAATGCAACAGGAATTTGTTTCCTAACTTTCAAACTCAGATATTTTAGGCATTAATGCCAAAAGGGTAGATCTAAAAAGAAAAAAAGGAGAATAAGCAGCATATTAAAATGAGGTTTTCTGAGATCATGGCAAGAAGTTCCAATGTATCTATCTACTCTTTTGGGGTAACACACCAACTTAAAAGTCCACCACTATATTAACGGGAACTTTAAAAATACCCATCTGAAGAAAACAGTCATTCATGTGGGTAACAACTATACTGAAAAATCACTTCAGCCTTGTCTTTTTTCTTTTCTGGAAAAGGAACATCTTTAGCTGCTCCATGTATAAGGATTTTAACTGCTGGGCCATTCTTGTGAGTCAGTAAAGCAGGAACAGTACTTTGTGATGCATCATTTCCAAGGAGCTCTATTTTGATATTTTGACCTAGCATCCTTGTTCAACACCAGAGAAACTAAAAGCTACAAGTTCTTTCTTCTGTGCTGCCTTATTACTGCATTCAGATATTAAACGTATAGAATTCAAAGAAAATAGAGAATATATGTGGTTTACAGTCACTGGGATATCAATCATTCCACATCTATGGTAATGACTGAGATCAAATCTACAAGTGGAAGAATTCACTTCTTATTATATAATCATCATTAAAAGTCATTACAGCAAAAAAAAAGTTGGGGAAGCAGAATATAACACCAATGAATCAATTCTCTTTGAGACAGTTATTATTTGTAAACTATTCCTAAGTCCTACATTACAGGCAGACAATCTATATTATTCTTTTACATTTATAAGAATACTCATATTAACAAAGTTTTAATAGACTCCAAATCATACATTCTTTTATTTCTGTATTTCTCCCTCTTAATCTGTTTTCAGCGAACACTAAGAACAGTAAATTGGCATCTGTAGGCCTATAGCTCTGCTTCTGTGTAAGATGGCTTATCAAAGACCCTGTAAAAGAAAACTTGGGGATGGAAGAAAGCTGTTAACACACTTGCAACAAAAAGGACTAAGCAAGGGAGGAATCTACTCTAACAGCTAAGGCAACAGAAGCCACACAAATGGCCATTTGCAATCATTTCTCTTTTGATTCCACAGTTTAACATGCTCAACTTTGGGATGCTCTCCTCAGAAAATGAATGCAACTAAAGCTGCCTTTCCACACAACAGCCCTGGCACCCTCACTGCTTCCTTTCATATAAAGCATGTGCCTTTAGAAGTGAAGCATATGAGTTGGCTCTGCTGCAGCAGGATTTTGGGAGACAGAGCCACTCAAACTCTGCACTTCTGCTTCCCTTCCCAAGGCTGCCCTGTAACCCAAACTGCTGAAGAGTCTCTACAACCCTGCATGTAGCTCATGGCATTACTAAGCCAATGTTTTGCACTTGTCACCACAGGTACCACAGCTTCATATGGCTGAAAAGGTTCATTAAAAGCCTGTTCAGAAACCCAAGTCTCTCAGGTGACAGGTTGTAAAATGTCTTAATGAAGAAGGGTATAAAGCTGCTGCTAACACCAGTGGCAGTGACCTCCAACTGAGGGCTTTACCATGCACCAAAGCTTATGTCGGCCTAGAGCCAATTCTGGGTTTAGCCACCTATTCAGAGATCTCTCCGCAAACTAATTTGCCCCCATCTCATTGTTCTTAATCATGTTCCCTGGCTCATTTTCCTCATTACCTATAACAACCTGATATAATTTTGTTTCCTGTGAACTGTATGCCCACCTCTCCAGAATCGAACAGCCACCAGAGTGGAACCTTCATGTATCTTGCTCAACACTGTGTCCTCAGCAGCTAAAGCAGTGCCTAGCACAGAGAAGGTCCCTCAAGAAACACATGTTAAACCAAAAGAATGAATGCAGTGCAGCAATCAGTAAAGGAACACTGTACCCCTAGGAAACTAAGGCAAAGGGTTTAAACTGTGTGAGGCAGCAAAGAGGTGAATGGTAGAGCTGCAAAACATGTGACAAAATACACAAACCCATTTGGGGGAAAATGCTTGCGCTTTGGAAAGTCACTTCACCTGGCAATACTTCAGCTGTGCCCTTATGGGTAAAATAACATCATCCACCTTGTAGGGTTGTTATGAGGATTACAGGAGACACAAAAGAAAGCTGAGATGTGCCCTGCACATAACAGATCATCAAGCAACAGCAGCTCTTCTTCTTGTTTTGCTTCTTCTGAAGGCTCTCTGAAAAGGACCTGGCAGTTGAGGATCTAGGATTCCCGTGTGCTGATACTCTCAGCCAATCTTTTTGGTTTGACAGCAGTTCTTCAGGGACTGTCTCATTTTATAAAATCCTCAGTAGAGATACCAACCTCTAAAATAATTGTGAAGGAGTAAAAATAAATAGGCTAACACGTATCAGGCTAGCATACATTGTGGAAAATATCATGTTGCATATATTTCAGTTAATTCATACAATCACAAGAGAAAATCTGTAAATATCGTGGTTTTTCTTTTTTTTTTTTTTTAGCTGTATGAATTGCATATAAAATCTTTGTGGATATATCAAAGCTGTCTGGGAATTACTTATATTTGGGGTGCAGGTGTGTGTACTACTAGGCAATGTGAACAGAGAATTCATGGAGTAAAATCAGCAATGTTGCAGGTACACGATCTGCAAAAGTTTATAACCTTCTACATATGAGTTTTCAAATTGTAATACGTGGTGTATATTTCTAAGAATTCCTTTTTTGTTGTTTTTGAAGACAGGGTCTTGCTCTGTCGCCTAGGGTGGAGTACAGTGGTGCAATCTTGACTCGCTGCAGCCTTCACCTCCTGGGCTCAAGTGATCCTCCCAAATAGCTGGGACGACAGGCACGCACCGCCATGCCTGCTCATTTTTTCTATGTTTTGTAGAGATGGGGTTTTGCCATGGTGCCCATGCTGGTCTCGAACTCCTGGGTTCAAGTGTAATCCCAGAATGCTGAGAATACAGGCAGGAGCCACTTCACCCAGCCTTCCCAAGAATTCTTGACATTGATGTGGTTGTATTTGGCTTTTCTTTCCTGGCTTTTAGGATTGTGAGATAGTATTACATTGATATAATAGGTATTTTTACATACTCAAGGGCCCTAAAAAATTGGAGTCCAGCCTGAAACTTCTGGGCCCTTCACATGTTAGTGTAACATAGTTTAAGGAAAGTAGAAAAATTACCCCCAAGGTTTAATTCAAAAAATAAGGAAAATAAGAAGAAAAAAGGAAACAGGTTCAAAGGCCTGGGCACAAATGAAGCTAGGTCTGCATTCTGTATTTAATAATGACATTGACTACTAATCATATTATTGGGAGCTTACCATATACTAGATTCTGTTGTAAATAATTACATATATTGTCATTTAATCCTCAGCAAAATTCTTTGAGGTTGTACTATGATCAACATCCCTATTTCACAGGCAAAAAACTGTAGCATACAAAAACAGGTGGGCCACATTTGGTCCATGGGCCTTACTGACCAAGAATAAGCGACTAGCCTTACAGCTCAGCTTATTCACCTGTAAAATTGGTTAAATACACTTGCCCTGGCTAATTCATAGTACTGAAAAATTCATAGGTGGGGAAAATACACGAAAATGTTTGCAGACATTTATCTAAAATTTGATGCTTACAGAGTAATCCTCACAACAACCACTTGAGACCTTTCCCAGATGAAGACCCAAGAGATAAAGCAATTTGCTTGTAATCCCTCAGCTAGTCAGTTGCTGACTGGATGGGGCAGTGGAAAAAGGGCAAGGCTGGAGCCTAAGACCTGACCACTTGCCTCTAGCAGCCTTAGAGTCCCTCTTAATCCTTTGATTATCACTTTCCTCACCTGCAAAACAGTGAGGACAATACCCAGTGATATTTTGAATGACTGCTGTGAGAATGAGAAATCAAGTCAGTAAAGTGTCATGTGCAGAAAGCTCCTGATGAATTGCAGCTGCTAATTTATTATCATGGAATCAGTCTAAAAATGAAGCTCAAATCTCTGACTTCAAATCCTGTGAAGAACATGCACTTTTAAGACCTTTTACTGAAATTGCTTAGCTCGTTACACTCGTTATCAATATCTCTATCCTATTGCAAAAATGAACATAGGCGAAATCATCAGTAAAAGCATTCTTTCATTTAATCAGGAGGAAAAAAAACCCAATTCCTTCTTTTCTTTCTTTTTCTTCTTTTTTTGAGACAGAGTCTCGCTCTGTCGCCCAGGCTGGGGTGCAGTGGCACAATCTTGGCTCACTGCAAGCTCCACCTCCTGGGTTCACGCCATTCTCCTGCCTTGGTCTCCTGAGTAGCTGGGACTACAGGCACTCGCCACCACGCCCGGCTAATTTTTTGTTTGTAGCAGAGATGGGGTTTCACCATGTTGGTCAGGCTGGTCTCGAATTCCTGACCTCAGGTGATCTGCCACCTTGGCCTCCCAAAGTGCTGGGATTACAGGCATAAGCCACCATACCCGGCCACAATTTCTTCTTAATTTTAGTTTATAAAATCTTACTCTTTCAGTATAAAGGAGTTTAGTTTCATGCAAGCAGTATATCAAGTAGATGGGAAACCTAAGACATAGTATGCGATTTTAAATTTTTAAATTTCTACCTTAAGTGCTATCTACTGTTTGAAAAACCAGTTATCATTATTGCTGTTATTTCCCTAATTCTGTTAGTTTTGTGAGTCTTTAAAATCATTTTCATTCTTTCCTTTCTACTATCTCATTCCCAAACTAAGAATTATCACATAGATACTATACTTGTGAAACAGAGTCTATGGACCGCTACCATTTACGGCTTTCAAGTGTTACTAATTTTGCTTTTGACATTTTTTAAGAACTCTCAGAAAAGTTTTAATAATGAAATCTAGAAAATTTACTAGGAATACATACAACTCAAAGTTATCACTAAAATGTGATTAAGAAATTGATGTTACCCTTTTCATGCCAAAGCCCTAAGCAATTTTAAAATATCATTTTGCATACCATTTTGTACTTGGTTCTGTTCGATCAAAAGCACATTTTGCCTTTCATTAAATACTAAACTATATTTATTTCCATAATTATCATCGCAATAACACAAATGTGAAAATAAATATTACCGTCCCCACTAATTTCATCTGCAGATCCAGGTGGCATGCAAAGAAAGGGAAGTAGGGAACAGAGGGAGGGAGACATAGGAAGGAGAAGAGGGAAGAGAGGGGAAAACACTATTAAAATGACAAGCAAACCAAAGTGTAAGAAAAATAAAAAAAATTACCCCCCAGGGTTTAATTCAAAAGATAAAGAAAGATTGTAGTGGTAGTATGTTTACTTGAATCTGAGGGCATAATGCCAAGTTTAAAGCTGCCAATGTATTACATGAAGTTACACAGCTAAAGTATTACAGAGTGTAAACTGGATTCTGCCTCACTAAGCAAAGTTAATTTGACTGCCTCTTACAATTAAATTTTAAAAATGGTTTCTACCTTCCTCAAAGGGAACTTGTGTCCCCTCAGATAAAAATGCAAATAAACTAGTTATTAATCTGTATGTTTAGTTACAAGAAGGGAATAAGCCCTTAGCAAGCCCATTCCAATGAGCCAGTGAGATTTAAATATTACAAGGTAGACACAGGCCAAGCCCACTACTATAAACTGTGGGGAGTGCGGTACTTGAAGCTCTGCTGACAACAAATGTTCCCATTTAAGTTTGCACGGAAGAAATTTTGTTTTGAAGAGTTTGGAAAAATTACTATTTCAATTATTGTAAATAATCTTTGCTTTTCTAGAAAATGCTCCAAATGGTATAGCTGTCTCTACTATGCAGCAGCCCTAAGTATCTGTCCCCAAAGCATTAAAAGCAGACAACTAGGGAGTCACTATGACCATTCTCCTTCATTCAGTTGCATGCTGTATTAGGAAATCCATAATGCAAAAAGTGTGATCCTGCTGACCTCTGTGGGAAAACACTCAAACAGCACAAATGAAACTGAGAAAGGACTTCTGACCCTGTCATGCATTTAAAAACCAGCAAACAGGCAAACAAAAAATCTTCTCTTCAAGAGAGTAACCCAAAGATGGTCAGACATAAAACCTTGCCCCCACCCCAACCCTGTTATTGCTTCTGAACAATGAACAGCACATACACTAATATTCGATAAAGCTACGATCTGTTCAGGATAATCTATAAGCATCAAGTTAGAGTTAGTTTCTCTGGAGTGCTCTGGTTAATAGGAGAGCCTGTGCAAATATGAGTGCAGTACCCGTAGAAGGAGGATCATGAGAACAGAAGACCAAAGGGAGAAAGCGCCTAGCTTTCTTAACTTTATGTTGGCAGTGACTGACTCCTTTATAAAGAGGCAAGAGGGGAAAGAGAAAAATAGAAACAAATTATTTCAATACAAAAGACAACTTTTGTAACATTTAAAGGCTTATCTATAAAAACAGATACAAAATTGCAATGCTTTTATTTTGACCATTGGCATGCCTTATTTCTTACTATGATTGACTTGAGTTTTAAAAAACATACTAATAACTTAAAATTTAATTTCCTGTAGATTAGCACTTGATACAGAAACAAGACTTAAGACTCTCCCAGCTCTGTAGAGCCAGCCAATTGAACATTCAGATATTTTTCCAAATGACAACATTTAAAGGAAAAAAACAAAGACCAATAAATAATTCAAGACTTTTGTGAACACATTCAACCATAAAGAAAAAAAAAGCAGAAAAATAGCAGTTCTTCATTTGTGAAACAGTTTTATGAATAACTTTCCCCAAATCATTATCAAAGACACTCACAGCTCTTGAGTTATATACTTTACATAAATTACCTTAACATAAAAACCAGTGACGAGGATCTTTGAAAACATAAGTTGCAAAACCTCTACTAGCAATATTGATCCATTTGCTCACTCATTTACGTACTCCAAGCTCATTTTAGAGTCAAAAAGCTGGATCAGTAAGACACATCTCAGCTCTCCAGAAGCATATAGCAAAATGAGAAAACAAGCAGCAAAATGAGAAAACAAGGTAATGGCAATAGTGGACAAGTGTGAAAGTGAAGTCAAAGCCAGGGATGCAGGGATGTAGCCCTTTAAGATGTAGCAGTCATTAACATATGACAGACACAGGTAACATCAACATTTAACTGCATACTCACAGGGTATCATAAAGAAAGATCAGAAGTATGGACCCAAGAACAAGGGTCAGGACTGTTTGCCCACCAAGATGGTAACAATCTTATTGACATTGTCAACATATTAGGAACAGAAATGAGAACAGAAATGTACACTTCAGTAGTATTTTTCAAACGGCATGCTTTGATCCTATTAACATTTACCGTTTGTTTGTTTGTGTCGCCCAGGCTGGAGTACAGTGGCCGGATCTCAGCTCATTGCAAGCTCCACCTCCCGGGTTTACGCCATTCTCCTGCCTCAGCCTCCCGAGGAGCTGGGACTACAGGCGCCCGCCACCTCGCCCGGCTAGTTTTTTGGATTTCTTAGTAGAGACGGAGTTTCACCGTGTTAGCCAGGATGGTCTCGATCTCCTGACCTCGTGATCCGCCCGTCTCGGCCTCCCAAAGTGCTGGGATTACTGGCTTGAGCCACCGCGCCCGGCCTGTTTGTTTGTTTTTGAGAAGAAGTCTCCCTCTTGTCTCCCAAGCTGGAGTGGAATGGCGCAATCTCAGCTCACTGCAATCTCCGCCTCCGGGTTCAAGGGATCCACCTGCCTCAGCCTCCCGAGTAGCTGGGATTACAGGCACCTGCCATCACGCCCAGCTAATTTTTGTATTTTTTTTTTTTTTTTTAAGTAGAGTCAGGGTTTCACCATGTTGGCCGGGCTAGATTCAAACTCCTGACCTCAGGTGATCTGCCCACCTTGGCCTCCCAAAGTATTGTGATTACAGGCATGAGCCACTGCACCCGGCCAATCCCATTAACATTTACTGACAATTTCATCTTATTGCTTGATTTGAAAAGCTACCTTTACACACACTAAATTTCTGGAGTTTGTATATGATGGCCCTAGAGTAAAGTATAAACTAGTCTCTCAGTTAAGAAGATGGGCCTGCCAGCCTGTGTAACATAGCAAGATCCTGTCTTGCACCCGTAGCCCCAGCTATTGAGGAGGCTGAGTCGGCAGGATTGCTGGAACTAGGAGGTAGAGCCTGGACCACAGAAGCAGAGCCTCTGAACTCTAGCCTGGCGACAGAGGGAGACCTTGTCTTGCCAAGATGGGCCTGACAACTGGATGCACTGTTTGATGCGGGATGGGATTTTGGACTGGAGGCTGGGAAAGGGAAAGATCAGGAAGCAATAGCGATACGGGACATTATTGGGATGAAATAATTTGGACTGTGGATAAGAGCATTTCTTCAGTATTAAATTTCCTGATTTTGATAATTATACTCTGATCATATAAGATGACATCTTTGGTCTTAAACACACACTGAAATGTTTATAAGGGGCACCATGTCTGTAACTTGCTTTCACATGATTCAAGGAAAAAAACTAACAACAACAAAAAACCCTATAGAGTGATAAAGCAAGTGAGCCAAAATATAAACACAGTGGACTGGAGGAAAGAACGTAAGAGACATCACGTTACTGTTCTTACAACCATTCTCCAAGCGTAAAGTTACAGAAAAATAAAAGATACATGGAACACTAGCTGTGGAGCCAGACAGTTTGGATTCAAATACTGGCTCAATTACTCATTCTGACCTTGGATACATTGCTCAACTTCTGTTCCTTGGTTCTCTCATTTGTAAAATGGGGTCATAACGGAAGCTACCTCCAATAAGGAGGTTGGGAAAGGATTCCATGGGATTCTCTGGGCACCTGGAACAGAGCAACCACTCCACAAGTGCTAGCTCTTCTTACTTTTCTACTGTTCATTTCTAAATTGGACTGAATATTCTTTATACTAACTGAAAAAGTGAATTTTCTAAAAAAGTACAACTCTTTTTGAGTAATACCAAGAATATTACCACACATCATAAAACAAAAGGATTAGGACTTTTACTGTATTCAAGATAATCCCTTTAATTATTGAATACCTGCCATAAACGAGGCATACCATGTAGGTGCTGGACTTAGAGCAGTGAACAAAACAGACACCCAAACTTTCAAATTATTGAGCTTACGTTCCAGTAAGGGAGAAGGAAGATAAAATAAGTAAATTATATGGGATGTCAACATGTAAGTGCTAGGGAAAAACCAGCAGAAGAAGGAGTATTTTCAGGTGGGGCTATCATTTTAAATACGGTGATTATGGAGGAAGTCATCTGCAAAGACTTCAGGAGGAGAGGGAAAGGACCATGCACACATCAGGGGAGGCCAGTGCAGCAGACACAGGCCTTGGCTCTGCAGGTCAGTGTGAGCACATGCTGAGGAGCAGCAGGGAGGTCAGGTGAGGAGGATGAAGAGTTGGAAATGGGAAGGGGGAGGTGGCACTGGGACACACGCAGTTAGGTATCAGAGTGTCTAAGACCTCTTAGCTCATGGTAAGGGCACTGGCTTTTATTCTGAATGATGTCAAGAGTCATTCAGAATATTAATATTTCCTTTTATAGGAAAAGAGAGAGTTCCTACATTGTTTCACAAATTCTAGGAATGTGAAGATAATGGGTAAGGCCACTAGTCAAGAAAAAATGCCTTTCAACAATTGCTCTGGGCCTGGGTGCAGGATAGGGGTGAGGAGGGCATGACTGAAGCCCTGTACTCCTGCCTCTCTGGGCCTGATAAATTTTGCAGACCTCACATACCTCAGGCTGCTCTGAGCAACTTTTCCTTTCTCACCAGTCCAACTTTCTCACCAGTCCAACAGTGATTACGCTGGTTCATATTTACCTCAGTCTCAACTAGCTTATTGCAATCCTACCTATTCCCTTTTAGAAGGCTCCCAGGAAGCCTTTGAAAAATGACAGACGATGTCACTCTTCTCATTCTCTGTTCTCTTTTGTACTGAGTTACTTGCTCTCTTTGGCTTTTGGGGTACAGGGATTACTCCATACTGTGAGGGAGAACTTGACCTTTGTATGTGTGGCAACGTGTGACCAATTGGCAAGTCACCAGCAAAAGTTGCAGTTTTGGAGTGGCTAACAGTGGTCACAGTGAATGGTTATAACTGCAGAGGGCTACTTATTTCTCTACACATTTAGATAAGAAAAGCAAAATTTGAACACCTGGAGGCTAAGGAAACACCACCAAGGGGTAAGACTCCTATGGCAGCTGGCAGAATGGGCTGATTGGTGTTGGGTCACCCATCGGCATCACAGGAATGTCCCTGCAGCATGGAACACTGTGGAACATTATGTAGCCTGGTCCTAATGTCAGAGGCATCTGAACCAGAGCAACTCCATCTTGAATAAGGGCTCGGTAAAATAAGACTGAGACCTCCCGGGCTGCGTTCTCAGGAGGTCAGGAATTCTAAGTTACAGGATGAGACAGGAGGTTGATAGAAGATAAAAGTCATAATAAAGACCTTGCTGATAAAATAGCTTGTGGTAAAGATGCTGGCCAAAACCCACCAAAACTAAGATGGTGACAAAAGTGACCTCTGGTCATCCTCACTGCTTACGATATGCTAATTATAATGCATTAGCATGCTAAAAAAGACACTCCTACCAGTGCCATGACAGTTTACAAATGCCATGGCAAGGTCAGCAAGTTACTCTGTATGGTCTAAAAAGGGAAGGAACCCTCAGTTTTGGGAACTGCCCACCTCTTTCCCAGAAACCTCATGAATAATCCACTCCATGTTTAGCATATAATCAAGAAGTAACTATAAGTATCCTTAGTCCAGCAGCCCACACTGCTGCTCTGCCTACGGAGTAGCCATTCTTTTATTCCTTTGCTTTCTTAATAAACTTGCTTTCATTTTACCCTATGGATTTGCCTCAAATTCTTTCTTGAGCCAGATGCAAGAACCCTCTCTTGGGGTCTGGATAGGAACCCCTTTCAGTTAACACCATGGTATTTCCCTCTTTTGGGTGAACCAGGATTCAATGTAAAAGTGGAAACCAGGCATGGTGGCTCATGCCTGTAACCCCAGCACTTGGGGAGGCAGAGGTGGGCAGATCACCTGAGCTCTGGAGTTGGAGACCAGCCTGGGAAACACGGCAAAATACTGTCTTTACAAACAATACAAAAGCTAGTCAAGCGTGGTGGTGCGTGCTTGTAGTTCGCAGCTACTTAGGAGGGTGAGGTGTGAGGTATGTTTGACCCTGGGATATGGAGGTTGCAGTGAGCCAAAACCACGCCACTGCGCTCCAGTGTGGACAAGACCCTGCCTTTTAAAAAAAAAAAAAAGTGGGGTCCTTGATTTTTTTTTAAGACAGGGTTTTGCTATGTTGCCCATGCTAGTCTCTAACTCCTGGGCTTAAGGAATCTGCCTGCCTCAGCCTCCCAAAGTGCTGGGATTATAGCCACCATACCAGACCCTTGATTTTTACGCTGGGCCTTCCAGTTATGCCTGCTTTTCAAATGTTTAAATATTAGGCCTTGAAAACTGCAAAAGCTTTATTTGCCCAATTCATTAAAGGGCTCCAACTTGAAGTCAGTAATCTAATTAAAAACAAGCTAAGTTGAAAAGAACACCTATCAAAATAAATCAGTCTCCAAAACACAACTTTCTGACATTTAGCTGCCTATTTTGAAATCCTCTGTCAAAGAAATTTACACCTATAAAGGAAATTACCGTTTTTAAGGGCATCTTCCCCACTGCACCTAAACCATAAAACATTATCTTCATGTTCCTGGAATCTGTGATATAAAGAACAATGGACAATCAATAGTTTATTATTATTATCATTGAGAGTCTTGCTGTGTCCATCCAGGCTGGAGTGCAGTAGCGTGATCTTGGCTTACTATAACCTCTGCCTTCCAGGTTCAAGCAAATCTTGTGCCTAAGTCTCCTGAGTACCTGAGATTACAGGCATTCGCCACCACACCCGACTAATTTTTGTATTTTTAACAGAGACAGGTTTCACCATGTTGGCCAGGCTGGTCTGGAACCTCTGACCTCAGGTGATCCGCCTGCCTTGGCCTCCCAAAGAGCTGGCATTACAAGTGTAAGCCACCACGCCTAGCCAATACTTATATTATTTTAATGCAAATTCTTGGTAAACAATTTAAGAACTGTCTCTTCTTTTTTCCTTTACAAATCCACTTGTAATTGCCACTAATCAGAGTACATATACAGGGCAACTTCAATCTATGACTCGGTCTTCTAAATATATTCCCAGTGTAAACCTTAAAGGAAAAAGCTTATGCAAAATTAATATAAGTACAGAGTTTATTTCTAGGAGCAATTTGGATTTGTCAATAGATTGGATACAGGAGAAGAAAACAGAGAAGAGCATCAAGAATAACCCCAAGGATGATCTGATCAGCCAGAAGGAAAGTAGTGCCATTTAGTGAGTGGAGAAGGGGAGAGAAGCAGGCTTGGTGTGAATATCAGTTCATTTCGAGTATATTAACTCTGAAATGCTTATGAAACACCAGATTCCACATGGTGAGAACGTAGTGGCCACAGGGGTCTGGAGTTCAAGAAAGAAGTCAGAAAAGCTAAGATAACAATCTGAGAGTCACCAGCATAATTAAGTCATGAAACACAACGAGATGCCCAAGGGGGTGACCGTGGCTGACACAAAGTGTCAGAAGAACTGAGTCCTGGGATCCTCAGGCGTGAAGTGTTGAATAACAAGGAGTGAGGCAGGAAGAATATGGTATTCTGGAAGCAAAAGCAGGGCAATTTCAATAAGGAGCAACACTGAATCACAATAACTCACATAAAGAATTCTTCTATCATAAGGGGACCAGTGATGTCAGAAGAGGGCTACTAAGGTGGGGAAACCACAGTGGGTGATGTGCAAATGAAACTAGAGCTAACCTGATTAAGCCTGCCAAACTTAACCTGCCTTGTTTGCTGTATGAGGCCATTATTGTATTGCTATCAATAAATACTGGAAACTGGGTAATTTATAAAGAAAAAAGGTTTTCATTGGCTCACAGTTCTGCCAGCTTTATGTAAAGCATGGTGCTGACATCTTTTCGGTTTCTGGGGAGGCCTCAGGAAGCTTACAATCATGGCAGAAGGTGAAGAGGGAGCAGGCACATCACACAGCAAAAGCAAGAGCAAGGGGTGGGGAAGAGCCACATACTTTAAAGGACCAGTTCTAATGTGAACTCAGAACCAGAGATCACGCATCACCAAAGGAATGGCCCAAGCCATTCATAAGGGATCTGCCTCATGATTCAAGCACCAACCACCAGGCCCCACCTCCAAAACTGGGGATTACATTTCAACATGAGATTTGGGTAGGGATAAATATCCAAATGATATCAGTTGCTTTTAGTTGCTTAGATTTACAAACTCCCACTAGCAAGTCAAACAGCCAGACAATCCATAACTAAACTCCCACTAGCTTCCTGTAGGTCACTGCAGTAATGGGTGCTTTTAGTTGTTTTTCAGAAAGTAGAGGGCAGCTCTTGCCCAGCTCAAACAGCTTGAGGCCACCGATCCTTCAAACGGGCTTATGCCAATGCAGGAGAGATGACCATATGACATCAGAGCTGCAAACTCTTCCCTCAGATCATGGTAATGCTACCATTTTCTGAACATGCATTCTATGAAGAGTCAGGAAGCCTATGTGTGTGCAGATCACTTATTAACTCACTTTTCCTTATACCCAATCACTTTTTCCCGTGCCTTCAACTGCCCTGCTCCTTTATCCCATAAATATCCCTAAAACTTCATCTTGGGGAGGCATATTTGACATTTGTTCTCTCATCTCCTCACATGGCAGCCTTGGGAATAAGATCTTTTCTCTTTGGCAAAACCTGTTGCCACAATGATTGGCTTGCTGCACATAGGGAAAAAATCTAACAGTAGTAGAGCAGGGAACATTCCTGACCAGGTAACAAGTGATAGAAGGTAGACTGGCAACAAGTTAGACTTAATTGGGCTGGGCGTGGTGGCTCATGCCTGTAATCCCAGCACTTTGGGAGGTTGAGGCACACAGACCACTTGAGGACAGGAGTTTGAGACCAGCTAACATGGAGAAATACTGTCTCTACCAAAAATACAAAAATTAACCAAGTGTCTGTAGTTCTAGCTACTCAGGAGGCTAAGGCACAAGAATTGCTTGAACCTAGGAAGCGGAGATTGCAGTAAGCCAAGATCGCACCACTGCACTCCAGCCTGGGTGACAGAGAGAGGTTCTGTCTCCAAAAAAAAAAAAAAAAAAAGTAGGAGATCTAATTGGGTGAGGACAAGTCATCTATTGTATCTATTGTGAGACCAAGGCAGGCAGCACTTATGGCTGGCAAATGCTGGAGGTTTAAGGAAAGGTTCAAAGTGGCTGTGAGACAGAACTGAAAGTAAGACCAAAACAATGTGATTGTGCTATTCACTTTAAGGTTCAGTTGTGCTACAGTAGACATGGGACAGAACGAGCTGGCTTTATTGGCAGTGTTTCTGCCAAGTGAGTTAAAAACAAAACAGTAGGGCAGAGATGATGAGGACGTATGCCAGGGAAGGATACAATTATCAATCAGGGGTTTTAGGCTTGTTAAGAAACCAGAGAAGACACAAAAGTGTGATGTAGACAGCAGAATGGGGATGGGATCAAGGAACAAGCTAGAAAAATTGGAGGTAGTGGTCAGAGAGGGCTTTCTTAAAATTGAAATTATAGGAAAGTTACAGTTGTAGATAAAGTGTAGGCCCTACAGCAACGAGAATAGCAGACAGCACCATTGGAAGAATGGAGAGAAGAGGTGCTGGGGCTGGACACAGTGGGTCACACCTGTAATCCCAACACTTTGGGAGGCCAAGGAGGGGAGATCACCTGAGGTCAGGAGTTTGAGACCAGCTTGGCCAACACTGTGAAACACTGTCTCTACTAAAAATACAAAAAATTAGCTGAGTGTGGTGGCGCACACCTGCAATCCCAGCTACTCGGGAGGCTGAGGCAGGAGAATCGCTTGAAACCGGGAGGCGGAGGTTGCAGTGAGCCAAGATTACGCCACTGCACTCCAGCCTGGGCAACGGAGTGAGACTTCATCTCAAAAAAAAAAAAAAAAAAAAAAAAAAAAAGACGTGCTGGAAGAACTGCCTACCATGATTTCTGAAATCCTCCCAAACTACGATGGGGGATGCTGGAGAAGTAACAGTGAACTGGGTGCTCAGAACTTTGAGGATCATAGGATAGCCTTGTTCTGATATGTGAGATTCAAAGTTGGAGTTTTTGAGGGAGAAGTGTCTGAAAGGGGCAATGAAAAGGGATACTTGCCTCATCTCCAGTGCTAGTGCTACCATGGTTCTCAGACATCATCAGCAGGGCTACAGAGGCACCAAGGGGTATCAGGAACCTCCAGAGTTTTAGTTAGAGGAAGGTGACAAAGAGGAATATATAGAGAAGTCCCAGAAGACACAGGTGTAGTGTTTTAGAAGTTGGGGGAAACCAAGCAATGAAGACAAAACAGGGGGTATGCAGAGGGTATGCGAGCAACAACGGAGTCTGGGGCTTCTGGAGGAACAGGTATGAATGGGATAAAGAGCACAATGAGAATAGTTCAACTGGATCAGCATTTTCCTTTTTATTTCTAGTTACATAAGTAAGGCGATATTTTCCTTTGACCATACCTCTCAATTCTGTTCTTCTCCTTGGGCATGAGGGTGTGGTGCTGACAAAGCTGCACACTACCTGAGCTCTGTGTTCCAGGAAACAGGTTTCCCAGTAATCATCCAACCTGGGGTGGTCATGGGGGAACCTCCTATCCCAACACGCAAAAAACACACAAATTCATACTGACATTTTAAAAAGAAAATCTCAAAGAATGACATCTGACTAGCAAGGGAAAATTTATTACTTTAAAAACTGGTAAATAAAGGAAAAGAAAAAGGCAGTTTTCCTGTCTTCCCAGAAGAAGCCTGTTACCGAGGGTAATGAAGCAGCTGGTGAGGGAAAGCTGTCTCTAGAAGTATTCCAGCTAAACAAAAGGGAGAAGAAATGGCAGGATTCACAGGGTGCCATTTTGCGGCCTCTGATGAAATCTAAGCATTAATGTCAATAGCTGCTAAAAGTATTAGGTGAAATGCTCATGGGGACGTTCCCATGTATGGATCAGAGAATGATGGGACCTAAACCCATTGATTAGTCTTCACATCACAAAGAACAACCAGATGTACATCACCTACGAAGTTTTCTTGGCGGGGGGGTGGGGAGCGGGGCGGGGCAGAAATCAAGCCCAAACTGGATCAAACTTCTCTAGATTCTAACAAGCAGCTTATGGGAAATAAAGGGGCCAGAAAAGAATAGGTTAAACAAAACAGCATCATAGAGATGTAATCAGCCTAATCCAGAATGAGAATAGGAAAGCAGACACAATTTCTTCAACAGATTAATTGCAACGAGTTAACAAACAATCAACAAGGTCTAGCTGACACATACAGGAGATGCTGCAAGCAAATTCACAAAGTACTTCTTGTCTGACTCTTGTTTAGACGAAACCACACATGAAAATGGGACAATAAGGGACATTTGAACACTGGATAGCTGATAATGTTTTGTAAAAAAAAAGTCTCATCTTTTAGGAATAGTTATAGGTGAAATATGCCTTAGATTTGCTTTAGAATAACCAGCAGGGATTATGTGTGTATGTAAGTGGATGGAGGCAGAGGTGAAATAAAATTGGCCAGAAGATTTTAGTTGCTGAATCTGGGTGATGATGATATGAAAAATCATGATACAATTCTATTCTCTCTTTTCTGTATATGTTTGAAATTTTCCATAAAAAGTTTTAAAAACTCAAAATTCAAAAGCACAGTAGGCACTTAATATTTGTTCATTTCCATGGTCTCCTCTTTGTAAAGGCATCAAAATATTTTGTCTTGACTCATGCTTTTGATTTTAATCCACAATTATTGTATAGCTATAAGCTACAAGCCGGGTGGGGGAAGACTTGAGGTCAAACTCTAGAATTTATATTTTAAACTTTTAAGCATTCCATTTAAAATTATTTTCTTCAAAGAAAAAAAAACTGGGCCTTTTGATGTTAGCAATATTTATTTCATATTTGGTAAGATGATGATACTTGGGCTTCCTGTGTTTTAATAACACATTTTTTAAAAAAGACTGAGAAGCTTAATTATTGTTAATAAGTTTCGCCAGAGGATCAAGATGGTTCATGAGCCAAGTATACCCAACACTGCCAACTGTGAAGCATTTATTTTATAAAGACAAAAATACATTTTTGTTTATAATACTCTCATATATTTCTTTCCCCTTTATAGCGTGGAGGCTGCTTGGGAGAAGATGGGAATAATCTCTTCTGGAAACAAAATTTTAAGACTGAGCTGGATTTCTGTGGGCTGGAACAAGTTTATAAAACAAAATCCACTTTTAATTTTGTTGTACTCATTATTGCTCAGCTTTTCATTTAACCTTTTTAAAAATTTGAAAGTGCCTCAGGCTACTCCTTGCCAGGGAGGTCTGTGAGTTTCTGTCTGCACTGTCTGCACTGACTGCAGCTGAGACGAGAAGTTCAACTCAAGGGTGAAGGAGTGGTTCTGGGTCCTTTTTCAAGATACTACTTAACAACATACGATGTTGGTATTTCAAAACCTACATGACTTCCAAGTATTCTTCTCAACTGTTTTAGAACCCATAGAAGAAAGGGTATGACTAAGAAGAACACTCAAATCTCAGTAGTGGCATAGGGAGTTCAAATGATGTAATGGCGGGAGGGAGGGCTATAGGAAAGAAGGTAGCACAGCTGGGCTATTTTGATTATTCACTTCCTTATTCATGCACAACACGATCAGCCAGTCTGTCTGTACGAAGTCAGTGACAACTGTACACTTCTCAATGGTTTGGAGTCTCTCCTAATATCAGACTGACTACAAAACACTATTCATGACTGTTGAAACTAGAATAATTTCCAGTGAGCCAGGTACTAGGAATATGTCAATAACATTCAACACCTATTACTTTGTGCACATAAAAATTATTAGTAGAATTAATTTGATTACATTATGTCACAAATCATATAATTCACAAAAATGAATTTATCTTTTAAAATTTAGTTGTTTTTTTGGGGGGAGGGGGGCAGGGTCTCTCTTTGTCACCCAGGATGGAGTACAGTGGAGTGATCTCAGCTCAATGCAATCTCCAAATCCCAGGGTCAAGGGATCCTCCTACCTCAGTCTTCTGAGTAGCTGGGACTATGGGCACACGCCACCACGCCTGGCTACATTTCTTGTAGAGACAGGGTTTCACCATGTTGCCCAGGCTGGTCTCAAACTCTTGGGCTCAAGCAATCTGCCTGCCTTGGCCTCCCAAAGTGCTAGGACTACAGGCGTGAGGCACTGTGCCTGGCCTAAATTTAGTTTTATTTTTCAATTTTTTCAGTGTCTCTTGGATTTGGTAGGGAAAAAAAATGAACTACTTATGTAACAGGTGATAGTGCTCTAAAATTAGGGTAAGGTTTTTTTTTCTTTCCCCTTTTAATTCCTAAAGGCTAGCATTTAAATCAAGCTTTCACCAACAGACAGAGGCTACCTTGGTAACCCACAGCATTATCAAAATTGAAACTAGAGCGTAAAACTAGACAGAAGAACCTTTTTCAAACTTGAATACAGGGCACATTTCTGAATTTTAATGAAAGAGTTGGAACTGAGTCAGTACTATCCTATTCCTAATAAATGGGGGGGAAAAGAACCTTAATGGAATCATGCTCAAACTCTTCCAAAGTATTATTCCCTTCCACACATTTGTATCATCAAGCTTTAGAAATGAGTCAACACAGGCTAGGTGCGGGGGCTCACAGCTGTAATTCCAGCATTTTCAGAGGCAGAGGCAGGCGGATCGCTTGAGCCCAGGAGTTTGAGACCAGCCCGGGCAACATAGGGACACCCTGTCTCTACAAAAAAAAAATATAAAAATTCACCAGGCATGGTGGTGCACACCTGTAGTCCCAGCTACTTGGGAAACCAAGGCAGGAGGAATGCTTGAGCCCGGGAGGCTGAGGCTGCAGTGAGCTGAGATCAAGCCACTGCATTCCAGCCTAAGTGACAGAGGGAGACCGTGTCTCCAAAAAAAAAAGAAAAAAAAAAAAGAAATAAATGAGTCAATATGGTCTAATGTAAAGAGAACAAACCTTGTAGTCCAAGATCAAGATTTCCAGCAGGCTATTACTTACTAGCTGTGTGAACTTGGCCAAACCACTTCAGCTCTGAATGTCTTAATTTCATGTGTAAGGTGAAAATATTACGAAGACTCTCATGAGGTTTAAAAAAAATGACACTTGTGGACGGGCCAGGCATGATCTCTAAGCCACATTCATATGTAAATAACCACCTGTATTTATAAGTGACATAGTCAAGAATAGGTAACAAACCTAGTGTATCAGAGACCACACAGAAAGAGATAAAATGCAGTATTATAGACGATACCACCTTATATTTTATAGAACTTTACAGTTTACAAACCACCTTTGCATATACAAGTGAGTTGTTTTAGAATCTGTAATGAAGCAGCTTAATACAAAATACAAATAACATTTATTTCATTAGATGTTTTAATAGTTCAGAATAATTTCCAGTCACTAACCTGGAAAACCTAAAAGTAATCTTAAATAAAGGAAATTATGCTGCATGATAAACAACTGAACCAAAATAATCTGTTAGAAAATTAAAAATTTATTTAAATTGCAACAAATACTGAAAAAGTATCACAAAGGGCCAGGCGTGGTGGCTCAAGACTATAATTTTAATTCTAGCACTTTGGGAGGCCGAGGTGGGTGGATCACCAGAGGTCAAGAGTTCAAGACCAGCCTGGCCAACATGGTAAAACCCCATCTCTACTAAAAATACAAAAACTAGCTGGGCATGGTGGTGCACAACTGTAGTCCCAGCTACTTGAGAGGCTGAGGCAGAATAATTGCTTGAATGTGGGAGGCGCAGGTTGCAGTGAGCCGAGATCACGCCACTGCATTCCAGCCTGGGCGACAGAGTGGGGGGAAAAAAAAAGTATCACAAAGTAGTATAATTGTCCTTTAGCATGAAGGGTTTAGAGACAATCAAATCAAGCATTTGAAAAAGATCACTACATTGGTTTATATGACAGAGATACAAATGAGAAAACTTGTATTATCTCCAGTCTCACATGTGTAATCCAAATATGTAACAAGAGCCACGTGCATAATGCAATGGTACTATCATGTGTTATCTTGTACTTCTGGTCATAATTAAGGTTTTACTGCTTGATCAAGGGCTTGGTTATTTTAGAAAAGAAAAGAAAAAAAAAAACCCAAACACAATAATCAACCAAACAAAACCCCCAAGTTTATACCTTCAAAATATTTAAAATATAGCTTTACTCACTGATTTGGAACTACCTGATTTCTAGGGTAATTTTAACCCACACTACCACTGTTTAAGCACCCCCTCCCCGTAGATGCCACATCTCCTCTTTCAGCATACTTTATGAAAGACTGCAGCACTTGAATTTCAGATATGTTCTAAGTTGTACCTGAGCTCCACAATAAGCATAAGTTTCTTTATAACTTAATAATTAGGCTAAAAAAAGACCTCTTTAGGTTCTCAGAAGAATACAGGCAGGAAAACATGTTGTTCTGTTAGATATTTTTGTAAATCTCTGTTAATCTTACACTTATTTTTATAGAGAAATACTGTGTGAATTTCAAAGATACACTGTTCATATATTCAACATCAACTGTCACTGCAATCTTACTGAAGGTGATCCAATAACTACCTTTATTTTGCAACGAATAATGAAAAAGTACCTGGTATCTTCTCTCTGGAATGTAAGGATATTACTTTATTTGCCATCAAGAGAGATCCATTAAGAGCTGCAAACTGTCCTAAAGTTATCTAAACCCTCACTTTTTCTGTTGGTTATCCTCTCCTCCCTTGCCCAACATCTCCTAGGAAAGAATCTAGAACCACTTACAATGATTCCTAGGAAAAAATCTACAACAATTTACAGTGACAAGCTTACAGGTAACCCCTTGAGAGCCCGAGTGACACTGATTGCTCCAAATATTCCTGCCTTTCTGCTGTCTGTTCCCACTATCCAGAATGGATTCCTCTAAGTCCCAGCATACCTCCATACCTTATGGAGTTCATGGATTTATTTAAAAACAATTACAAAACTAATATCCCAGACAATAAAGAGATAAACAGAACATGTCTTTACATGCAATGGGTTCATGATTTTATGGACAAGATGGTTTCTAAAACACAATGACATCGATTTTAGGACTATGCATGAGAAAGAAACGTACAGTGCTCTATAGAGCTCTGAAGAGGAAGAGTCCAGATCTTCTTAAAAGTAGTCAGGAAAGGTTTCTATGAGGTACTGACATGTGAACCCAGACTTGGGTCAGGTAAGAAGTCCTTGGTTGTGAAGAAAAATGGGAGAGCCAGACAAATCCCACAAAGACTCTCCATCTTCATCGATACTTGGGAGTGTAACAGTAGTTCATCAGTACAGGGGAGTAAACTCTCAAACTGCTCATGACGGGCAGTAGAGCCTAGAGGGGAATAATGACCTGAGTTCCAATCCTAGTGCCATCATTTTCAAGCTGTGTGACACTGAACAAGTTTGCTTACCTTTCCGAATTTAATTCTTCGTATCTGTGAAATGGAGAGACAATAAAGACCTTGCAAGGCCACTGTGGGATTAAATAATATTTAGCATTTATGAGGGGCTTTACAATCCCACAAGAGTTAATACATGTACAGGTTTATTGTCATACAGACCACAATTTTAAATAGCTTTCCTGTTGCTCTCAATTTACGTGCTTTATTTTAATTTACTACCTATGGTTTGACTCTTTCACAAGAACATAAACTCCATAAAGGGAGGGACGTGGCTTTGTTTTCTAGTAGACTCCAGTATCTAGAATTCTGCGCTTGGCATGCTGCAGGCACTCAAGAACTACCTGATGGCTGGATTAATGTAAAAGTGAGGTCTCATCAATCCCTTATGGCTTGTTAGGGGTTAAATGAGTATCGTATGACAGAAAAACAAGTAATTGCAGCTGGCATATAGTTGATTGCAGCCTCATCCTACTATCCTAGACACTGAACAGGCTCACTGTGGAGAAGCACATGCAGAATTTCACAAGGATCCAGGAGAAGTAGGGCCTCTACCATGGTGTATCAGCACTACATCCCACATAGTACAGTGTTTCCAGGTTGGCAGGTAAGAAATAACCCTGGGATTTAGTAATATTACTGTTTTTCTAGGTACTGGCTTAACAAACATGTCCCTAGAAATGTCAATTACCAGCTTTGGGGCTAAGTGCAATGCACTGGTTCCTGGCCAGCTAGGCTGGTCAGTTTTTAGGTTTTATAGTTTTTGTGGAAGATAGAAACATAACACACCATTGAATGTCAGGATGATGGAAGGAAAGAAGGAAGGGAGAAAGGAAGGGAGGGAGGGCCGGAATGCAAGAAAAGAAATATGCCACACTTGTTTGTCTGATTCCACGTAAGTGAGCAAGTAGTAGGCAGAATGACTAAGGACAAACAAGACTCTGAACAATTAATGCTATGTCATTAAATATCCACTGGACACCAATTATTCTTTGCTTGGATTTTAAATCACCTAAGTGACAGTCATATATCGAAGTATTACTAACTCTGAAAGTGAAAATATTTTTACATGTAATGATGAAAAGAGCAAGTCTGGATGGAATAGCTCAAGCAGAACAACAGAGATAAGGAGGCTGGGAGAGGCACAGCCACCAACTTTTTTTGGCTAAAAAACGATGTAGATGAGGCGGCGAGGGAGGACTGGAAAGGTGGGTGGTGGGCAGATAATGAAAGGTCTTGGAGGGCTAAGCTGAGGAGCCCAAACTTCATCTGATGGATACTAAATTATTACTAAAAGTTTCTGACCAGAGAACTGCCTATTTAAATCAACATGGTAGCAATTTAAGAACTAACATGAGAAGGTACTGAAGTATGAACTCCTAGTTAAGGAATACCTAGGAAGAAACAATGACAGCAGGATCACAAGTAATTCAGGTGGGTGTTAAAGCCAGACATTAGAATTTGAATAATGACTCCAGATTTTAGCAACTGTGTAACCTTGGGCAAATTATCTAACTTCTCTGGGACATAGTCTCCTCAGCTATACAATAAGAAAAACTATCTTATAGGTTTGTTGTAAGGACTAAATGAGATGATACATATACAAGAACACAGAACATAAACCTGAGGCTGGAACACAGTATCTACAAAAGTACTCATAAAATGCCAGCTAACTTTATTCTTAACGGGGTTCTGAAACAGGATGCAAACACTGAGATCATAAAGTGGGGGTTGGCTGGAAGAAGTAAAATCCAAAAGTTTGGTGGTGACCAGCTGCTAAACGACACATCTGAGGTTTAAACCTTGAAAGGAGAGTATTGATTAAAAGAGATTAGTAAAATAGGAGGAAAAAGATTTGAAGATACTACTGCTGGGGCCTATTTTATTACACTTCATTACTTTGTTACCCAAAGACGGATGCCAGAAATAGTCCTTATTAACATAATGGGACATTTCCCTTCTCTCTTGATCAAGTCTGGGGAGACTGTGGAGACTGTGTGGCAAGCACCAAAAGGGAAGTCCCCAGGGCTCATCCCAAAAGCTGCTTTACAGTTTGGCAAGAAGATGGACCAAAGGGCCTGTGAGTTATTCAAAGCCCTGCTCAAATCTCACCTACTCTACAGAACATCCTACAGAACATCCTTTGATGCCCAGCAGCTGCTCCCTCCTCCGGACTCCTATGACTGTAGCATGTGTGGTGATCTCTCTCTCTCTCCAACTAGATTACAAACTCCATGAGGGCCTGGCAAGTTTGCCAACTCTCTGTACCAACCACAGACTGAACAAATGCGAACGCTGAGTGTTGTTTAGTGCCCCAGTGTCACTACTGGAAACTAGGGTTACTCCATGAAGTCACGACTAGGCTTACAAGGATGATTAACTGTTTACCTGACCACATGCTGGCAACCCCGAAGCTGTCCATAAGACCAGCTCTAGCACTCCAACCTTCTACTTAACAGGGAAGTGAGCAATGATTTCTCGAGCAGTAGTACTTTGGCAGTATCACACACCATTCACCTTTATTGAGTATCTTTGCCAAGTGTGCAAATACAAGCAAAAATATTTCTTGAGGAAGGGCTTATGGGACATTTGTGCACAATTAAAAAGAAAAACAAACAAGGAAGCCAGGCCCAGTGGCTCACACCTATAATCCCAGCACTTTGGGAGGCCGAGGCAGGTGCACCATCTGAGATCAGGAGTTGAGACCAGCCTGGCCAATATGGTGAAACCCTGTCTCTACTAAAAATACAAAAGTTAGCAGGCTGTAATCCCAGTTACTTGGGAGGCTGAGGCAGGGGAATTGCTTGAACCTGGGAGGCAGAGGTTGCAGTGAGCTGAGATGGCGTCACTGTACTCCAGCCTGGGCGACAGAGTGAGACTCTGTCTCAAAAAAAACTGATTCAAAATAAACAGGAATGGGGTCTTTTCTAAGTGAGATGCTAAAGTTAAAAGGAAACTATTATTTCAGAAATGTAACATATATGTATGCACATATATAAGAACAAATTATATATGTGCGTATACAGTTATGTATGTATATATGTGCATATACAGATGTATATATTTGCATACATATTTTAAGATATCAAATGGGCCCATAGAAGATGCTTTCTCATCCTCCCCCTTTCCTTTATTTCCCACATTTTAAATGGGGAAAAAGGCGTATCTATTTTGAAACACACCAAGGAAGGCACAACACAATCACACCAGCAAATAGCTACGATAATGCTCATGCCAGTATCTTCACTATATTTTTAAAAAAGGAATATTCAAACAGCATATTCATTGTGAAATACAAAAATTGTTTTAAAATATCTCATATTTCCTGAACTTCAAAAAATAAATATGCAAAGTATATTCTACTGAATTGCAAAGATAAATTATAATGGCAACTTCATTGTGGATATGATTAACATGATATTATTAAAACCCAAAAATAATTTGGAATTCTATATAACTGGCTGAGTGATCTGGTATTTTACCTGTGTCCCATCTAAAAAAATAAAATCTATGAGCCATACTTAAAACTATTTAATGATGGTAAAATTATGCCAATTTGGATAGCCAGAATGCTTATTTTCATAAGCTATTCTAGAATGAAGCAATTATACCAAAAATAGACATCTATGATCATCTTAGCCCATGAGAGTGCTTTTCGAGGTCTGCTACCTAGAGCCCCTTACCTGACACAGAGACGGTGTGTGTCCGCATGCCTTGCTTTTCGCTGTTGGCCAACCTGTGACAGACAAGAGCAAAGCTGTAAGCCCTGCAATTTCCCCAGGACCCCACCACTCGGCCTCATCAAGTAGGGAACTGCCTTGGATGAGGAAGACAAAATTTAGACAGGTGATTTCTTTAAAAATTGGATTCTATTAAAATAGCCAGGCTGCTTTAATGCTTTAAAGATCAGAAATTGGCCCGGGCACTGGTGGCTCAAGCCTGTAATCCCAGCACTTTGGGGGAGGCCGAGAACGGAGCGGATCACGAGGTCAGGAGATCGAGATCATAACACGGTGAAACCCCATCTCTACTAAAAATACAAAAAAACTAGCCGGGTCAGGTGGCGGGCGCCTGTAGTCCCAGCTACTCGGGAGGCTGAGGCAGGAGAATGGCGTAAACCCGGGAGGCAGAGCTTGCAGTGAGCTGAGATCCGGCCACTGCACTCCAGCCCGGGCGACACAGCAAGACTCCGTCTCAAAAAAAAAAAAAAAAAATCAGAAATTAAAATACACAACCGAAGGAATGCTGAACTGTTGTGAGAAAGATACTCTTGACAATAATTTTAAAAAATGCAATACAATTTAATCTGGTATGAATAGGTTAAATAAAAATGTAAATGTAAATGCTACACAGTAAAGGATTGCCCCAAAGTTATGAGAGAAAAACCATACACCTGGAAGTGAATTTTGCTCTCTAAAACATAATATGAAATACTATAGTATGACTGGTCCTTCTTAAACTTATGACATGTAAAAAAATTATCAAGAAATACATTAATATGTACTATTACTTACATACTTAAAAAAGTAATCTCACTGTATCTTGCTACTTGCTTCATGAAATGGTTTAATGCTAGTTTTACATATTTACCCACAAAAAATAAAATTTTGGCCAAAAGTCTTCATGCCATTTAAAAAATGCAAGTACAGTTAGTAAAAAATTTTTGGAAAGCACAAAACACAGGGAAAAAAGGAACCACACAGCCTTTAGATATCAAAGTCACCTGGTCTTTCTATAAAAGCAAACCTTTTCCAGATGAAACACTGACACTTAAAACAGTACAGGTTGAATATCTCTTATTCACAATGCTTGGAACCAGAGTGTTTCAAATTTCAGATGTTTTGGATTTTGGAATGTCTGCAGATACATAATGAGGAATCTAGGGGATAGGACCCAAGTCTAAACATGAAATCTGTTTGTTTCATATACACCTTATACATGTAACCTGAAAGTAATTTCATACAATATTTTAAATAATTTTGTGCACAAAACAAAGATTTGACTGCAACCTGTTACACATGAGGTCAGGTGAGGAAGTTTCGACTTGCTGCAACATGTCGGTCTCAAAAAGTTTCAAATTTTGCAGCATTTTGAACTTTGAAGTTCCAGATTAGAAATGCTCAACTTGTACATCGTTTTGAAGCACTATAACTATCTAATGTGAACCTGTATAATCTCTATAATAATCACAGCAAACAGCTATAGACTTGTGTTCCTTTTATAGAATTCTCCAAATATTTGAAATTTTATATCTTTAGTATAAAAATTTAATCAAAATTGTTTTCTAACAACTCATTACTTTCTCTTCCATTGTAGCCACATGATTTATCACAACTTACCTTTGAACTATATTGGGCAGTCAGAGGACACACATTTTAAATCAATAAATTACATCATTTACTTCCTTGTTCTGTTGCCAAAACACTGGGGTTTTCCTTTGTCCGCACCACAATCATGTATGCTGTCGCTAAGCAACTTTCTCACGATAGCTTGGATTTCAGCATTTATCTGGTCAATAGCAATAATGGTGTCCTGATGCTTTAAGATTTGTGAAAATTCCACTCTTGTAAAGTTTGCTTCATTTATTTAGTTTCCTGTATGTGTTAACACTTCTAATGTATTACCTTCCTCACTCACTTTCATACCTATGTTCATGATTCCTCTATATGTGTGTGTGTCTGTGTTTTAAGAAATGGGGTGGAGTCTCACGAAGTCACCCAGACTAGAGTGTGGTTGCTATTCACAGGCATGATCACAGTACAGTACAGCCTCAAACTCCCGGGCTTCAGTGATCCTCCTGCCTCAGCCTCAGAACCACAGGAACACGCCACATTGACCAGCTTTGATTTTAATCCCAAAATTATCCCTTAACTTCCCACAACTAAAGGTACACTAAATAAACATTAGTTCCTGCCCTGATACGACCCCAAATGAACCTCTATCAGACACTGCTGATGCTGTAGAGTGGGCTGTCCAAAGCTAGAGGTGCACCAGCCACGTGCAGACCCTGCCTGTGTGAGGCCCACAGTAGTGCATATGACCTTGGCTGTCAGCAACTCGCCAGGTTGCCTGGGGAGGGCAGACAGGTTAAAAGGCCATGTTTAGGACTCTGGTAATTAATAACTAGAAACGATTATAGGAAAATATGATGGGGATGCTCTCCTGGCTTGCGGGTGGGTCAATGAGGTTTCTACAGGAAGTGATGTAGAATGAGACCTAGAAGATGAGTAGGGCTTAGCAAGGAAAAGCGGGTTGGAAGAAGAGTGGATCATGTAAAGACAGAATACTGGCAAAGGCCTTCAGGGAAAAGAAAGGATGCTTGCTCCTGGAATTCAAAAAAAAGTTCAGTGTACCTGAGGAATAGTATGAGGAGTAACAAAAACCAAGGCTAAAGTGAGCAGGGAACAATCACGCGGGCTCCTGAAAGCTAGGTTAAGAATACTGCAAAGTATCCTAAGAGCAAGAGTAGGTCATCTAAGATACTTAATTAGGAAAGCTTCCTCAAGCAGTAGCACAGAGCACGGATAGGCTAAGGGGCAAAACGGGGCAGAGCCTGATTTAGCTGAAGCACACAGAAAAGAGTCCATGTGGCAGGACTGTGACTGACCTGACACGATTGTCCCTTGCCTGGTATCTGGGAACTCGGATTTTCACGGAGTTGCCACCATCCCCTGACAGGTATGGTACACTATGCCTAAAATGTTTGTACAAAAAATGTGGTTTATGCTGAACTCTTGCTTTCCCTCTGGGAGTGTGGAGTTTGGATGCATGCCAGGCAGAGAGTGCATGTATAAAGAACCCCCAGTAAAAACCTTGGGCACCAAGTCTCTATCGAGCTTTCTCAGCAGGCAACATTTCACACAGGTCGTCATAATCCATTGCTGGGGAATACAGAGTGTCCTGTGGCCTCCATTGGGAAGGGACCCTTGGAAGCTTGTGTCTGTTTTTCCCTGGACTTCACCCCATGTGCCTTCATCCTTTGCTGATTCTGCTTTGTATTTATCTGCTGTAATACATCATAGCTGAATCTTGTGACTCCTAGATCTTGGGGACCCCCAACACAGGAGTGTACTTGTGTAGCCCAGATAGCTAAACACAGGGGAGACACAGTGGGAAGGTGGTGAAGCAGATGGATCCATTTAGAACATGGAACTGGAGGAAACAGTAATGGACTGGCTACGGAGAACAAGGAGAGGGAAAGAACAAAGCTCAGGCCTTAAACCCTCTCTATTCCAGTGGCCTCTTGGGCTCACTGTTTCTCTTTAGTGTCTTGGAAAGTGCAAATATCTCTGCAAGCACTTACCACACAGCTATAACTGTGTGTTTACCTGTGTATCTGATTGTCTAGATTTTAGCACTCATATCTTAGTCCCCAGTTCCTAGCAAATTGGCTGAGAATATAAAATTATATAAGTTATTTTGGTATAACTATTTGATTCTTTTAATTTTGTAGATCAACACACCTACTATGAAATTCAGGAAATAAACAAGACAATTAACATAAATTATTTCTTTTAATTTTCATACTTGTAAAATAGCCAGAATGCCACATATTTTCAGGTTCTTGTAAAGATTAGCAATAACATATGAAGCAAATGTTTAACAACAGGCTCTCGACATTATGATTATTCTTTAGCTCTCCCATAGAACTTAAAGGAAAATTGAAACTTTTGATTAAGCCTAAATACTTAATAAAATTTAAAACTGACTTGATTTCTTTCTAGAATTGTTTCCTAGTTCCTTGATCATGTATACTGAATTTAATTTTTTTTTAGGAAAATGAATAAAGCATGGAAATTTCCTTAAACTTCCCAACAAAACAAAATAACAGTTAAAAAAAAGCAGTACTTACTTTGGTATTGATGGCAAAGCCCGTTCACCTTCTGCGGGGAAAAGACAAGAGATGTATAAGGCTCTTTTACTCCTTTTGAAAAGATGGTGCCTAGATTCAGGGAGGAAAGATGAGGCCTATGTTGGTATTCCAGCAATGACCCTTTAAAGAAAGTTGCTACACTGTCTACCTTAGGTTCTCATGGTTTTATTTTCAATATTTATAACAAACATAAACTGACTATTAGACACAATTGTTTAAAGGGTACTTGTTGCGGGAAGTCAGGGACCCTGAATGGAGGGACCAGCTGAAGCCGCGGCAAAAGAACATAAATTGTGAAGATTTCATGGACATTTATTAGTTCCCCAAATTAATACTTTTATAATTTCTTATGCCTGTATTTACTGCAATCTCTGAACATAAATTGTGAAGATTTCGTGGACACTTATCACTTCCCCAATCAATACCCTTGTGATTTCCTATGCCTGTCTTTACTTTAATATCTTAATCCCTTCAGTCATCTTTTTCGTAAGCTAAGGAGGATGAATGTAGCCTCAGGACCCTGTGAGGATTGTGTCAACTGCACAAATTGTTTGTAGAGCATGTGTGTTTGAACAATATGAAATCTGGGCATCTTAAAAAAAGAACAGGATAACAGCGATGTTCAGGGAACAAGAGAGGTAACTTTGAATTGGGCGGAACAGAGCCATATTTCTCCTCTTTCAAAAGCAAATGGGAGAAATATCGCTGAATTCTTTTTCTCAGCAAGGAACATCCCTGAGAAACAGAATGTGCCCTGAGGGTAGGCCTATGAACGACTCCCTAAAGGCGTGCTGTCTTTTATGGTCGAAGCTAAAGGGATGAAATAATCCCCCTCCTGTAGCTGAAGGGATGAAAGAAGCCCTGGTCTCCTTTACCACTCCCAGGCTAATTAGGACAAGGAAAATTCCCACCTAATAAATTTTGGTCAGGCAGGTTGTCTGCTCTCAAACACTGTTTCCTGATAAGATGTTATCAATGACAATGGGATTTCGCCCCATCCTGTGGTCCTGTGATCTCACCCTGCCTCCATTTGCTTTGTGATATTTTATTACCTTGTGAAGTATGTGATCTCTGTGACCCATACCCTATTCGTGCACTCCCTCCCCTTTTGAAAATCGCTAATAAAAAGTTGCTGGTTTTATGCCTCAGGGAACATCATGGAATCTGCCGACATGTGATGTCTCCCCCGGCCATCCAGCTTTAAATTTCTCTCTTGTGCTCTTTCCCTTTATTTCTCAAACCAGCCGAGACACTTAGGAAATAGAAAAGAACCCACATTAACCATCAGGAGCGGGTTCTCCCGATACATACGGCCTAATCCTAATAAAGAACTAAGATGCTAAGTTGGTAAAAGACTTCGTTCGCAGGAAACTAAAAGATGAAAGGTTTCTTAAGATTAGTCAACACTCCTTGTCAAAGGACCAGGCATTTTGATTTTGATAAAACTACTCACTAGTAACAACAGAAAAACCTGTGCAGGAAGCACAGAGAAACAGAAGGAAAGCAATTCCACAGGTGTGTGTGGCTGCCAATGGAATGAATGTATAAGACAAGCCAAGTCTCGGAGCTGTCACCCAAAGGAGCCGTGCACGTGGCTGGCTGGAAGGTGAGGCAGGCAGCTATCTACAGAGTTCAGGGTGAGCTACCTTTTTGCTGAGCAGGACACAGTGACTGGCTCATGCTGGCCTGACCACAGTGAAGCTGAGGACTTCGTTCAATGGTGAGGGAGACTCTTTCTTTCCTGCAGCCTTCATTTTGCAAACCAGGAAACATGGAGCCCTCCCTGGTTTAACCTCTTTAATTTGAATTAATGTAACAGCCCCCTAACTGGTCCTTTCTTCTAATCCATCTGAGCTAAATGATTTCAGAATAAACTTCCCAAATTACAAATTCATCAACTAAGCAAGTTATTATGCTTAACATTTTAGTGTCTCTCAAAAACTTTCAGGATGAGATTTAAACACCCCAGCTTAATTTACGAGGCACTGCTTCACTTCTCTCAGCACACAAACATTGCTCTGGCTGTCATCTTTGCATTGTGTCTGTGGAGTGGCACGGGAGGCTGAGGAGGCACCCATCTACCACTCATCACTCTGGTGCCCTTCTAGGCAGCTCCTTGGTGACACCTCTTGTGTAGTCACACTTGCTGTCCACAGTTCCTCTCCTTGCATTTGCTCTTGAATTCATTCTAATCAGTTCCCCCCACCCCCATACACGCAAAATACTCTTTCAACATCTCCAATGACATCTGCCTTGCTAAACCCAATTGTTCACTTACAGTTAGCAATTAACACAGCTCATCACTCTGTCCTTCTGAGAGCTTCCCACCCTGGGCCTCCTGAACCTTGTACTATATTCTCATGGTTTTCTTCTGTCCTCTCAGGGCACCTCTTCTCTGTCTTCTTCATTGGTTCCTCCTTATCTCCCTGGCCTGAAGATTAGAGAACCCAGTGCTCACACCTGTACCTCTTAACCTCACTTCCTTGGTAACCTTACCCAGTTTCAAAGCGTCAAATACCACCCACACTTTGTAGTTCCCAAACGCACACCTCTAGCTTGGACCTCTCGCCTGACCTGAACTTCTCCATCTGGTTGTCTACCTGACACCTCCCTCTGGATGCCTGAAGGTTGCTGGGACTTGCCGATATTCAGAACTGAGTCCTGGTGAGTGCACCTGCATACTTCCCATTGTTCATGTGGAGCCAGCAGTCATTACAGGGCCTTGCTGCTCCCCAATCCATACCCAGTGCAGCAAATGCGAGGCTTTACTGTACAACTCTATTCAAAGTCCTCTTACTTGTCACTGTCATTCCAGAACCCCTGACCCAAACATCACTTGCCTACATCATAGTAATAGCCTCCTGATTGGTCCCTCTACTTTATCTGTACCCAGGCCGACCTACCGTGGTCTATTCTCAGCACGGCAGCCAGAGTACTTATTCTAGAACATAAACCAGATCACATTAACTCCTCTCTTCGCACCCTCCAATGGCTTCCCAAATCACCGCATACAAGCCAAAGCCCTTACAATGTCTTTACATCCTGACCAACCACCAGCCCTGGGATCACCCCGCTAGGCATTCTAGTGACCTGGGTCTCTGCTGTTCCAGGTATGCTTCCTAGCACTCCCCAGCCTTTAATAGGGAATAGCCAGATATCCTTGTAGGTTCTGTTTTCCATCCCTTCAGGTGTGACTCTCTCAGTGGGACCTTCCCTGACAACCTTATTTAAAATTGTATCCCTTACGTTCTTCCCTGTCTTATTTTTCTTGATACAGCTCAACACCATTTGATATATTACATGCTACAGTATTTATTTTCTCTATTAATTTACTCTGTTTATTGCATGTATGTCCTCACCTACAAGAAATTTCCATGCATGCAAAACCTTGTCTATTTTGTTTGCTGCTACAACCTCTATCCTAGAACTGTGCCTGGAAAATGGGAGGAGCTCAACAACTACATGTTGAAAGCATGCAGTGTTTGGTCTGGCCAATCTGCCTTTTCGGTATTACTGGTCACTATTCCCTGATTCTATACTGCTGCACATTGTACTCCCCTGAACATACCACACATGCCTTCAAAGGTGTTCTTCCTTCATTCGGGTAGAAACATTCCTCAATATTTCAAAGCTCAGTTCAAGTTCTATTTCCTGCAGGGAGCCCTTCCTGGAATACCTCAGTCTGCACTGAGTGGCATCCTCTATGTTTCTGTTGCATCCACAGAGTATTTGCCACATATCATACTTCTCCACAGACTATTCAACCTGCCTAAGGTTACAGTAAGACTTAAGCTGCCCAAACACATCCCTAATACCTAGCGGAGTATCTGGCACTTGGGAGACTCTCCGACCACTGTTTGGTAAAGAAAGAAAAAAATCAACCTAGGACCCCATGTTACTCTTTCTGAAAAACTGTTTAATTCTTCTAATTTGCAGAGATGGTTGTGAGGCTTAACGCTGTATACATACAACTCACTGCACATCATAGGAATTCAAGCCAAACTGCAAGCCATCACTTGTTGACATTTTGAACATCTCTTTCAAGCAAAATAACCAAGTCACACCAGGAAGACCAAATTTAGAGTAACTGAAAAGACCTGATAAGTTTATTATCCCATGAACATGACCACCACCCACCACCAGCACCACCACCTTACTCATACCCAAATTGTTAATAATATAGCCTTTCAAATGACACATTAGTGTGATTTCTGTTTGCACTCTGTTGACATTTCTATTTTCTGAAAGAAAAGGAATCCATTATTATATTTTGGCTAATAGGAGACTTCCTAAGTAACTTGGCGTGGGTAGAAAGGCAGGTATAAAGAAGGAGATAAGCAACAGAAGGATTCTGAGAGAATGTTTTCATAAAGAGAATAATGGAATACAGAAAAATGGCAACAGACGCCATCAGTAGAAGCAGCATTTAAGAAAACCCTAATGACTCACTATCTAAAATGTCTAATTCTAGGAGTTAATGTTTTTGTTCAAATGTACTTCCATTCTTCTTAGAAGTATTCATTAACTGAAACTGGTGACTTAACTTACCAGACTTTTTAATGCTTACAAATACAAAAGTTTGGAGACATACATACACATTTACATATAGGTTTTTAATACATTAATAGAGCTATTTTTTAAACAGCTGCGTAGTATTACATCATGTATGCATACTCCCTCATTTATTAATTTTTGCTTATTTTTTGCTATTATAAACAATGCAATAGTGAATATCCTCCTCAGGTCAGTGGTTTGTATGACTGATTTCCAAGAGGCAGACAAATGGGCAGAGTACTCCTAAACTGTCTTCTGAAAATGTACCAATTTACAATGACACAAGCATGAGAGTGCATTCTCCAGAAGTCTTGCCAGTGGTGGTTATCAGGTTTCTTTACTCAATGTAATAAATATAAAATGAAATATATCACTGTATCCATATATTCACTGAACATTTGTGTGTCCATTCCTCTAAAAGGTAACCCATTTTTATACTAGCTTGTCTTTTACTGAATGAGCTGGAAGAACACTTGAAAATGAGAAATTTTAATTACTTGTTATATGTGTCATAGATATTTTCCGCTGTCATCATAGCTTTAAAAATGTTACCTTGTACTAAACGAATTGTTTTAATAATGCAATTGTGCTCGCTTCAGCAGCACATAAGCGTTTTAATTATGTAATTAAACATAACAATTTTATTTTTACATCTTCCGGAATTTATGTCATGCCTAAGCATTCACTCCCTCCCTTGAAATGTATTCACCATCATTCTATACATAGAAAACCTACTTAAAATTACGTAATTACAACTCTGTATTACACTATTCACTTTCCGCTGAAAAAATGTTACTACAGAATTTTACTAACACTGCAAAATTGATTGTAAACTTTCTTTCAGGTAAGGTGTAGGTTAGATAATGTCCTACAGTAAGGGCCAAGGTGATGCACACTGTGGTGGAATGCAGTCCAGGACAATCTGGCCTGTGGCTCTTACTATGTTCTCCCCAGTAAAATCACCTTTTATTTTTTTAAAATTAACTTTTTTTTTTTTAGATATAGTCTTGCTATGTGGCCCAGGATGGTCTCAGATACCTGGCCTCAGGGATTCTCCTGTGTAGCTGGAATTACAGACATGAGCCACTATGACAAGGTAACATCTCTTTTAAAAGTACTTTAAAAATCCAAAGTAACTACGGTAGATCAAAGAACTAACAAAATGCATCTGGGCACACCCAGTTCACATGTAGAATGTACTGATCACTTATTACTGTCATGCTATGTTATGCATATACACGTATACATGTATAAGTAGTTTATGATCTAGAGAAGACAGATGGGCATATATAACTATTATGTAAAGCATGTTTCCAGGAAAATGGTACATTAGAGTTGTAGAAACATGTTTAACATTTGAACTCTTAAAAAATCTCAATTAAAAAATGTACATGTGCTGTGTCAACATATATTTCTAACTACAACCCACTAAAGATGTTTGATGTTTGCCTTTAATATTATTTTAACTAGGCAATATATCTTCACCTCAGGGATCTATGACGAAATAGTTATATAATACATGAACATGCTATGAATGAGAATAAGAAAATTATCAAGTTTAATAATTCATTTTATAAAGACAATATAAAATTGGAAACAACCAATACGCAACCTAGCTTTTCATGACAAGCATTTTCATTAATGCTCTTTTCATATGAACAAATAGCTTAAAAAGCATCACATTTCATGTTTTGATATCAAAATGTTTCTCCCTAGAGATCAAAAAAAGCTAGCTAATAAAAATCAATATAGGAAGATGTTTACGTTTTAAACATGGAAGGCTCATTTAATGCCTGACATACCAATGTTATTTTAAATGTGTATTTCAAGGACCTTTTGGTAAACTGAAGATAAAAGATGAAAATTATTTACTAAAAGGAAATGGTCAATCTATCACATTTAACATTTTCCTAAATTGCTATCTTTATGTAAAGAAATTATCTGAAAACATTTAAATAATATTTATAAGGCATATACTCCTGTTTAAAGTATAAAGTGTGACACTGGAAGAAGAAAATGTCAAAATAAAATAAAAAATAAAGCACAAAGTGAAAAATCAAGACCTATAGCTGCAAAGGCTTTAACTGAGAGTAACTTTAGAGATTTCTGAAAGCAACTTCATGCCTCTGTTTTATACAAAGAAAACTTAGGAAAAATATACGAATAGGCCTTACTGGTGCGATCACTGTGGGAAAACACTTTTCTCTAGAAAAGCCATGTCCTGGAATCACGCAGATTTATGTTTACTTAGCGAAGGCTCATGGCTTTCAGCTGCTATTCTCAGGGGACAGCATCATCACTTACCTCTTTTGAGAGATATAAATAAAGGGTCCAATGACTCCTCTCTACAAAACACACAACACACACATATACCTCCCATGCAAACACCATCCCTTTCTCAAACTGCTTTGTAAACAGAGCACTTCCCTGCTGGGCAAGGCTGGATCCTCTGCATTTCTATCTGCTTCACTCGGGCTTTGGCCTTTTCTCTATCCTCATCACTGTTTAATACAATTCTGCTCACTTGAACACACACCACACAGCACTTCAGGATTTTTTTTTCCTCTACAATCATCCTAGTCACTGAGGTGAGTGCTAGAAGGGGTCTTGGCAATAAGGACAAAACTCACATTCAGAGTCCCCACTTCCACAGTGTGAGCTCCTTTACAGTTACTCTTTGGGATGTGTCTAACAACCCTACAAAGTAGGTATCATTCTTTTACAGATGAGGTATCTCAAAGTCTAGGTTATTACAGTGTCAAGATCAGACTAAACTAGTAGCAACAACAGGAACAACAATATAACTAAAATCTATGAGCATCGAGTGTGTTAGGCATAGTTCCAAGCCTATAAATAAATAAGTCCTTTATCCTCCTAATACCATAGAAGACAGTTACTGTTCTTCATGTTTGACAGATAACAGAAGTGAGGCACAGAAAAGTAATTTACAGATGGTGTCACAGAGGACTCATGATTTGAACTTAAGTCCCATAATTTCCAAATTCAGTCTTTTCCTGCTTCACATTATGTATGCTATTATCCTGCTGGGAATATTTTCATTTCATTCTTTCGGAAATCCAAATCCTCAAAAGCCTTCCTCATTATATGCTTGCAGAAACTCCGCACTGTTTTCATAGTGATGTTTTTAGGATATTTATTCATTCTAATCTTTGATTTTTTAACATCATGACTTAGAATGTATTTTGTTCTTCAAATGGTCTAAGCTTTTGAGATATATAAGAAAAAATAGAAAGCATACTTTATTTATAGTGAGTTACAAGGGATTCTTTTTTTTATACCCAGAATTTTATTTAAACTCAAAAGTTTAAAAATACTAATACTAAAAATACTAATGTATTTAAATATAGTAATGGTAATTTAGAAAATCCTCTAAGTAGGTAGCTCAAAACACATACAATGTTTTTTTAGGCTCTATTCAAACCCAGCTCCTGGCTTGTGGAAGGTGTGAAACGGATCACCATCCCTAGAAAAGTAAGTACTCAGATTATACTGAATTATCCATTTGGTTTTCATTTTTACAGTTACCTAAAAGAGGATAACAGGCTGTTAGGGGCAAGCTCAGCTAAATATTTGGTAGAAATGTAATTGGGAATGCTCAGAAACAGCACCTCACCTTTCTGGGGTCTGATGATAAATGACTGCGAGGCTCCATTCACCAGCCGGCAATACCCATCTATCAGGTCAGCCATATTCTCCGCAATGGTTAGGGATGGTGCCGTCACTGTCAGAGGCTAAAGGAGAACAGACCAAGAAAACAGACTTTATTGTTCTTCCCTGTAAGCAAAGGGCAGCTGTGCTATGACATCAGACATCTCCATACACTTGAAAACAGAGAAGAGTGGGAATGAAACAAGATTTGTCATAAGATTTGAGAAAGGAAATCTGATATTTAAGGACATTATTCCTAGAATATGTGACAAACGCAAACCCAGATGAAAACAGAAAAATCTCTTAAACTGGGGCTCTAGAATAAATATAGATGAAAAAAATATTTTCCTTCAGAATGTCTGGCCCCTCTGGCATACTCCAGTTAAGGGAAGAATTTAGACAATCAGCAAGTTAAAGTATGACTTCTATCAGAAACTCACGTGGACTAATTTTTTTTTATCAACCACCCATCATAATTTCTAATGTAAAAGAAAATTAGTATTTGTTTAATCTCCAGAATCAACAAGAGTTCCTAGAGCCCCTCAGATGTCACCAAACTCACAGAAACACGGGGCAGAAGAGTGATGAGGCATCTGCCTAAGTGAGGAGTGCTGCAAATAAAGCTACCCAGAGAACTGGCCGTAACAGACCAAAGAATCCTGGTGTGCTGATGGAAACAGAGGAGCTTCAAAAAACATGCTTTACACACCAGCACAACCGTGTGTGCCACCAGACTGTCCAGATCCTTTCACACGAGCGTATTTTGTCCATCTTGCAGAAAGGACCACATTAGGCAGTATTTGCCAAATGGCTCTTTCTCATGCCACTTGTTTTAAATCACTGTTGCCTGTTGATTCAGAATACAGGCTTTGGATCCAGACTGTTCGGGTATGAACCCCATCTGTGTCAATTACTTGATGTGGCCCACCTCTTATGCCCCAGTTTCCTCAACTACAGAATGGGGTTAACCAAAGTGTATCAAGGTATCTGCCTCCTTGGTTGTGAGAACGACACAGCTTCTCCTGGCTTCTGGGTAAAGAGCCACGGGTAGCATGTGCCCAGTATCAGGTACGGCTGCTGTTATAATTATTATAATCATATAACAATTATTATAATCACATCATAATTATTTCTACCCAGAGACTACCATGGACAACACAGTGTGGAAATGAACTCCGTTTACAGTCTATATACAGTCAATGCACCACATAACAATGTTCTGGTCAGTGATGGTGGGTCCATAAGATTTATACAATGGAGCTAAGAATCCCTATTGCCCGGTATGCCGCAGCCATCCTGAAGTTGTAATGCTCATGTTTGGGGTGAAGCTGCTGTAAACACATCTACTGTGCCGCCAGTCTCATGAGAGTACAGCACATACAACTACGCACAGCACATAATACTGGATAATGACTATGTGACTGGTTTATATATTTACTGTTTTATTTTTTTAAAATAGAGTGTATTTTTACTTATTAAAAAAAAAAAAAGTTAATTGTAAAACAGTCTCGGGCAGGGCTTTTAGGAAGTATTCCAGAAGGCGGCACTGATCTCATAGGAGGTGACAGCTTCATGTGTTACTGCCCTTGAAGACCTCCCAGTGGGACAAGATGTGGAGGTAGAAGATGGTGATATGGATATTCCTGACCTTATGTAGGCCTAGGCTAGTGTGTATGTTTGTGTCTTCCTTTTTTACAAAATTTTAAAAGTAAAAAATACAGAAAATCATTTTAAAACTAGAAAAAGGCTTACACAATACGTATGTAAAAAAAGAACATATTTTTGTATAGCTGTACAATATATTTAAAACTAATCGTTATTACGAGTCAAAAAAGCTGAAAAAAATCAGTTTATAAAATATATAAGTTACAGTAAGCTAGTATTTACTACTAAAGAAAAAGGTTTTAAAAATAAATTGAAGTATACGGTGTATACTTCATATACAGTATGAGTATGTACAGTGTTTATAGTCTATAGTAGTGCACAGTAATGTCATAGATCTTCACATTCACCCTCCTTTCACTCACTGATTCACCCACAGCAGCTTCCAATCCTGCAAGCTACACTCATGGTAAGGGCTCTATACAGGTATACCATTTTTTATCTTTTATATTGCAGTTTTACTGTGCCTTTTCTATGTTTACATATATTTAGAGATACAAATATCATTGTGTTACAATTGCCTGAATTATTCAGTATAATAATATGCTATACAAGTTTGTAGCTTAGGGGCAACAGGCTATATTGTATAGCCTAGGTGCATAGCAGGCTACAACCATCTTAGGTTTGTGTAAGAACAGTCTGTGATGTTTGCATAACAAAGAAATCAGGGAATTAGGTATTTCTCTGAATGTATCTGTTGTTAAGTAAAACATGACTGTACATATAATTCCAAGAAGTTAATTTCCTTGGTACTTGATGATAACCTTTTTTTTTTTTGAGACACAGTCTTGCTCTGTCACCCAGGGTGGAGTGCAGTTGTGTCATCTTGGCTCACTGCAACCTCTGCCTCCAGGGTTCAAGAGATTCTTGTGCCTCAGCCTCGCAAGTAGCTGGGATTACACATGTGTACCACCATGCCTGGTTTGTCTTTGTATTTTTAATAGAGACAGGGTTTTACCATGTGACCCCTCACCTCTAGTGAACAGCCCTCCCTGGCCTCCCAAAGTGCTGGGATTACAGGTGTGGGCCATGGTACCTGGCCTGATTATAATCTTTAATCATCATTATCTTTACAATAATGTTCTTGAATGATTTTTACATCTGTCTCCTGTCCTATTCTTGGGGATATTTAATCATTATTATTTGTAATGTAACCCTTTCGATATGCAAGAAAGTTGTGATTCTGATGATCCATGAAAACTTCATCCTTTTCATAAAAAAGTCAATAGTTCTAAAACATCACTATGTTACCATTTTCCCTTAATGACGAACGTAACAGTTCCTTACCTCAGGTGCACCTGCTATTTTTAGTTGTAGCATTCCTTTTCTGTCCTTATCTTCACTGTTTGAATACTGAATGGTCTGCACTTGAGTAAAGTCAGCAAGATGTGTGGGCTATAAAAAGGAAAGGTAAAATCTTTAGACTACGGATAAAAAACTCATTTCATGGAGTCTGTAAATGTTCTGTGAAATCCTTGTTGTCCTGAAAACATCCTCCCTAAGACTGAAGGTCTGGGGAAAAAAACAGATTCTCCACGCTGCCCTAGGGGAGCAGCCATGAGACTGTCTCCTGCACTTCAAGGTCAGGTCCAGGTCTGCTCTCTGTGATGTGCTGAGGAGACCCATATGTGAGTCGGATGAGTGAGAGTACAGTTACCACCGAGAGAGAACAGAAGATAAAGGAAGGAGGGAAGCTGAAGCAACCTTTGGCCTGACTCGTTTGCCAGCCTGGGAGGAATCTTACGGAATTCTTAGAGAGAACATTCTGCTCCCATTCCCAAAGAAAGAGGATCTGGGATTACTCCCCATGCACCCTGGGCTAGAGTAAGTTCTAAAACTTGCTGGAGTTCTGTAGCTAGGGGGACAGTAGGTATCCAAAGGGCCCTTCCCAATACAGAATAACCTCTTAAGACATGCCAGGAGAGTCTATGGTCATTTTCCTAAATAGCATAAACTTCTGCTTCTATTACTGCTGCACAAATTAATAAACACTCTCCTTCTTAAAAAGAAAAAAATAGAGTTGGGAGCAATGGCTCACATCCATAATCCCAGTACTTTGAGGGGCTGAGGTGGGATGACCCCTTGAGGCCAGGAGTTCAAGCAGCCTGGGCTAAATAGTGAGACCCTTTCTCTACCAGAAAAAAAAAAAAATTAGCTAGGCATGGTGGTCTGTGCCTGTAGACCCAGCTACTTAGGAGGCTAAGTCTGCACCAGTGCACTCTAGCTTGGGCAACTCAGTGAGACCCTTCCTCAAAAAAATACATATAGAAGATACATGTATCTTCCACTCTTCTAGCATCTCATGAGGATGATCATTTTGCATGTAAAGATTCCTATACATTTCTTCAAAACAATTTGCTTGGTTAAGGCCACTCTAACAGCTAATGCCCCTTCCCATTCTATGGAGAACAGACGATGCCACTAGAACTGAATTGGAATAGTTCAAAAAGAGATTCACACTGAGCTGCCCTTCCCAGCAAAGCATCTTCCTGCGCTGTTTGTAGGGACATATGTTTTGCAGGGCTCCTGCCTTCCCCCAGGAGGCCACAGGCAGCCCTCCATTCTCTTGGGCCTAGGCTTCTCCACAGCATGTCCCACAGTCCCTCTGCATATTCTTCCTGCTTATCCTCTGGGACATCCTGCCCTTTTGGGGTTTCTTCCACCTCATTGGTCTCTCTTTCCCAGTTCTTTTTATTGGCTTCTCTCCTACTCAATCTATAAATGTGAAAGGGCTGCACGGCTCTGTGCTGGGTGGGCCCTGTTATTCCCCCAGTTGTGCCATGGCAAATGAATACCATACAGTCCTGGCGCATTAAGTACCATCTCCAGCCCTGACATCTCCCTGGAACTCAGACTCATGCATCCAAATCCCCATGTCATATTATCACATGGGTGTCTGTGAGAGATTACTAACAACATAGTCAAAAGGGTACTCTCTCAAAACATGTTCTGCCTCCAGGCTTCCTGACTTCAATAAAAAGCGTCACATTTGGCCGGGCACGGTGGCTCACACCTGTAATCCCAGCATTTTGGTAGGCTGAGGTGAGCGAATCATGAGGTCAGGAGATTGAGACTATCCTGGACAACATGGTGAAACCCCGTCTCTACTAAAAATACAAAAATTAGCTGGGTGTGGTGGCATGCACCTGTAATCACAGCTACTCGGCAGGCTGAGGCAGGAGAAACACCTGAACCACAGAGTTGGAGACTGCAGTGAGCCGAGATCATGCCACTACACTCCAGCCTGGACAAAGCAAAATTGTGTCTCAAAAAAAAGAAAAAAAAAAAAGGATCATATTCAACCAGATTCCTGAGCCAAATATAAAAACAAAAATAAAGGCATTCTCACTGATTCTTCTCCCTTTCCCCATTATCCAATCTCTCCACAAGTCCCTGGCAACTTCAGCTCCAAACATCCAGAATCCATGTGTTTATTTCCCATCTTCACAGTTGTCACTATGGTCCAGGCCACCATATGATATTCTGCTTAGAGTCCTGCCATTTTTCCTAACTGGTTTCCCTTCATCCATGCTACAATATAATGTCCCTACCTGGAAGCCAGATCATATCACTCCCCTGCTTAAAAAGCTACAACACAAAGCATCATAACTTACACGATTTACACAGCATGACTTCTATCAGCAAACTGTCCACATGATGTGACCCCTGCCTGCCTCTCTGACCTAATTTACTGTTATGGTCTTGTCTTGATGATGTGTGCTCTAGTTTCGTTGGGGTAGAACCATTTCCGGGGTAGGCTGTTTTTAGCTGATCAAACAGTAAGGAATAGGAAAGATAGCCAAGGCTGCTAGATGTCACGTGGAGCATGGGTGATTCCTGCACAATAAAAAATTCTCCTATATCCTCAATGGCTTTCAAATGTCCTGGTGTGTATTTGTGTATTTATGTCAGTGCAAAATTTGACTCTAGAAACAAAGTCTGTGTAAAACCACAAAGTATGCTCTACATGGAATTTTCCAGGAATGCAACTTATGTGTAACGCAAGGGAATCCTGTATTATGCTGTTTTTGGAGTTTTATTAAGAGTCGCTCACCGTTCTGGAGAACGACACCACCAAGGGTAAGACTTGCTATAGTTATTTTGGTCAGTGACACAATGCACCTGTATCAGTTGGCATCCGTAGCTACTGCATGCACGTAGGTAACAGAAGATGTCAGAGGCTCCTTCCAACAGACTGAGAGCTGAACATCATTAGGTTGGTGGTGACACATGAAATGAGGAATACTATCTCAATAAGTCATTGTTATTGCTTTCTCATAATTTAAGAAAAAATTTGAAGGCACAGTAAGACATCTAGATTATGGAAATTACATTTTTTAAAATTGTTTTTCTGCCTCACTCTGGCATTATTCCCCAAGGTCAGCCACATAAATTTTCCCTATCACTTTCCTGTCCCACTTGTATGGAGTGACTTCTGATTGTCCTCCCTCAAATTAAAAGTCATTACTAAGTGGGTGCATCTGACTATAGTGCCTTCCAATGTATTGTGCTGAACTTTTAGATACTGATAAGAGATTTTAAAAAATTATTTGAGTAGGGGAATAACATGCTCTGTAATTTTAATTTCAGGATAGCAAAAGATAATTTAAAACATGTTATAAAGAGAACAGGGTTAACAGGGGCTGGCAGTGCCCACCTACTCTAAATCAAACACTCAGATACTCTCTCTCATACCACCCTACTATAGCCCTTTAGCACAATCACATTATTTATATTGCTTATTTTCTTTTTTATATCCTACTTTATAACTAGAAGGAAAGCCCCATGAGGATGAGAGTATCATGTCCACCTTGTCCACCACCAGATTACAAGGAAGCAAGGCCATGCCTGGCATGTAAGTGAATGAAGTATGAGAAGTTATTAGGTGCGCGACTGTGTTCCAAGTATCAGAAATACGGCAGCAAACAATGATAACATGAATCCAGACTTGAAACAAATATTGCACAAGTAAACCATTACAACTGTGATAAGGACTATAACAAAGCAATAGACGGTACTGTATAAAAATATCTAATTTACTGGGAAGGAGAGAAGGGAGGAAATAGAGCCTCAGAAAAAGTTTCACTGCAAAAAAGAGAATAAGACTTGGGCAACACAAGCTTAAGACCAGGTATATTAAATAAAGGTACAATACTGCACCACCAGAATCTAGCCTACCACTTAGCACAAGGCAGGCTGCACACAATATATATGCAAAATGACTAAGGTAACACTCAAGATAGGCATGTAAATGGTCATTACAAGGGCAAAAAGAGAGGGAACGGGCACTCGAGGATGTGCTGTTCGATTGGTGGCAGGAAGCCGCACATAGCTATGGAGTACCCAGTGGTATGTGGCTCCTCCAGGCTGAGATAAGCTGGCAGGGTACAATGCATGCCAGATTTCAAAAACTTGGAATGATAGAAATAAGATAAAGTCTCGGGAATTCTTATACTGATTATATCTTGAAATGACGATATATTGGATATACTGTATCAAATAAAATATATTAAAATTAATTTCACCTGTCTTTTTACCTTTTTAAATGTGGTTACCAGAAAATTTTAAATTACCTATGAGGCTTGCATCATGCTGCTGCTGGACAGCGCTGAGAAGTCAAGTAAAGTAGATAAAGACTCAGAAGTACCCAGTGGGTTTATCTACAGGGGATCACTGTTATCCTTGGCAAGGCATTGGGGGGTGGACGATGGTGGAATAATGACAGTAGGCAGGAAAGGTCTGGTTGAAGCAGGTTGAAGAGATAGTGGGAAGAATTGTAGGCAATGCAGTTAGATAATCTGTCAAGAAGTTTTGCAATAAACGACAGGAAACCAGGGAGAGAGAGGGACACAGGGCTAAAAGAGGGCATTTTAGGACAAGAGAAACTATACATTTTTCTATGCTGACAGAAATGTCTGCTGCTACAGGAAAGAGTGGGCAGAACTGAAGAATTACCATGAACAGGTAAGATGGGATAGAAGCCATTACCTAGCAGAGGGTTGGTCTCATTCAGGAACACGAAGTTCACCCATGAGAGGCAGAAAAAAACGAGGAGGAGGAGGAGTGTGGCAGGCAGAAACGTGAGAAGTGCAGTGTATGGAATCTTCTGGGGGCTCTATCCTGATTGCTCCAATCTTGCTTTCTTCTACTTTATGTAGCTAATACCTCTTATTTCGTAGGCACAGAGGTCCTTATAAACTCAAATGGAAAACATATATATATTTTCAAGGAACATTTACAAAAATCATACGCTTGGCCATAAAGAAGATCTTAGCAAATGTGAAACGGTTAACATTTAAAAATCGTATTACCTGCTCATAAGCCAATATGAAATTTTGGCTCATAATATGCTCATAGAAATAAAATGAGATAAAACCCCAGGGTTGCTTGAAAATTAATATTCTTCTAAACAATGCTATAATGAAAAGAGAAATAAAATAAAATTTTGTTTTTTTTCTGAGATTGAGTCTCACTCTGTCATCCGGCCTGGAGAGAAGCAGTGAGTGCAATCTCCGCTCACTGCAGCCTTTGCCTCCCGTGTTCAAGCACTTCTCCTGCCTCAGTGTCCTGAAGTAGCTGGGACTATAGGCGCCACCACGCCTGGCTAATTTTTGTATTTTTAGTAGAGACGGGGTTTCACCATGTTGGCCAGGCTGGTCTCAGACTTCTGACCTCAAGTGATACGCCTGCCTCGGCCTCCCAAAGTGCTGGGATTACAGGCGTGAGCCACTGTGCCTGGCCAAAGATAAAATTTCAAATGAGTATACAGAAATACAATGAAAAGAAGAATACCACATACCTAGAAAGGTAAGACATATTCAAAGTTGTGCAAGAAGAAAATGGCCTCCAATGTAAACAAGAATACATTTTAAAGATGCACTTAAAGGGAAGAGCACAATAAAAGGACAAAAATAATGAAGATACTACAAAAACATAATTAATGAAGAAAAATACTGAAATCAATGAAAAGGAATAGTACTGCTGCAATAAATCACTAAACTTGTCCTTCAAAAAACAATTAGAATAGATAGACAGACCTTTACAAGTCTGAAAAAGAGCCAAATCAAAAGAGCTTAGGCATGAAACAGGAATATAGAGACAAAGTTACTGGAAAGATTTTAAGAGAACTATGAGAGGCAACTCCATGGCAGCAAAATGAAAATGTAGAGAAATGGATAATATGCTAAATTACCAAAGCTGACACAAGTGGAAAATCTGGATAGATCTATTACTATTAGGCACAGTGATTCACGCCTGTCATTTCAGCACTTTGGGAGAATGGGGTGGACAGATTACTTGAGCCCAGGAGTTTGAGACCAGCTTGGGCAACATAGCAAAACCCCCTCTCTACAAAAAAATACAAAATTAGCCGGGTGTGATGGTGTGTACCTGTAGTCCCAGCTACTTGGGAGACTGAGGCAGGAGAACTGCTTGAGCCCAGGAGGCAGAGGTTGCAGTAAGCCATGATTGTGTCATTGCATTCCAGCCTGGGTGACAGGGTGAGACCCTGTCTCAAAAAAGATCTATTACTATTGAAGTGATTAAAAAGATAAAACACCTACCATTTAAAAAGGCATCATGTTGTTATATAGATCAATTCTACCTAATCTTTAAAAAACATGCAATTCCAATTTGAATTAAAATATTTCAGGCCATTAAAAATCACCAGAGAGAGGGAAGGCACTGAGAGTGAATGAAGGAAAGACACAGAAGCTTGGCTGAAGGGGAGGAAGCTGGGAACCCTGCAAGAGGCTACTGTGCACTAAGACTCATTCCTGGCCCACAATTACCCTGGGGGAATGGATGAGTGGAACTGGCAAGGAGCAACCTGCTCTCACTACGGGCCTCTTAAATCCCAGCATGGGGCCCCTCAACTACTATGGACACTTGAGGTCACAGGGAGAGCTGCTTAGAGAAGTGGTAGGGATAGCAGCCAGCTGAGGTGGAGACCAGAAGGTTTGGTGCAGGAGCGTCTGTAGTGGAACACGGCCAGGGAAGCCCTGACTTGCTCCCATAAGAGACTTTAGCCCTAGGGGAACTGCTGGACCTGAACTCTGCAAGGTGAGCTTACCTATCAGAAGGGGGTTAGTCTGACCTGAGCACCCTTGGGCTTCTGGCTTCTCCTAGGGTCCCAGCCTGAACGTGCCGGCTTACAGGGTAGTCTTGGGTGCCCTGGGGGCCCACATCATAGCTTCTGCAGTGGCTGACCAGCAGAGGGCTCCAGCTGACCAGCAGAGGGCTCCAGCGGGGCAGCCCCCATGCCACACACCAGCCCACCTGCTCCCTCCCCACACTGCAAATTCCTCTAGCCCACAGCAATCCCTAACAGAGTTTTGCTGGCACCTGTGTGTGCAGGCAGGTATTGCCTGCCGTGCCTCACCAGTATACGTGCGCACACAACCCCCAAACTCACCCATGCCTGATTGCCACCTCAGTTGGAACCTTGGCAGGCACAGAGCCATACAGCCCTGCCGCCCACTGCCAGCACCCCACGTTTATGTCAACATTACCCCAAGAGTGAAAGCAGGCACAGAGAACAGCAGATTCTCCTCTACCCTGAGCAAACACCCATGCTTACAGCACACAGAGTGCACACACAGACCTGGACCTGCCAGCAACCCGACCCTGTGCTATCACCGCCACCAGCACCAATGCTGCACAGTTGCCAGCAGGCACCCCCCACCCAAACCATGCTGCTACTGCCACTGTAGTGAATGCCGGAATGGAGACAGGAACCCCAGTACCCACTAGCAACCTGCCTGGCTGATGAGCGTGGACCCACTGTGCTGCCACTGCTGCTGGCACATGGGAACAAGCACGGATCCTATGCCACCACACTGTGAAATGCTTTGGCTGACACCACCCATTGGAGTGTAGTGACCAGCGGTCTGGGAGCACCCCCACCACCCTGCAAGCACAGTGGATTCCTAACCTCCGGGAGCCAGAGAACAAAGTTGGAGCCCAATACCAGTCTCCTAGAATTAGAGCACACAGTCCAGGAATTAGGAGCTGGGCACTGGCCCCCCAAAATATTCCAAAAATGAAGCCAGTCAGCTGAGTCCACCTTACCACAGTCAAACCCTCAAGGTCATCAAATAGGATAAACAAACAAAGAAACAAACAAAATCCAAAGGTCAGCAACTTCAAAGGTTGAAGAAACATCAGCCCACAAGATGGAAAGAACCACTGCAAGAACTCTAACAACTCAAAAAGCTAGAGTGCCTTCTTTTCTCTAAACGACCACACCACCTCGCGAGCAAGGGTTCTGAACTGGGCTGAGATGGCTGAAATGACAGAAATACACTTCAGAATATAGATACGAACGAAGATCATTGAGATGTAGGAGCACATTGAAATCCAATCCAAGGAAGCTAAGAATCACAGTAAAACAATATGGGAGCTGAGAGAAAAAATAACCAGAATAGAAAAGAACATAATCAACCTGATGGAGCTGAAAAGCACACTACAAAGATTTCAAAACACAACCACAAAGTATTAATAGTATAATAGACCAAGCTGAGGACAGAATTCCAGAGCTTGAAAACTGTCTTTCTAAAATAGGTCAGAAAAGAATAGAGCAAAAAGAATGAAAAGGAATGAAGAAAGCCTCTGTGAAATATGGGATTATGTAAAGAGACCAAATCTATGTCTCACTGGTGTCCTTGAAAGAGCTAGGCAGAGTGTAAGCAACTAGGAAAACATGTATCGGGACATGATCCATGAAAACTTCCAACCTAGTGAGAGAGGTCAACATTCAAATTCAGGAAAAGCAGAGTAAGATATCCCAAGAGAAGATCGTTCCCAAGACACATCATCATGAAATTCTTCAAGGCGAAAATGAAAGAAAAAATGTTAAAGGAAACTAGAAGGGCCAGGTCAGCTGCAAAGGAAGGCCCATGAGATAAACAGCAGACCTCTCAGTAGAAACTCTACAAGCCAGAAGAGACTGGGGGCCAACATTCAACATTCTGGAAGAAATTCCAACCCAAAATTTTATAATTCCAGCCAAACTAGGCTTCACAAAGAAAGGAGATATAAGATCCTTTTCAGACAAGCAAATGCTGAAGAAATTTGTTACCATGAGACCTGCCTTACAAGAGCTCCTGAAAGGAGCACTAAATATGGAAAGACCGTTACCAACTATTACAAAAACACACTGAAGTACACAGACCAGTGACACTATAAAGCAACCACACAAACAAATCTGCCCAATAACCAGCTAATACCATGATGGCAGGATCAAATCCACACATATCAATACTAACCTTGAATGTTAATGGACTAGATGCCCCCATTAAAAGACACAGAACTGGATAAAGAACAAAGATTCATTGGTATGCTGTCTTCAAAATACCTATCTCACATGCAATGACACACACAGGCTCAAAATAAAGGAATGAAGAAAAATCTATCATTCAAATGGAAAGTAGAAAAAACCAGGGGTTACAATCTTAATTTCAGACAGAGCAGACTTTAAACCAACACAGATAAAAAAGACAAAGAAGGGCAGTACATAATGGTAAAGGGTTCAATTCAACAAGAAGACCTAACTACCCTAAATATATAAAAACCAAACAGCAGCACTCATAATAATAAACCAAATTCTTAGAGACTTTCAAAGAGACTGAGACTCCTAGGCAATAATAGTGGGAGACTTCAACACCTCACTGACAAAATTACGCAGATCACTGAGACAGGAAACTAACAAACATATTCATGCTTTGAATTCAACATTGGATCAAATGGACCTGATAGACATCTACAGAACTCTCCACCCCAAAGCAATAAAATATGTATTCATCTCATCACCATATGGCATATACTCTAACATCAATTATATAATTGAACACAAAACACTGTTCAGCAAATGCAAACGAAGTGAAATCATAACAACCATTCTCTCAGCACAGCACAGCCAAATTAGAAATCAAGACTAAGAAATTTGCTCAAAACCACACAATTACATGGAAATTGAATAACCTGCTCCCGAATAACTTTTGAGTAAATAATGACATTAACGCAGAAATCAAGAAGTTCTTTGAAGTGAATGAGAACCAAGACACAATGTACCAGAATCTCTGGGACACAGGTAAGGCAGTGTGAAGAGGTAAATTTGGAGTACTCAGCAAATGCAAAAGAACTGAAATCATAATAAACATTCTCTCAGAGCACAGCACAGCCAAATTAGAAATCAAGACTAAGAAATTTGCTCAATACCACACAATTATATGGAGATTCAACAACCTGCTCCCAAGTGACTTTTGGGTAAATAATAAAATTAAGGCAGAAATCAAGAAGTGACTTAAAATGAATGAGAACCAAGAGACAGTGTACCAGAATCTCTGGGACACAGGTAAGGCAGTGTTAACAGGTAAATATGTAGCACTAAATGCTCACATCAAAAAGTTAGATCTCCGTTTAACAACATCACAAAAAAAGAACTAGAGAACCAAGAGCAAACCAAACCCAAAATTAGAAGACGACAAGAACTAACCAAAATCAGGATGAATTGAAGGAGAGTGAGATGGGAAAAACCATTCCTGCCTGTTGCTAAACCAAAATAAGTCCAAGAGTTTTTTTTTTTTTAATTAATAAAATAGACTGCTACCTAGATTAATAGAGGAGAAGACATAAGTAAACACAACTAGAAATGATAAAGCGGATATTACCATCAACCCCACAGAAATACAAATAACTATCAGAGAATATCAGGAAGACCTCTAGGCACATAAACTAGAAAATCTAGAAGCTATGGATAAATTCCTGGACATATAAACCCTCCCAAGACTGAGCCAGTAAGAAACTGAATCCCTGAACAGACCAATAAAGAGCTCAATAATAAATTGAATTAATAATAATAAATAGCCTACCAACCCAGTAAAGCTCAGCACCACATGGATTCACAGCTGAATTCTAAAGATGAGCTGGTACCATTCTTACCAAAACTATTCCAATAAACTGAAAACGAGGGACTCCTCTCTAACTCATTCTATGAAGCCAGATTCATTCTGACACCAAAACCTGGCAGAGACACAACAACAATAGAAAACATCAGGCCAACGTCACTGATGAACATAGATGCAAAAATCCTCAACAAAATACTAGCAAACCAAACCCAGCAGTGATGCATCAAAAAGCTAATCCACCATGATCAAGCAGGCTTTATTTCTGGGATGCAAGGTTGGGTCAACATACACAAATCAATAAATGGGATTCATCACATAAACAGAACTAAAAACAAAAACCACAGGATCATCTTGACTGATGCAGAAAAGGTTTTCAATAAAATTAAACATCCCTTCATGTTAAAATACCTCAATGAACTAGGCACTGAAGGAACATACCTCACAATAATACATAAAATAATAAGACAGTGTGGCAATTCCTCAACACCTAAAAACAGAAGTATCATTCAACCCAGCAATCTCATTACTGGGTATATACCCAAAGGAATATACATTGTTCTTTTATAAAGACACATATACATGTACATTCAATGCAGCGCTATTTACAAAAGCCAAGACATGGAATCAACCTAAATGCCCATCAATGGTAGACTGGATAAAGAAAATGTGGTACATGCACACCATGGAATATTATGCAGCCAAAAAAAAAGAATGAGATCATGTCCTTTGCAGGAACATGGATGGACCTGGAGGCCATTATCTTTAGCAAAATAACACAGGAATAGAAAACTAAATACTGCATCTTTTAGCTCCCACTTATAAAGGAAGCTAAAAGATGAGAACACAAGGACACACAGAGGGCAACAACAGACACTGGGGCCTACCAGAGGGTGGAGGCTAAGAGCAGGGAGGGGATTGGGAAAAATAACTCACAGTACTAGGATTAATACCTGGGTTTGGACAAAATAATCTGCACGATAAACTGTGTGACACGAGGTTACCTATATAACAAACCTGCACATGAACCCCTGAGCTTAAAAAGTTTAAAAAAAAATCACCAAAAGATTCCAATTCACCTAATGAAATTAATATAACTGTAACACCACGTCTTATAAAGCTAACATAAAAAAGAGAAGTCTAGATTAATCTCACAAATAGGTGTAAAAATTCTACAAATGTAACTCAATATTTTACAAGAATATTGTATATTATTAATTGGCTCAATATTACTATAACTATTAATATCATCTACTATAATAATAAATTAAAAGAGAAAAAAGGATCATATCAATAGACGCTAAAAGGGTCTTCGATTAAATTCAGGAGCTACTCATGAAGAAAACTCTAAACAAAAGATCAAAATATTAAAGACATGTTATTAAAACTCAACAACAAAAACAATCCCAAATAATGACACACTTTTAATTGATAAATTAAAATCTAAACCAAAATAGGAATACTGTCTACTGCCCTGTTATTAAACATGATCTTTGAGCTCCTTGTGACTAAAGAAAAAATTGTGTAAGGTGAAAGGTAAAATTATTCTTTTGTTGATTATTATATACTTATAAAATCCAAAACTCTAACAAAAAACTTATTTAATTAATAATAAGGTTGCAGACTACATGATATACAATAACCAAGAATATCCTTCTATGCTCACAATATAAATTTTAAATTGTAAGTGGCAAAAAATAAGGCCCAAAACTGTAAAATACTGATGAATTTGTTTAATATGGAAGACCTATACGAAAAAGATTGAGATCTTATTGAAGGGTATAAAAGAAGTCCTGAAACATAATATCAAACAAACCCCACTTTCACAAAATTTCACAAAAATGTATTCTGTTTTCCTCTGCGAATATCCAGCTGACACAGCAGCATTTAATGAGATTTAATCAGTGATGGTAGAAGTCAGGACAGTGGTCATCCTTAGGGTGTGGGACAAGGTAGGCTGGTCTGTTTAAAGTCAACAGCCAACACAAGATTTGGGGGAAAAAATCATAAAAAAAGATAACAGGAAAACACACTGACTTCCCTGATGTGTGAAGAGATTTACTAATTTAAAAGGACAATTGTGTTGGTAAAAAAGGCAAAGTATATGATATGAGCAGTTAATTCACAAAGGTGAGAAGAGAAATGGCCAAGACATGAAAACATGTTTAAAGTTACTAGGTCCTTGCTTTACATCTAAGTGAGCAAAAAAGTTACAAGAATAACTTTACACCGATTAAAATGGAAAAACTAAACGAGCTATCCAATGAGATAGAACTGCTATCCAATGAGTGCAAAAATAGTGCTCTCATACACTGCCAGTGACAATAGGAAGTCTTCTAGCTTTTCTGAAAAAGCAATCCAACATCTTCTTTTAAAATTACAACTATTTGAATGAACCCTGCACTTCCATCCTTGGACATCTCTTCCATAAGGAGAAAAAGCAGCAGCACATAGATACATATAAACAAGTATTTATTATGTCATTGTCTTGGGACAGAAATCTAAAAGCAAAGTAATTGCCCTTCACAGAATCCCATCTGGCCCCCAGAGAGGAAGGGGCAAAGAAGGGGGGGGGGGATTTGAAAAATTTCTACCAGGTTCACAGAGTGAAATAACCAAGTAGGACAATGTGCCTAATGATGACCCCCTTTCTGAATAACAAAACAGGAATATGGGGAAAAACATAGAAGATTACTAAGTCACTTACATGTTAAGCATGGGCAGGGGGTGGGGGGTTACAGAGAAGGCTGAAGAGAAAAGAAGAGAGAAATGGTAGAGGCAGGAGGTGAGCAGAGTGGGAATGGAAACCAGAGCACACTTGGAAAAAAGCAGGTGAGACATGTATGGCATGTTGGCACATTTATATATGTATAGAAAATTATATGTACAGGTCAAGGTATGAATAAATTAAGTAAAAAGTTCAAATCACTAAACTATGTAAGTGGAAAAGAACTGTTACTAGTGCAAGGCCTGAGAACCCCCTAGAATCATGTTCCTTGAACACTCATCTAAATGGGAGCATGCCCTTCTCAGTACGCCCACCCTTACACTGTTCTGCTTTTCATCTCAGTACTTAACTGTTGTATGACACAGATGTATTCCATATTTATTTTGTGTACTCGACTATAAGCTATATAAGACAAAGGACTTCTCTCTGTTTTGTTCCTTATTGTATCTCAAACCTCTAGACTTCCTGGCACCAAGCAGGTTCTCATTAAGACTTGTGGGAAGAATGAGAAGGATCACACAGGAGATGGTCAGCCCTTCTGCTAGTAAAGTAACAAAAGAAGTGAGGTCTGGGGTAGAAGTATGAGTTTCCATCTGATGGACATTTTTTCCTCAAGGTAAATAAGGCTAATAAGGCTTTCAAGAGAATTGTGAATGTATAATAATTTTTTCCTGGAAATAACCTGAAGAGGCTGTTTCAGAGGATAAGATGTCAGTACAAATATACGGAAATCATATACAGAACTTAATTTTAAAAATTAGCATTTAAAACTTCTCCAGATAAACAGTAACAACCCCATTCAGGTCTCACTAACACATGTAAGATTTGTATGATTCCTTTCCTTCCAAAACTAAGTAATTCCGAGGTATTTCAACAGCGCCTGGACTTTATCTTACTTGTGCTCCACTCTGTTGAATAATAAATGCAGTGCAATAGGAAAATTTAATTGTAAAATGATCTTTTCCAAAAGAATGCCCATTTCCTTAATTTGATTCTTCTTTGTCTAAAGCCAAGTTCCCGAAAGGTCAGAGCAGACTTACATTGCAGCCCTTGTCCGTCAAGTAACTGATCCCTTCTTCTGGGCCGATTGCCAATTCCACTGAAATAATCCAGCTTGACTTTTGAAGGTGAAACAAGTGAGAACAGAGGTGGCAGAAGGAAAAAAAGGAATACTTTAGATGAAGAGCCGTGGATATGTTAAAGGACCAAAGCAGGGGCTGGTTTGGTTTGCTATTAATCTATCTAACCAAATAAGATAAAATATTTAAAATATCTGCAATTGACCCAGGATCTGTTAAGCCTACACAAAGATGCACTGTGCTTATTTCAACATGCCTGATGCCAAGGGTTTCTCTGGGATGATTATCTAAATAGGTAAACTAGCCCTTAGATAACAATTAACAAATCACAGGCATAAAATAAAAAAAATCTAATTATGAAAATAGGCATGCTGTTTTTAAACAGGTGATTTTATTCTCATATTATTTTCTTTTCTATTTTCACATGGTAAAATGACAAAATATCATTTCATTGAAAAAATGGGACAAGTTAGCATTTTTTTCATCAGAAATTTAGATATATAGTAAGATATAAGAAAAAGTAAAATCAAACTAGCCCACTATTTCCCACATTTTCATACTTACACCAAGAGCACACTTGAAGCATTCCTTATCAAATCTGTAGACTGGAGACAGGATCTCAAAGAATTTCAGAATACTTTCTTCTCTATTAAGGTTGGCGAATTGTCTAAATGTTTGTTGGATCAATTTTCTTAGTGTTTTGGCCTGCATGACAAAATTACCAAAATCTTGAAAACTCAGCAACGAGTAAAGACCAAAACAATAATAGTAAGATTTCTCTCCTACCAACTACATACTAACACCTACATTCATATTACTGCCAAAAAGTATACTTGTCAAATAACCATAAATGTATTTATCAGAGCTTTATTTATTTTAATTGTGGCAAAATGCATATAACACAAAATTTACCATTTTAACCATTTTTACCTGTAAAGTTCATGTATAGAGTTTTATTTCTTAAATAGAAGTTTGTACTATATGTGCACATGACTCAGAAAAGACCAGGCAAAAGGTATAAAGGTACTCGCACATTCTACCGTTAGGAGGGAAAAAACAGTATATCTTTCTGAAGGACAGCACAAATCAAAAACTTTTAAAAAACCACAATGCTTGATCGAGAAAATAAAATTCCAGGACATTATTCTTTGAGATACATGCAAAGATTCAGGAACAAAAAGATTCACTGCAGAACTGTTTACAGTAATATAGAGCCTGGTTACGTAAATTATGGTGTATCTATCTTCTCAACCAATATTCTATGCAGCCTCAGGAACTGTTTTGGAGAACTAATTTACTGGCATTAAAACTCATATTACATTGTTACATGAAAAAAGATGACAAAACAGTCAGCGTAGAGTACAGATGCCTTTAAAAGGCAAGAGCACAGGTGTGGGTCCTGGTGAGCACACAGCAATGTATCCACGAATGACTTAAAGCAACGATGTTTTCATCGCTTTTATCATGAAGTAAGAGGATAGGTGGTCTTCCGGTCCTTTTTTGCTTATTTGAGTTTTCTACTTATACACATGGAAATCTGCATAGTGGAGGGAAATGCTTTCCAAGCAGCAAACCTCCAGTCCTTGGTGTGTGAAGCAGCCTGAGGAGGCCATGGATAAAGGGAACATGATGAGGTGTAAGGAAGAGGGGCAAGAGAATGCAGGTCATGGTAACTACTTGACTTTGACCCTGATGAGTTGCCAAGTCCTCAGGAGACTTTGAGCAGAGGAGTGACATTACCTGACTTAGGTTTTTTTTTTTGTTTTTATATCCTAGCTTTCTTTTTTTTTTTTTTTTTTTAAGAGTAATTAGACTCCAATGGATTTATTTTAAACACAGAACCAACAGGATATGCTGATAGTTAATAGCTGCCATTAAACTGAAATGACAAAAATTGTGAGAGGAACAGGTTGGTGGGTAAAGGTCAGAAAGAATGCCAGAAGAATACAAGAAATCTAAGTGGAGCTGTCAAGCAGGCCAGTAAGGGCCCAGTGGAGTTCAAGGGGAGGTCCTGGCTGGCCCAGCAGACAGGGAAGATGGATTAGGTAACCTGCTAATCTCAGTGGGTCAGGGAGATGGGGAGCAGTCAGGGGTCCAGGTTGAAGTGTGGCTGCTAAGTCAGGTACATGGTGAACTAGGAGGGCATGGCATACTTTGGTGGGTCATGGAGGTGACAGCCTGTCTGTAGTGGCTTGAAGGTCCTAGTGGGATCCAAGGATTACTGGATCTGGGATACTACAGAAAGTGAGCTGGAAAGACAGGAGCTGTGGTCAGAGAAGGATACACATAATTAGGGAGGGGGTTCGATTACTGGAAATGAGTAAGACCAGAGTGAGAGGCTGAGGTAAGGCAGAGGACAAGATTCCTGAAGACAGGAATTCAATGAGCCAAGAGAGTGGGACATGGGAGGATTACCTAAGGCATGTGACTTTTATTTTAAAAAGTTCGCTCTGCTCTTGCACACAGAGGGTTGGGAGAGTGTGTAGGAGTGAAAGCAGAAAGCCCAGTCAGGTCACTGTAACAGACCAAGAAGAAACACTAGTGGCATGGACCCCAACGTAGTGGTGAACGAGAGAAATGGGCACTTTGGGACATTTGGATATTATATGCAAGACAACCGGAAAGTGAAGAATCCAGGAAAACTAGAGTTTTAGATGGAACAAATAGGCAAACATAAGAGGCAGGCATGGTAAAAAAAATAAAGTCATGTTAATCCTGTACATGTGTTTGATGGTAAAGTCTTCCAACATGAACCATCAAGGAGACATTTGGATGTAAGTTTGGAGCTCAGGAGAGGGCAGCACTGTTGGTAGAAATTTCAGAGCGACCAGCTGTATTTAAATACATGGGACTGGATGTCACTTGCAAATAAAATGAAGACAAAAGAGAAGGCCAAATCCAAGTAAGCTGACCAATAGCTGGTTTCAACCAGGGCTGAGGTTTTGACAGGTGAGTATGACAGAGTGGAATAAGAGAATTAAAGCTGTTTTGAAAAGGATAAATTACAGCTTCACAGAACTTAAACTGAAGAGCAATAAAATGGGTTCAAGGTTAGCAAGGCTTGACTATAAAATGTATCATACAGAGAGTGAGTTGGTCAGCCTCAGGTGCTCTATAAACAAAAGTCTGAGAAGCATATTCTTGGTTTGACTCCAGGCTTTCCAAACATTCTCTGCTTATGATCACCTGTGTAGGACAGACTCTACAACAGAGCATGCAGATTGGACATGGTGATTTGAGTACTGCTTGTAGCCACCTATGAGATGTTTTTCTCCTTATAAACTAATAATATAGTAGCCTGGCACTTTGCTGAATATAAAGCAGTCTCTAAGAAGCAGGCCCGCTACACTTTGGACCCAGAACAAATGGACTAAGGAAATTCTACTCTGTGCTTGGCACTTGGCATACACTGCATAATCAGAACAGGTATTCAATAAATTCAGAGTACAGCTGGAAAAAGAGCATTCTGATCTTCATTCATGGCTACAGGAGGAACAGTATAATTCTGCGCATATAGTGCTATTAGGCACTTATTAAAACACACACACACACCAAAAAATGATGCCAGAAAAGACATCTGTAGGCCCTTCTGTGAAAATAAACAAAGTCTTCACAATGACCCTTGCAAGGAAGACACTATTTTTCATATATTACTGAGCAAACAGAGACTATGAAACATTAGGTACCAATGAGGGGGTAGAAGAATCGTGATTCTAATCCAGAACTGCTTGATTTCTTTTTACTTGCTATGCGACCAATTCAAACACCTCCTTTTCTAAGATGCTCTGCTTGATAGAAGAAACCAGGAACAACAACCACCACATCCCTATGGGTCTCATACTGTTTTGAATGTATTTTTAGACATGGCACTTTTGTAAGATCCACGTTGGTAAGAAGGGAGCATGCGCTGCCTTGTTACCTGAAAGAAAAGAGTGTAGCCCGTAGCTAAAACTCGATGTTGTGCTTTACAATGAATAATTATATGTCTCTGCCATAACAACTTGGATTCTGGCAAACTCTCAGATAATATGAATGAATAAAATCTGCTTCTATCCTGTGATAAATTAGATTTCACTTTCTAGTAAGTAAGTGGGAAGATAGTTCAGACTTCTTTAGTTTCAAACTTCTATCACAGAACATGCTGCCTCAATGTACAAATGCTCTGAGTGTAAGAAATGTCTCCCATCTACAAGTATTAATAGAAAATAAGTCCAGCAAAAGCCCTGGAATATCATAAATCTCTTTAAGTGTATGATACAACAAATTGGAATATGGTAGTGGTTGCAAGGAACAGTTGTCAACTGAGCACAGGGACCAGAACACAATGACAAAACATTTCTATTAACATTAACCAAATGTTGATATATTCATTCATGACTCTAAGAGGAATATTTCAACTCAGGTAAATACTGAGATGCAGTGATCAAAAACTACATAAAATAGATCCAGAAAAAAAGTCAATTCTCTGCTTTGGACCTAATTCTCAACCAGCTGCTGGTTTATATACAAACTATTGGCAATAATACTATATACTGACATCTGCTCATTTGTTCAATGCTTTTTAAAATTAACCTAAAATATTCTATGAAGTAACAGATACAGAAGTCGAGGAAATGGAATCTGCTCTTGAGCTTCAAATGCTCATATATATATGTATACATACTTGCCTACCTGACAGTTCCACAGACATCTAAAACCTGCCACTAAGAGCACTGAGATTCCAGCTGTGGTGGCTTATTGGCCCTACCTAACTGGACCCTAACATATACTACATCTGACTTAGTTCCAACTCTATCACTCTGAACTTACTCTTTCCTATACCCCTTCCCTTTGACCTCCATAGTCTCAAGGCACTTCTATTTCACCACTCACACAGCTGAATGCATCATTGGCAGTCTCACCCAATTCAGATTCTGCTTCAATATTCTGTCTCTTGACTAGTAGCAGTAGAGAGCACTTATGTGTACGGGGCAGAAATCTGAGGCCAGGCCCTGTACTTTCTTCTTCCTCCTCTCACAGTAGACCAGTAGCTAAGTCCTGTTAGACTTTACACCCATAACATTCTTCAAATGTAACCCAACAACTCTCTACCCTCTGTCTCCTTTAAATTCAAGCCTTCCTTGTTTATCTTGGCAACAGCATCTCCTGATGACTAAGAAACTTAAAAGAAGTTGTGTGCTGTTCTTCTACAACAGGGATTGAAGCCATCAACCCTATGCTAAATAAAGTGAGTCAATTTGGTTTGATCCTCATTTTCTCATCCCAAACTCTTAGACATGCAATGTGTGTGGTGGTGAAGAACTCAACTGCTCTCTCTGATAATTTAACCTGCTGGAAAATTTGCGAGTAACTGGGGCATATGTGTTTGAAAGTAATAACTATGCAATGTTAAGAGACAGACAGTCTGGACTCTAATTTTACTGTATTTGTCTCATTCAGCTGAATGTGGGAAAACGTGCTGCTTTTTCTGTAGGCAGTGTTACCTTGCTAATCCTACACATTAACAAGCTGGGAACCAAGAAGTGAGAGCAACATACAACACAACAAACCAATAAGCTCAAGCAGCTGGAGTAAAGGAAAACGGTATCATTCAGAGTTAGTTTCCTATGGACACAGAAACAACTCTCTCATTCTCCGCCAACGAAAATTGTTGGCACCTTTGGCAGGAATATACCCAAGTTCTTACGGTCTGTACTTAAATGTGACTGCCAAAGAGGACTATGAGTTCTAAACCTATAGTGTTCAGTGCTGGACAAAAACTAGAAAATCTTTGCTGTCTGAAAGAAACTCCAAACTTAGTTTTTATGAGAAGGATATCTTAGAATGCATTAGTTCCTTCCTAATTACTCAGTGAGGAAAAAAACTCCACAAAATCTAACTGCGTAGACTCTCTGGATATTAATCAACACACTTGCAGAACCTGTATAAGTAAACAAGACTGTTCTGCACTTCATTTCAAGTTTGACCACCTGCTTGTGTTCCCTGGATTTTGGAAACAAGGCATCTATCTATGCACACTATTTTATTTTAAACCAATTTATGTATAGTGATAAATTTACTAAGAATGTGATACGTTTTCAAAATGAAGTGGTATTACTAGAAAGAAACATAAGAAACTGCTGCTATTCACCCATGTTGAGCTATAAAAATAATTTCCTATTAGTCAACCTAATGATTATCAGATGCTAATAGATTCCTAGGGCTTCCCAGATGCAAAGGGTGTAAGGCAATGCCAAGGAAAATCTGCAATAAGAGAGTTTTTAAGGAATAACTTATCAACCCAAACACCAAATGCTAAGTGCATGAAGAGAGCTTCTTCTTACTCCTATCTACAGGGTCCACATCAGATGATAAGATCTGTAAGCAGGACCCAGGTTTCATTCCCTCCCAGCATCCCCAACTCAGGTCCTGGCACACTGTAGATACCAGGAATTCACTGCTGAATACTGTACCAAGCTATGCATTTCTGTGCTTGGCAAAAATGTTAAGCTTAAAATAGTCACCTGCTCATCCTAGAAATGAAAATAATGACTACTTTCTCCAAGAATAAAATCATGTGTTCCTGGTAGTATTCTAGGAAACCACATTATTACTTGAGAATCAGATACTATAAAAAACTGATAACTATTGATCTCTTAACAGTTCTAGTTCTGAAATTAGGTTTCTACTGTGAATTATACTGCAATAAATTAAAATTTGCCTATTTTGACTTGCTGCCTAATGTAAGCTCAGAGTAGAGCTGCAATGCCAGAATGGCGAGCACCCTTGGTACCCACCGGTAGGACAACATTCACTGAACCACAGAAGTGATTCCAATTTCACTAGTTTGTCCACTAATGTTCTTTCACTGCTCCAGATTCCACACTGCATTTACATATCTTGTCTCCTCAGCCTCCTCCAGCTGTTACAGCTTCTGGGTCTTATCTTTCATGACACTGATATTTTTCAAGAGTAATCATCAGAATTCTGTAGAATGTCCCTGAATTTGGGTTTGACAGTTTTACTGGTACAGTGATTTTTCAAATGTGTCTTTAAAACTACTAACATCAATGAGATAGAAATTAAAATACTTGCAAATTATTCTTAGTAATTGAGGCACATATATCCCAGATTCCATTTTTGGCATAAAACATAGCTAATCCAAGTTTCACTAAAGATAATAAAGCAATCTTTCAACAATTCAGTGTGAATGTTATTATAAATAATCCTCTACAAATCTAAATAGAAAGGGGAAAAAAAGCAGGTAAAACAAAATAATTACTGGAGAAACAAATGTAGCCTGTGTATGGAAAAGCCAATGTTAACTGACCTAGCCATTCTATAGAGTTATTTCAGAAGAAACATGAAACTGGTGTGAATTTCTAGTTAGCTGAAGTTTCACTGGCAATAGCTTTGAAGAAGGAACTATCTAGACACCACCTAATTTGTATTATAGTTGTTACCCCCATGGGCATATATTGGTACCATATTCCATAGAAGTTTCATGGCAATCAGTGCAATGTTCAAAGAATTTATGTCAAACGTGAAAAAAATTTTGGGCTAAGGATATGAATTTCTAAGCCAAATACACATTATTGGGTACACAAAATTACACTGATTCCCTTATTGAAAAGGGCATGTGAGAAACCAGTTCTAAGAACCTTATTTATGAGCCACTCCAAGAATCTGATGAATCCATAGCTAACAGTAGCTAAAAATTAACTCTATTTACATCAAAATCAGCAACAATTGAATTGCTCAAAAAGCACATCTGTTATTTTTCTGTGCTGGGTGTGATGGCTCACATCTGCAATCCCAGCACTCTGGGAGGTGGAGATGGGTGGTTTAAGCTCAGGACTTCGAGACTAGCCAGGGCAACATGGTAAAACCATGTTTCTACAGAAAAAAAAAAAAAAAAAAAAAAAAAATTAGCTGGGCATGGTGATCCATGCCTGTAATCCCAGCTACTCAGGTGGCTGAGGCAGGAGAATTGCTTGAACCTGAGTGGCTGAGGCTGCAGCGAGCCAAGATCATGCCATTGCACTCCAGCTTGGGCAATGGAGTGAGACCCCGTCTCTCAAAAAAAAAAAAAAAAAAAAAGAAGTTTTCTCAAGTCCCCCTAGTCATCCTTCCCTCCCATTCTTGCAGAAGCCATTCCATCCAGGCCCTGATCACTGCACGTCTCATCTTCCTTAATCACCTCTCAACTCTTTTCAGTTCTAGTCTTTTTGCTTTCAATCTGTGCTCCATGTTGCTGTCAGATTTATATTCAAAATTCCAAAAAGAGATCATACTGCACACTCTGCACACCCTGCAGTGAGTCCCCAATCCCCCTCAACTCCTATCTGAGCATTTAAGCCCACATCAAGTGACAGCCCACAATCATCGCATATTGACTCTACTCAGCCAAAACCCCGTCCTGTCTGACCTGTTTCCTAGAGAGCCTAGAAACACAGAGGGCTCACTGTTTCTAGGGTGTTAGCCCTCTCTGGCTACCAGGGCTCACTGTTTCTAGGAAGTGAGCCCTCTCTGGCTACCAGGAGTCACCTGATAGCTAGATACAGCTCAAGATGGCAGAAAAAAAAAGCACATGGGAGTCAGCAGCAAAGGCCAGGGCAATGGAAGCCTAAAGGATAGCCTGGAAACATATTCTAAGATACCTACACAAATCCCCTGCAGAGGAGGGGTTTTCTTTAGGGGGGTGGGGATGGAGAGCAGTAAAGAAGGCATACCCAAGGAAAGAAACTTTCTAGCTTTTCAATTCTATTATCTTCTACAGAGTCTTACTTAATCCTGTCTTCATGACTTTTGTTCACATTGTACTCAGTGTCCAGAAAGTATCTCCCTGATTTTACTCATCATATTGCTGTTATTCATTCATTAAGTAGGATTTACCAAATGTTACTACATGCCAGGTACTATGTCAAACAAAGGGTGTAGAGTGGAGATGGCAACAGATATTGTTTTTGCCCTCAAGAATCTTAAAATAGAGTGGAGGAAGGCAGATAAAATACAATCAAGTAACAAACGATATAATTAAAAATTGAGGCCAGGCACGGTGGCTCACACCTGTAATCCCAGCACTTTGGGAGGCCGAGGTGGGCGGATCACTTGAGGTCAGGCGTTCGAGACCAGCCCAACCAACATAGTGAAATCTCATGTCTACTAAAAACACAAAAATTAGCAAGGCATGGTGGCAGACACCTGTAGTCCCAGCTGCTTGGGAGACTGAGGCAGGAGAATTGCTTGAACCCGGGAAGAGGAGGTTGCAGCGAGTTGAGATCGCACCATTGCACTCCAGCCTGGGCGATGGAGGGAGACTCCCTCCGTCTCCAAAAAAAAACAAGGAAAGAGAAGAAGTAGAATTAAAAGTTAAGGTACTAAACAAGGTCCCAAGATAGAAGAGAGTATTTGCCATTTCCACTTCACATGGTGAGAAAAGAATAGGAGAGGGAACACTGAAGCAGAGGTTCAGAAGGACTAGTCATGGAGGAGATAGGGCCAGTCCTCTACCCAATCTCTCTGGGCATCTGTCTCACTCTGGCTACACTCACAGCATGGCACCTGTCACTTGTGACCTGTACCTGTGGTTCCCTGTTTTGAGCATGGGGATCCTTTAAAAATCGAGAATGTATTGGACTCCTAAATGACAAGAGTCAAACTTTTCCTAATTGTTTACACACATACAGATTTAAGGAGACCTTGCAATAATTCTGAGGCCACCCGGTGCTTCGTAACTGAAAACCACTGACCAATACTACTAATGTGATATAACCATCAATAGAACACTGCATAGGGTACTCTTCTATCCAATAACAATGTAAATTCACTAAAACTGTAGCTTACACTTGTTTGAATGTCTCCACTATCCTCCTCACTGCAACACCCAGCAAGTTTATGCACAGCAGCATCCCTTCCACTTACGGGTCTTCCCATGCCTTCTCGGCTCCCACACCAAAAACATTCCAGGTCAAACTGTATCTCCCATTCTCCCAACTCCAAGAGTATGGGCCACCCACACATAATAACTCTCCCAAAGGACATAATTCTGTCATTCTCTCTCATTCCCCTTCCACTGTGCCAAGCTTCATTTAAAACTCTTTGTTCTCTTTCAAATCTGACTCAACCCACTCATGCCAATGGTCTGCGGGCTACCTGCAGACTGGGACAGTGTCTAGATCTGTAGTCCTAGCCTCAACCACATTAAATTGAGTGTGCGCTGTTTCCTAACAATTCACTGTAGTATTTCACTAATAGATCAGGAAACTTGAAGGAACACTGAAAAAGTTGAGTAGCATCACTAGAAAAAGAGCCTGAAATAGGGTATATTTTCCTGTACTATTCTTTCTTTTTTTTTTTTTTGAGGCAGAGTCTCGCTCTGTCCCCCAGGCTGGAGTGCAGTGGCGCCATCTCGGCTCACTGCAAGCTCCGCCTTCCAGGTTCCCGCCATTCTCCTGCCTCAGCCTCCCGAGTAGCTGGGACTACAGGTGCCCGCCACCTCGCCCGGCTAGTTTTTTGTATTTTTTAGTAGAGACGAGGTTTCACCGTGTTCACCAGGATGGTCTCGATCTCCTGACCTCGTGATCCGCCCGTCTCGGCCTCCCAAAGTGCTGGGATTACAGGCTTGAGCCACTGCGCCCGGCCTGTACTATTCTTAAATGCATGTCTTATTGCACTTGTAGAACGCTTTGTATTTTAAAGTCAACACTTTTATATTTCTTCCCATGAGATTATCAAGAAGCTATGTGAGAGAGGAAGGGATACTGTTACTTTCTGGAGTCAGGGAACCAGTGACTAATCCTTACAGTCCTATTCTGGATGGGTTTGACAGAGAGCAGGACCCAGATATCTGAATACAGAGCTTTTGTCACAGATTGCATCTGATAAATTATACCAACACTCTGACCCAATGATAATCAACATGACGTTGACAGTTCTCTCTTTTGGTCTAAGATTTAATCCTCATATTAATCTCATGTGTTAGAAATGGATTTTATCCCCATTTTACAGATGTGTATACTGAAATACCAAAAAATGAAGCAATTTATCCAAAGTTAGCTACATTTTCTCATAACGTATGTCTTCTCCTGCTTGGGCTTCAGCTGATGGGATGTAGAATATGATCTCTGAAATAATAAAAAGTAAGAGCAGTAACATCCACTGTTGCTATGTGACAGGTACTGTGGTTAAGTAATATATTTACTAATCTGTTAAATATTCACATCAACCCTACAAAATACTATTTTCTTCACTGCAGAAATAAGAAACCAGACCTCAGACCCTGAGGCTAGAAAACGGCAGAGCTCATCTAGGCCAGACTCTGTCTTAAGCCTAAAGTTTGTGTCCCCTGCTGCGCTTGAAAATCTTGATGTGTGCTCTGGATTAGCTGGGGGAATCACAGTTCAGAGTCCTCCCACCTCACTCCAAGGTGCTCTGCACGCTGGATATGGGAAGGACAAGAACTGAGGCTCTGCCAAAGCTATTAATATGGGGAAGCATCCAAAGAGTTAAAACAAAAGACAGACCTTCAAAATGCACTAACACGCAAGCATGTGCGTGCACATACACACATATATACACACAATATTAATGATTCCACCACAATTATTTTACATATTGCTCATTTTCTTCTGCATGTCAAAATATTTGAGCCTGTAGAGACCCAGATGACAGGAATAACTGCACACGTAACTTTTTTAGTTTTATGCTTAGCGGAGTATCAAATACAATCAAGAAGTAAAACCACGTTTTACGGGAGAAAGCTATACTAAAAACCTATGTGACTAGAATAAATGTCAGTTTTTAAAATTATATATTTTACATGGAAGGAAGAAAACTACACTTCACTTTCCCAAAAGCAAGTTATCACTGGGGAAAAGGTCTTGGCATAATTTTGTTATTTTATTATGATAAAGGAGACTCTAATTACCTTGACAGAATCCAGTAAACTCTTAGGAAAAAATCGCTTTAAACCAACATCTTTTCTGAAATATAAAAAGAAGCGTATTAACAAATAACACCACCAAATCAATTAATATAATGACAAACTTGCAAGAATATAAAAGCACTGTAAATTATTTAACCTTCCATATATTATTTAGGAAGGAAACAAGTATAATAATGCTTTAATTTACCAGTATATTCACAGGAAGGATGTGACAAATCATTTTCTAGATATGTACAGAAAACACGAATACAAGCTGGTTTAAATAGAAATCCTTTTGGTTTTCCTTTTACCCTATTATTGAAAACTCTTCTAAAATATTCCCTCTTTGTAAATCATAATGTATTTAAAAAACTGTCCTTTTTCAGATATTGCTTGAAGGTTATAAACATCAGGTCCAACTGGATAACACTGTATTTGTAGAGAAAATAGCTAGCCTGATTAGTAAATGATTCAGGATATACCTTACAAGTTATAGAAATAAATCCCTTAGGTTTATCCTAAAAGTTGACTATTTTTTAAAATAGACTTTTTTGATCAAGGGACTCATTCGCTTATCTCAGTTTCACATTAGGGGGAGAAAAAAAACAACAGATAAATTTATGTGATTTGCCCTAGGTAAAAAAGGTTAATTTATGGAAATCACAGCAATGTTCTTTAAGTCAGGCAACAAAATTAAACTGATCATTATTATCAAGAACCGCAACGCTCTGGCCAAGAAAATAGGTTAGAAAGAACAGTTGATTCTTTTCCTAGTACTTTGGTTACTAACGTACGCAGATGTTTTGGCCACTAGGTGTCACTCGTGTGCTAGTAATATGAATGCCTCTGACGACATTAAGGAATGTCAGGAGACACATAAAAGGATCAAGGAGAAGAGGGAAATACAGTATCTTTTCAGAATCACATAATATATCACATATAACAAACTGAATATAAAGTATCAAGAAACAGGGATGACTTCTTCATCCATAACTGTAAGTTGGCTGGCATTTTAAACAAAACCATAGACATCATGTCATGATACTGTAATTCAAACATTTTAAATCCCTTGTTCTATAATCTGACTGCTAGTAGTACCTAAACCAATGAATTCCTCCTCTGCTAAATCCAAAACTGGTCTCAGTTCTCATTCTTTCTTATTCTGCTATTATTATGTTCATTACATCCAAAAATTATCTCAGCTTCTATAATATACTACTTTCTGGTTTTACCCATCAGTTAATTCATACAACTACTGGTTTTACATTTCTGTCTCTGGCCACTTTTGTTTGTAACTTCCCTTCCTTACCTTTACAGAACCATCATTATCTAACTTGACAGTTGGATATGAAGGGGGAAAAGTATCCACACAAGTTCTTCCTTTTCATTTTGCCTCCTAAAAACACAGGGTCTTTGCATTTTAAGGATCTTGATGCCAATCATTACTGGGAAGTAGCAAAATTAGTACACAAAAGGCACACTGTGGAGTCTACAAGGCGGTATTCTTGATCATTTCCGCCTCTATCTACATTTTCAAGCCACTATTCCATAACAGCAAGCACTGATTTTCACATCAAAGAGGTTTTTTTTTTTTTGAGACCGAGTCTTGCTTTGTCACCCAGGCTAGAGTGCAGTGGCCCACTCTCAGCTCACTGCAACCTCTGCCTCCCAGGCTTCGAGCAATTCTCGTGCCTCAGTCTCCCAAGTAGCTGGGATTACAGGCCTGCACTACCACACCCGGCTATTTTTTGTAATTTTAGTAGAGACAGGGTCTCACCACGTTGGCCAGGCTGGTCTCGAACTCCTGACCTCAAGTGATCTGCCCGCTTCAGCCTCCTAAAGCGCTGGGATTATAGGCATGAGCCCTGCGCCCAGCCTCAGAGAGTTCTTAATTTGAATCCTGGCTCTGCCACAGGATGGACTTGCTGTTAACACCTGTGAGCCTCCGGTTACCTGTAAAGTGGGGATGTGAACTACTACTACCATGCAGTGGTGCAGAGGTTTAAGTAAACTGTTTATGAAGTTCCTGGAATGTGAAGGGGGTAGTTTCTGTTCTGCCTTAGAAAGCACTGCTGTCTGGACAGCTTCTGGTCTACATGTCCTGTGTGTCTGTTTAATGCAGAGGGAGGCATGGCCTGACCTGAGGTTTGTTGGTGGACAGTAGAGGTCGTGAGAAGTCGTGAGATTCAGGGGCTACTGTGGACAGAGGCAACAGGGATGAGTGACTGGACATGAGGTGTGAGGGAATGCTGAAGCTATGCACCGAGAACGGGAAGGTGGGTGGGCATCAACAGTTCTATTTTAGACATGTGAGGCTGGGCGAGGTGTACATGCATGCCCTTCTAGTAGGGATTTCAAGAAGGCAACTGGCCATGTCAGTATTTGGTTGAGGGAAAGACCAGGGCAGGGAATATCCTCTCCCCGACTGTGTGGCTGTCAACTGCTATTAGTCAACCCAGTTACACATCTATTTTTCTCAGAGCCAGACAGAACTAAAAAACTTACCATATTCATTGCTGTCACAAATAAGAAAATTAAAGATAAACCAAAAAGTGTTGTATGATTCAAGAAAATGAAAGGAAGCATATATTTTTTGAAAATAAAGACGAATACTAGGTATTGCTTTTACTTCAAAGGTGAAGACAACTCCATTAAAGAAAAAACACCTGAAGGCCAATAATTAGCATATATACAGTTTAGATTTTCTTAAACTTATTTTGAATAATAATGAATTTGTAACATTTGTCCATATGTTAGAACTTTATTGACACCTGGCAGTTGAGAAAATAAAAATGACGCTTAAGCACACAAGGTCATGGTAAAAAGTCTGCAACACTGCCTTGAACACATTTTAATTTAATCTAGAAGTCAAACTACTTCAGGTTTTATGATAGAGGACTCTGAGCACACCTAACGCACTATGTTCAAAGATTTTAGGGAAAGCCTATTATAGATACCTAAATTTAAAGCCTTAGGAAAGCAAGCAGGGACCTGCAGGCTGTCCCATTTTTAGTATGAGGCCGCCTCTCCATGATCTGTGGGTCTGGGACTGGTTTACAACGTGCGCTCTAATAAGCAGCAGTTTTGCCTCAAGTGGCATAAAAACCTTCTTTGAGCCCAAACTCTACACAATTGTCCTGGATGTGAATAAAACAACAAATACAACTTACACATCATAAACAAAATATAATTACTAACCTTTATCATATAATAATTTCTGACTATATTAACTGTCAAAGGATATGTCCTAAATGCATTTAAACTCATGTAATAAAACACTAGCTCACATGAAGCTTTTAGAATACTGCCAAACCCCAGTTCCCAAACCCAAGCATCAGTTTCTTAGATTCCCGCATCAGTTCAGAGAAACCTCTTGAACCCATACACAGATGACAAGACACTAATAGTAGGTTAGAACTGTGTTGTCCAATATGCAACCACTAGTGATATGTAGCTATTTATACTTAAATTAGTTGAATTAAATTAAAAATTATGTTCCCAACTGCAATGCTCAGCACATTTCAAGTGATGAGCAGTCCCACGGGGCTAGAGGCCACCGAACTCAGTGGGGCAGCCACAGAACAGTTCCATTGCTACAGAAAGCTGCAATGGCTGGGGCCAGGACAGAGCAATGAATCTAGGACTTTGGGCACCCTCATTCTCTAGGGCTTGCTGCTGTGGGCCCAAAGGCTCCTCAGTAAGGGCAGAGATGGGTGAAATGCATGAGCACTGGGGATAGGTGCAGAGCTACCACAGGCACAACCACACAAGGTTCCTGCCTTGCTCAGAAAGACTGGGGAAAGGAGGTATAGAGGGGTGAGGAGAGAGCTCTACCATGACAATGCAGAAGGCAGCAGATCTTACAAGAGACAGCTGTATGTTAAACAAGAAGCCTTTCGTTGGGATTGCCTGTATATACATAGCAGAGGGCTTCTAAGTATTACCTTTCCTACTTCTCTCTCAGAACTAACAAAAACAGTTTCTATGATCTATTCACGAAGATTCAAATCATTTAGATTTGAAGCTACAAAGACAAGAGAGGCTATCTTCATTTACTTCCTCACGGAGACTGTATGACATACTAGGCACCATAACAGATCATGGGGTAGAAAAATCACTAATATGTTTCCTTTTCTTAAGTGAGATAATTACATAAACAACTAACTACAACAGTGTGAAAGGTACTATAAGAGTTTAAAACCAATACACTTAGCCATCGAGATCTAAGGTTTTTGTGGCCAATTTTAACCAGAACTCTTAATGTTTAACTGACCTCTATCCTTTAAGTGAAAGATTTAGAACACTGGTGACTGATGTGGTCTTCGTTCTCTTTTGCTAAACCTCAAAATCCCATTCATTACTCCACTGATTCCTGTTGCCATTTAGCATTTTTGGAAAATCCCTAGCTGCCCTCCCACATCCCTGCATGATGACTGTGCGCCTCCTAGTATTCCTCCTTTCACACCATAGTAGCCATCCAGAATTGTTCAGGAAAAGAGGCTGTGTAGGAGGGCCCCTCCCCACCTGCACCAGCTGACTGCCATCAGCATTCCCCACTCACTGAGATGAATCCTCTACGGTACCCAGCTAGTCCCAGCCTGTGGTCTTATCCTGCACGTGTGTATTCACATCTACAAATTCGTAACACAGCTTGCTTTCAGAAGCCTCCGATGAGAATCAACTTTCTTTACATATTAAAAAGAAACTAACCTTATTACAAGCAAATTCTTACGTCAAAGATTATTTCTCTTCTGGCAATATTTCTGAGAAGATTCTTGTCTGGTGACCCTGTTTTAATATTTTGTGAACACAATCCCTCAAATACTTAAAACCTAGGCAAAAATGCAGCCAAAACTAACTTCAAATATAACTTAAACAGGCATTTCCATGTAGCAACTCTATCTTACCCTTTCTCCAAAACTGTCAGAATTGAGTATATTTAATTCAGAAATAGTATGGCGGTACTTTCACCTCTAAATTATACTCAAGCCTCTTAACAACAGACAAATGCTAAAATTATCTTACTGCAACGGAGATTGCTGTTTCTTAATGACATTCTTCCCTTCATCCTGGGGATGAAGCTGTCTTTTGGTCAGGTACAGTGCTGCCTTCCTCAGTCTCTTCTGTAGCAAGGTATGGCTATGTGACTATGTTTTCTCCTATGTTCCTCTAAGGGAAAGTACTAAACAGCAGGTTCATAAACAATGTCACTATTATTTAATGTTGTTTCATTATAACGTTGATGAGAAAAAAAAAACTGATTCCCAGCTGGGTCACTATATGGAGTGTGCATGCTCTCCCTGTGTCTGTATGGGGTTTCTATAGTTACTCCAGTTTCCTCCCACATCCCAAAGATACGCATGTTAGGGGAACTGGTGTCTGAATTGTCCTAGGATGAGTGAGTATGGGGAGGGAAGAGAGAGTACTCCCTGTGACAAGAATGGCATCCTGTCCAGGGCTGGCTCCTGCCCTGCATCCTGAGCTGCTGGGATAGAGTACAGCCACCCACGACCTTGAACTGGAATAACTGGGTAAATAATTATGTCTTCTTTTTAATCAGACTTTTAAAAATGTATGCTTACATTTATTCCAACATTTAATACTAGAAATGTTTTGGATCTCTACTAGAAGCTGGGGATGTTTTTGTGACCAGAAGGTAGCTGCCTTCTCTCCTCCTCACCTCTTATTTACAAAAGATGTAAATAAAAGTTTTGTCTGTTTTACACTCCAGTTGTTCCCTGTTGTGTGAGCCCACAGGAGTAACGTACCAGGGACAGGGGCTGGGGGACTTCACTGTCTTATACTTCCCCTTTGCCTACAAAAAAGGTACCTTGGTTCTTCCTAGATTGGAAATATGTGAAAAAGAAAGATTAATGAACTCTTTAGCTGGTTTAAAGAAGAAACCCTTAAGTTTCTAGACAGTATTTGTCTCACTCTCAGAAACTGTGCCTTAGCAGTAGCAGTACTAGTATAACTCAAAATAGTTATTTATGGCTGGGCATGGTGACTCACACCTGTAATCCCAGCACTTTGGGAGGCCAACGCGGGTGGATCACTAGAGGTCAGGCATTCGAGACCAGCCTGGCCAAAATGATGAAAGCCTATCTCTACTAAAAATACAAAAATTAGCTGGGCATGGTGGTGCACACCTGTAATCCCTGCTACTTGGGTGGCTGAGGCAGGAGAATCACTTGAACCTGGGAGTTGGAGGTTGCACTGAGCTGAGATCATGCCACTGCACTCTAGCCTGGGCAACAGAGCGAGAGACTCTGTCTCAAAACAAACAAACAGAAACAAAAAAAGTTATTTATTAATACATTAAAGCAGCCGGGCGTAGTGGCTCACGCCTATAATCCTAGCACTTTAAGGAGTCCGAGGTGGGCTGATCACTTGAGGTAAGGAGTTCAAAATCAGCTTGGCCAACATAGTAAAACCCCGTCTCTACTAAAAACACAAAAAAAATTAGCCAGGCATGATGGCGGGCACCTGTAATCCCAGCTACTTGGGAGGCTAAGGCAGGAGAATCGCGTGAACCCGGGAGGAGGCTGCAGCGAGCCGAGGTCGCACCACTGCACTCCAGTCTGGGCAATACAGCAAGGCTCCATCTCAAAAAAAAAAAAAAAAAAAGCACAATAAAGCTGAAAGGGCATTCTGCATTAGGCTGTAAACAACTGAGTCTGACTTTAAAATTCCTGCCAGAATCTAATAAATTATGTGGAACATTTCATGAGTTTTCTTATTAGAAAGGAAAAAGAGAACCATGAAAAGAACTAATAAGAAACAAGTAGTATTCTGCATTCACGTATACTTCCTTTCTGTACTGAAGAAATACATAAATTTCTAAATGGCTCCAAGTTACTAGCCAAAACCAATAGGAAAAAGCAATGCCAATGCTCTCCTTGAGGTATGGGGGCCGCTAGGGTCCCCAGTTGCCCCTGTGGTAGAACAGCCATGGTGTATGCATGCAAGTCCCTGTACATCCTCTCAGCCAGGCCACTCCTAAAGCGCTGGCATCAGCCTTTACAATGGCCGCAATGGAAGACAGGATCAAATGCAATGCTGTTAAGTATCTTTATTATATAAAATATAACTAGGTTAATGTTTTTGCTGGTATGCTATTATCGGGCCAGGTGTGGTGGCTCATACCTATAATCTTAGCACATTGGGAGGCCAAAGTAGGAAGACTGCTTGACCAGCATCCGTTAAGCTACCGTTCAAGAACAAGGGTGAAATTTTTAAAAGAGAGAGATTTAAAACAGAATTTTATCATCAAAAACTACATATTAAAAATTTCTAGGCCAGGCGCGGTGGCTCACACTTGTGATCCCAGCACTTTGGGAGGCTGAGGCGGGTGGATCACAAGATCAGGAGATCGAGACCATCCTGGCTAACACAGTGAAACCCCGTCTCTACTAAAATACAAAAAATTAGCCAGGCATGGGGGTGGGCACCTGTAGTCCCAGCTACTCGGGAGGCTGAGGCAGAAGAATGGCATGAACCCAGGAGGTGGAGCTTGCAGTGAACCGAGATCGCACCACGGCACTCCAGCTTGGAAGACAGAGCAAGACTCCGTCTCAAAATACAAAACAAACAAACAAACAAAAAAACACTTCAAAGTAAAAGAAAAAGGGAAACTGATGTTGGAAAGACAGATTGAGCTACAATGAAGAATGTTTAGGCAACAGGGAGATAAACATGCAGGTTTCTAGGATGCCCCCAGCACACACACACACACAGCACGACACGCAGAAGGGAAACTGCTTTTAGCTTTCTGGACCGACGGTACCTGCAACGTGGGGACGATGAACCTGGCACTTGGGCACTGAGATTGGACCTGAGGGAGTCGGAAGTGGCATCATTTCCTGGCTCTTGTCAGAAGCCGCAACAGTGGAAATTAAGCCCCCTGGAATTCAGCTTGCCCAGTCTAGGGCCACCAGCGTCTGATTCAAGCCACTTTGGTGGCCTGAGTGAGAGTCAGAGTAACAGCAGATTGAGACATCCCAGTACCTCAAGGTTACTGTCAAATACAGAACAGAAAACAGCTATGCATAAAAAACATGAAGAAATAAATGTTGCAAACACCACAGATGCACATACCAGAGGTTACCAAGCATGAAGAAGATTACATCACATGAAATGGAACGTCTAGAAATGAAAAATGTAAGCGGTAGAATGAAATAAACAAACAACATATGACATAAAGATACTACTTAAGAGAATTAAAGAATTAGACAACAAATCCAAGGAAAAAATCCCCCCCAAAAAAGAGGATCCAGAGAGACAGAGATAGAAAATACAAAAAATGTAAGAGATAGCAAAGATCAGAAATACATCTATTGATTATTAAAGAGACAGTGGCATATATTTTCCAGATGAAAAACATGAATCTACAGAATTGAGAAGTATGCCTTATTCCAACTGGATTTATAAAAAGAAATCGAAGCACAAGACACGAATAAAACTAGAAAAGATGAAAAGTAGGAAGAGGACCTTAAAAGAAAAAGCAACCACAAAGAAATGTCAACAGACATTTCTAGTCATAACAGAGTATCTTTACAGTGTTGAGGAAAAAAAAAACCAATGATCTGAACAATATATTTGGAACAAAAGGAAAAGCATACCAGAAAGGTGGTCTGAGATATAAAAATGGTTATTTTAAACAAGGTCTTGCTCTGTTGCCCAAGCTGGAGTGCAGTGGCAAGATCACAGCTCACTGCAGCCACAACAACCTGAGCTCAAGCAATCCTCCAGCCTCAGCCTCCCAACTAGGTGGGACCACACCTGCGTGCCACTGCACCTGGCTAGTTTTTAAAATTATTTGTAGAGATGAGGTTTTGCTATGTTATCCATGCTGGTCAACTCATCTTCCCACCTTGGCCTCCCAGTGTGCTGGGATTATAGGTATGAGCTACTGCATCTGGCCCAATAAAGGATGTTTAAGAAATAAAATAATACACATGCAGGGAAAGCCAAAAATAATAACTGTATAAAATAATAATAATGTCTAATATTTGGAGTTTCAATTTTGAAAAGATACAATTAAAATAACAGGAAAAAATGATGTGTAAGTTGGAAGAAGATGGGGAGAGTTAAGGTGTTTCAAGGTCCTTGCTTTTAGAGAGGGTTAGATAAGTTTAAAATCTGGAGTTGGTTAATATAGAAGGTTAAATGTAAGGGTAACTAATGAAAGAGGAGAGATGTTTATAAATTTCAAAGTAATTATAGAAGAAAATGTGGACTAAGAATACCAACTAAGAAATAAACAGCACATGCAGTCACACACAATTCATTTCTAGGACACTGGAAACAGATAATAAAGGCAAGTCCAATATATCACACATCCTAAGAAATACAAATGTACTTAACCTATCAGTTCAAAGGCACATTTAGCAAACTGGATTTAAGAAATCCAGCACTATGACATTTTTAAAAGACACACCTAAAAAGTATAAGGACACAGAAAATGAAAGTGAAAAAATAGTAATGTATAAACCAGGTCAAGGCTAACCAAAGAAGGCAAAACAGATTTCAGAACAACAACAACAACAACAAATTATCAGGCAAAGAGAAGATCACTACATAATGATGCAAGATTCAATTTACCAAAAACGTATATTGTTTGGATGTTTAAATAAAAGAGCCTCAAAATACAAAGGAAAAATTAATTGACTTATAGGAGGAAACTGGCAAAGTCATTATCACAGATGGGTATGTTAACAAGCTTGAATAGGAAATGCATTTTTAAAATCACACTAAAACATTTATAACAACTGATCACACAAAGCAAATACAACAAAATGTTAATAACTGTAGTATTCAGGTGCTAGACACACAGATGCTGACTGAACAAGTCTCTCAACTTTTTTGTATTTTTGAAACTTTTTCATGATAAAACACTAGGGGAAAATGATCTTATTCTAGGGTCCACAAAGGAAGGCTCCACAAAAGTTGAGAGCCTCTTGTCACACAGACCATGCTATCTGAGCATAATGCCATTAAGTCAAAAGTTAATTTAAAAAGAAAATATTTTTTAAAATCCACACATTTGAAAATGTAAAAACAGAAATGAATGCACAAAAGTTTCAAAACAAACATTTAACAATTTTAACTTCTGAAATGCCTTTTAAAATAGGATCTTAAAACTCAAAACCAAAATAAAATACGATTTTACTACATTAAACAAAGACAAACTTCTGTATGATGAGAGCCATATACACATAGTTGAAAGAAAATGACGAGCTAGGAAAGAAAATACAGAACAAACATTACAAGATAGTGTTAACATGACAAAGACTGCTTAAGGTTAATAAAGAAAAAATAAACATATTAGAAAAGCTTATTTAAAATAGTTAATTTACACAAAAACTTAAAAATGGCCATGTATGTGAAGAAGTTTAATATCACCAGTAATCAAACTAATATAAAGCAAGTTATCTGTTGCCTATCATATAGGCAAAAATGAACAAAAAATGGCACCATGCCTTACACTGTTATTAACCTGAACTGAATGTCCACTATTATGTGGCTGTTTAAATGTAGTATTATATACTCATTGGGTGGACTATATACTAATGTATATTTCTATTTAGTCACGTGGAAAGATCTATTAAACATAAAGCTGAATAAAAAAAGCAAGATGCATATAGGATCATTCCACTTACATTAAAACTATGCATTGAATGTGCACACAAGTGTTAAAACAGAGAACTATAAGGATATTTACTAAAACTATGATGGTGGTTATCAGTAAGAGGAGTTGAAAAAATTTTATTTGACAGTGTAGTTTCAATGTTTCTCTAACTAGAATGCATTATTACCTTTGAAAACAAATAAATTATAAATCATTTTAAAAGGGCTCAAAATTAAATCAACAGATGAACAATAACATTGTTTTCTATCATTTTTTTTCTTAATGCTCTTTAAAGAAACTCTACAGTTTGGTTTTTATCCTGACAATCAGTAACTCCCATGGATAATAATCATAATTATAGTCCACATTTATTCAGTGTTGGGTACAATATGCATTAAGCTCTTGACATAAATTATCTCATCTAACTCCTTACAACGCTCCCATATATGTATCACCAATATCCCCATTTTACACGTTTGGAAACAGACACCAAGAGCTTACCAATAAAACTTGGCAAATAAAATAGTCAAGGTGTGATAAGGACTTGAACCCAGATATTCTGCTTCAAGAGGTCACTCAACTAATCTACTTATAAGGAGACAGGGTGCTGAATTCACACAAGTTGTATAATTCCAAAGAATCATTATCATGGAACAAAAGCACAGGAATTCAGAAAGAGGGGACAGCAAAATAAGCACAATAATATCCTAGAACTACAAGAAACTCAAGATTCCTCTTTCTTTTAACTATCATATTTACTTACTTTAAATATCGCACATATAAATTAACTAAGATGAAACAGCCTTATCAAAACAATAGATCATTCAACTTTCCATGCAGTCCTCTAAGAAGGATCTAATTTACAAACTCATGCTGTCTAGTTCTCCTGTTTCAAGCAATAATAATCACAAGCCCTTACTTAGGTATAGCAATTCTCATATTCTCCATTTCACTGACCCCTGACAAAAACTACGTTAACGTTTTGAAACCACTGGTTAAAGCCCTAATTTGTCCTCTTCTATTCGTCTCTTCTCTGATCATCTGAAGTTCTGTAATTTCCAGAAAGAAGCCAAATTTACACCAACTTCAGTGCAAAATTTGACTTTCATTTCAAACAGATCTTGAACTTAAAATTCTTCTCTCCAAACGTACCATTCAGAAATTCACCTTGACAGATAATCTGCTTTTCTTTAACTGTTTTGGCGATTAAAAACATGTCAATGTATTATTCGTGGAAATTTTTTTCAAGTATCTCTCTTCCTATAACTCTGTATCCTTTTGACAGTATGTCTGGCTGTCTTCATTCCTTTGTACACCTCTGGTTCTCACACAGACTCTATCTTTCAGTTACCATTTCATTTTCCTGTCTTGGCCTCACATAGAGATAGGTAGAATACAAATCTCATCATTCTTTTTCCCCAGCCACTACACTATGGTAGGCTTCCACAGTGACCCTGAAAGATGATCACATATATTCCTGGAGTCCTCTCCCTGTACGTAACTCAGTCAGGCCACTGAACTAGCACTCCTCTCTTGACTTCACATAACTATTCGCCATCTATTGTACCTTTTTAGATCATCTCTACCTACTTGCTTAATTCTCCCATCAGGATTTTTTTTTAGATAGGCCTTTTATTTTACAATAGTTTTAGATTTACAAAAGAGTTACAAAGAGAGTATCCTGTATAGTCCACACCCAGGTCCCCCTACTATTAATATCTTGCATTACTTTGGTACATTTGTCACAAATAATAAACCAGTATGAATATATTATGATTAACAAACTCTATACTCAGATTTCATCAGTTTTTTCCCTATCCTTTTTCTGTTCCAAGATCTTATCGAGGACACCACATTACATGTAATCATCATGTTTCTTTAGGCAACTCCTGGATATGTGAGTTTCTCTGACTTCCACTGTTTCCTTCATCACCTTGACAACTTTTGAGGAGTACTGGTTAGGTACTTTGTAAAACGTCCCTGAAGAGGGATTTGTTTGATGTTTTTTCTCATGATTAGACTCAGGTTATGGGGTTTTGTTATGAGGAAGGCTACAGAGGTAAAGTATCTTTCTCAACACATTACATCATGGTTGCACACTATCAACACTACTGATCACTGGTGATGTTAACTTTGACCACCTGGCTGAGGTCATGCCTGTCAGGTTTCTTCATTGTAAAGTTCCTTTTTCCCCACACTTCCTTTCCTTATTATACTCTTTAGAAACAAGCCACTAAATGTAGCTCATATGTTAGAGGTGAGTTTTATGCCCCATCTCCTTTGAGAGAGGGAATCTACATAAATTTTTTGGAATTTTTCTGTAGAGGAAATTTGTCACTGCTCCTTTAAATATTTATTCATTCAAGTATTTATATTACTATGGACTCATGGGTATTTATACTTTGGGTTATAATCTAATACTATGTAACTTAATTTGTTGCTCGAATTGCTCCAGCTTTGTCACTGGGAACTTTTTCCACTGGCTCCATCCTTTGACACAGCCCCATCCTCTTGCTTTTTGAGCACTTCCTTCTTTCTGGCACTATAAACAGCTCTAGGGCTCACCCTTGTGTTTTTTCTCCTCTCCCTCGAACTGCATTTTTCCAAGGAGCTCTGGTTCCTTCCACTGAAGAACGGTACTAGAAACCAAGATCTAAGCACAGAGTACCATAAGAGATGTTTTTTAATGCTGCTGGTATTTGTGATTTCATAACAGTGAAATAAACGAACAGTGATCTTTCCTTTTTCATTTTAAAAAACATGAATGTTCCCTTAGAACTAAAAATCAACATACCCCAAGTAACTTGTTTTCTTTCTCCTCAAGCACACTTCTTTTCTGTGACCGGTATCCATAGTGGCCCATGAGAGAAAACCAAGAGACTCCTTGGGTTCCTCCCTGTCCTTGATTCAAATGTAATCAGGCTCCAGTCACATAGACTCTGCCTCTGCTAGCCCATGTCTCCACGGCCACTGCTTCCTTCTGTCTCACAGCCTCATCATTCTCACATGGACAAGAAAGGTACAGCAGCTTCCTGGATCATTGCTTCCATCTTTAATCTTCTTTAATAAAATTCTAATCTCACAAATATGGAATTCTAACTTGCGAATCTCATCATGTAATTGTCCTGCTTGAAATGATGAGTCAGCAATGCTCAAAGGCTAAGTTCAGACTCTTTGAAGAATGTACTAGATAGGTAATAACCTGGTCCCTGTATACATGTCCCTATCTCCCTCATAAGAATGATATTCTATCTACTCACAACCAACTTAAGAGTTTCCTAACCTTTGCCTGATGGTCCATGTTTCTGTGCCTTTGCAAATGCTGATTTATCCTCTTGACTGGCTTCCTTGCTCCCATGCAACAAACCCCACATACCTACACTTTGCGAACCACTCATTCTTTAAGACTTAGGTTAAATAACATCTCCATGTGAAAACACCTCACACGTCAAGCACCATTCTCCTGCAAACACCCAGCTGATACTTCCACTTTCATTTCTAGCACATTACGTTATAATTTTGCTCACTTGTCTGAGAGTCTTCCTTTTAGCCGAATGCTTCCTGGGGGTTAAAATTTTGTTTTATTTCCAAATCTCCGGCACTTAGCTACAAAGGACTCAGTGTTCAATTATCTTTTGCTGAATTAATTATGAAAAAGATGAAGTATAGGGCTTCTAGCCTCCCACGATATAAACTCCAGATTGGGTTAATTTAATACAATCTAATATAACAGTCTAATGCACAAATTAATTTCATTATTGGAAAAATTTCTAGTTATTCTAGATTTTTCTGATACATAGCAGTGAGTAACTTCCGTATCTCCGTTTGTGAAAAACAATCTGTAGTAACTTATACAGAGAATACGAACAATAATTTATAAGCAACTTATAGGCAGCTGTAGAATTCAATATAAATTAGAAAAAATATCACCTTGCTATGATTAACTCTACACAGACAAAATGTGTATGTTAACAGGCCATATACAATATTAGCTTTAAGACATCTATCAACAAATCTAAATGTTTACTAACACAATTAATGTCATCAAGGATTCTGTTCTTTTCCTCTTCTAGATATAAAATTTTAGAAATAGTAGTGTTTCAGAATCAGTATTTAAGATAAACTACGAAATAATTTAGTTCTGCATATTTGCAGGTATAGCTTATAAGTATAATACTTACTCTAATACTTCATAGTTAGACTTCTTTTCTAGTGCATTGCCCCGCATCTCCCAGTATGATCGCCTAAAATCAGGGAAGACATACATTTATATGTATATATAAGGAATGGTTATGTTGTTAAATGATAAAACTGGGGAGAGGCATCTGAATAATAAATAAAATCAATGGCAACAACTGCAATTACCTTTGCACCAAACCAACAGTTCATAATTTACTCAAATTTTATTCAGTATTTCACTGATAATCATTATGAAGAAAAGGAAAATACCTGCAAAATATTCAAAAATAATTTAAAAATTGATAAATAAAGGCCTCAATGTATAGTTACCATCTTACCGTATTTCTAGACAACCCAACTTCAAAGCAATTTCCTGGTCCACTTGATCAGCTATCTCTAACATATAATCGCTCTTCACCTGCAACAAAAGGAATAGGATAAACAACACTGTTTTAAAAGAAAAATATTAGATATATGCACTCAATAAATGTTTCCTGAGTACCTTTCATATAGTTTACATTGTGTCAGTAATTATGCTTGATGTTAAAGATATAAACATGAGTTATACCAAAAATTATTAAAGAAATAAAACGGTCTCCTAATAAGAAAAGCTCATATAATCTATGAGCACTTAAATGGGACATTAAGAAACAATGAATAGAGTCTGAATCATAATAACCTTCAGCTGCTCCACACCCTTCCCATGCTGTCAAAAGTGAAAACAAGAAGGGAAATTTCCATTTCTACAAAAATTTGCAGATGTATTTTCTGACCTCAAACTACAGTTCCAGCAGCATATTTTGGACTCCATTGAAAAGGCAAAGGATTTACATACTTCAAAATCCATTTAAATGTGCAGCTGAGGTGTTTCCATCTAACCATCAATTTTAAGTGATTAATCTGCAAAGTAATACAAGCTTAAAGTCTAAAGCAAAGACAAGAATCTAATGGAATTCTTGAAATGCCTTCTAAACAATGAATAAACTCAATTTTAAAAGCTGATAAGAGTGATATCAGTACTTGCAAGTAATTGTCACTGTGAACACATTTTCAAAGATGATATGTGTACCATTTCCTTGCAGATTAGCCTGAAGAGATTAAAATCTGCAGTTTATTTTGATAAGAGTACCCATTTTGAACCTCACATGAAATGTTATCCCCCGTTCCTCCAAGAAGTATCCCATTCTCTGCAGCAGCACACCTGTGTTACTAGAAAACTACGCTCTACTATGAATTTTATCAACACAAAAATTTGTGCAAATTTGTCTTCTCTCTTGTTCTGTACTTTCATAATACCCTCCACTTTGCCTCGTTCCTCAGTCTAAAATATTTACTCTGACCCTTTACACAAAAAGTGTCTTGACTTCTGCCCTAAAAAAATTTTCAAACATCCTGTTCTTCAACAACTGCCTCCTAGCCTGCTAGCTCATTTGTTCAAAGAGTTCCATCCCCAGTTAAGTCACCTCTCACTCCACACCAATCTTTGTCTACTTCATACTGGATGGTTCCTCATTATGACCGTCCCTTGCAAAGACAACCAGCTCCCCTGTCTCCCATTATCCCTCTGTTTGAATTGCTTGGTAAACCCAAGCCATGTTGAACCTACCCACTCATCCTCTTCATGCTTAGATGAGCAGCTGGAGAAATCATAGTATAAACTCCACTTTCAACTCATGAAGACAAATCTCAAATGGCCAGTTAAAACTATCTGGAAATTGAATAATGCTTGCCTAGGAAGCTCTACAATTCACTGATTTCATACGTCCTCCAGTAAGCCTGCCATATCTCTGTTACAGAGAAGATAAAACACATCAGATGGGCATACTCTCTTTAACCTATCAGGAATTCATAACTTAACATGCATTTAAAAAGTATGAACATTTACTCATTATTTTCTCTTAAAGTAGGCAAAACATTCCCTCAGCTAGCAGTGGACAACTATGTGCTATTACTGATTTAAGGACTATTCTGTCTCAAAACCTTTCTTTATTTTCTGCATTAGCATCTAAGTCTGGGTGCTCAATAAATATTTATTGAATGAATGAGTAAACAAATGAGTGAACAGTCATCAAACTGGAGGGTGGGTACATAAATGTTATTTTCCATATGTATTTTCCATCCTTTACAAGGAACAAGAGTTTCTACTAATTCCACATAGCGGGCACTCAAGACTGATCAGCTGCAACTGAATTAATCCAGTCAGTTAGGTAAAAAGCTTTAGGTCTAGAACAATTTGTTTAACTTCAATTGGCTCTTGTTTCTACAAAGCAAAAAATAAGTCTCAATCTAAAGCCTGTTTTGCACCATAAGTAGGTTTATTATCGAGTACAAAAATAAAGGCGCAAGAATTAAACCAAGATAGGTATTTAGATAGGCAGAAAAATACCACAGCTACTCTGATGGAAACATTCAGTGGCTTTTAGTTGTCTGATGCAGATTTCAGAGGAACTACTGTAGACCGCCAATTACATGTTGAGGAAAATGCACCACTATGAAATTCAATTAATCTTGAAGATTAATTGCTACAATTTTTAAACACTATTCACAGGTAGGAAAAATAATCAAATGCTATATTTCATCATCAAAACAAAATTCGTATTGTAAAAATGAAAAAATGGGAAATTATAATTTAATAATCTTCATTTAAAAAATCTCATTTATGAGAATGATTTCAAAGTTCTGAGAACTATTTTCCTGTAGCTTTAATTTCGATTATCAGAGCTGTATGATCACAGACTGAAATCTATTTGTGGCCCGATGTGATCAAAGTATTCTGCAAAGAGTATAGATCTGAAATAGAATAAGGCATCACCACAGACCCGCATCCTCCCCTCAAGCTCCAAAGCAGCTTCCCCTCTGCAGCCGGAGAGAAAGCAAACTCTGTTCAGCGTCTCAATGCTCCCTGTTATCTAGGCTCTAGAGAGTGTTCTCTCAAGCCACTGAGCGAGGTCACATCCTGAGGCTGGGCTTCAAGACTCAGAATTATGTACACACTTTGTTCATTTCCCTTATAAAACACTTCTTGACTACCTCTCTTTCACTAACTCCCAGCAGAACTGCTATCATTTGTGAAACCAAATTTATCAAGCATTTAAGTTTCTATAAAGTATATATACCTAGCACCATGTCAAGCAGATTTACATGTAATATCTCATTTAATCATCAGACCATCACTGTGAGATGGGTACTACTATCATCCCCATTTTACAGCCTCAGAAAAAGCCTGAAAGAATTATCAAAATGATAGCAGTAGATAATAATCCTACTTAAGGAGTATCCACCAGGGACCAGTTACTACGCTAAGCATTTTACATATATTTCTGATCTTTACAATAATTCTTCAAGGTAGAGTTTATTAGTCCTATTATATACAAAGATCAGAAAACTTAACTTTGTGTTAAGCAAGTATTAAAGTCAGGATTCAAAATCCAGATCTATCAGCCCCTAAAACTCCAGCTTTAGTTTGTACCTACAACTTGTGAACCCTTCCACAGTGCAGTTATTCTCTACTAGAATGAAGATTAACAAGCAGGAACCACCTCTCATTTACCCTTGCATCCCGAGTATCAACCACAACAGATTCACATGCATCTCCTAAGGTGCTGGAACACTGTCACTGTGTTGTATTCTCTTTTTCTATTGTGGATTATATCCAGGTCCAGGAAATGTGCAAGATTCTTCCAAAAGAAGACTTCTGAAAGTTGATTTTTAAAAATCAATTTGTTGGCCGGGCACAGTGGCTCACACCTGCAATCCCAGCACTTTGGGAGGCCAAGGCGGGCGGATCACCTGAGGTCAGGAGTTTGAGACCAGCCTGGCCAACATGGTGAAACCCCGTCTCTACTAAAAATACAAAAAATCAGCTGGGCATGGTGACAGGTGCCTATGATCCCAGCTACTCGGGAGGCTACGGCAGGAGAATCACTTGAACCCAGGAGGCGGCCCAGGACGGCGGAGGTTCGTGGAGCTTGAGAATCCGGGTGCCACTCGCACTCCAGCCTGGGGCCAAGAGCAACTTTGTCCTCACAAAAAAAAGAAAAACAAAAAAAACTAGGATGGCGCCTGGGCCGCAGTGGGGCCTCCATGCTGTAATCCTAGTTAACTTTGGGAGGAACGAGGTGGGCGGATCACAAGGGTCCAGGAGATCGGCGCCTGGCTTCAACACAGTGAAACCCATCTCTACTCGGGGGGGAAAAAAAAAAATATATGAACATAACTAATTATCTACTATATATATATATATATTATATATATATATATATTATTAGCTGGGCCTGGTGACAGGCGCCTCCCAGCTACTCAGGAGGCCGAGGATGGAGAATGGTGTGAACCCGGGAGGCGGAGCTTGCAGTGAGCTTAGATCGCATCAAAAAAGAAACAAAAAAACTAGGATGGATTTGGACTTCTTTCTTTGTGCAAGTATTGTATGTGTATTAAGGAGTTCCTTCATCTTACTCTGCAATAGAATGAAGCACAGGTTTTAACATAAAAACTGTTCACATTTTCTAATAGAAAATATTGATGCTAAATTACTCCATAATGTATTGCATATGTCAACTCAATGCTTTGGCTACCACATGAGATTTTGTTTCATTTTGGTCTCTTTTGAATATTCTAACAGGTACACAAATTTATCAATTGGACTCAGATTTCCTTGGTAGCACCGAAAGAGGACAGGGCAGAGGGCAGACAAAGGCAAAACTGACTAGGCTTACTTACTAGCTGGGTGACCAAAAGCAAGTAATTTTACTCTCAGAGCCTAGTTGACTTGAGTTTTTGTCAGATTCGGTGAAGTATTTTGTATACAGAAGGAACTCAATGGCAGCTCCAAATTAATCCTAATTAATTTTTCCTCTTTCATACCTAAGCTATAAAAGATACAAATGAACAATTATGCTACCTTAATGAGTTATATATGCTTAAACAATTCAATGTCATTTAACACAGTTACACATTCATTAATTTATCAAATGTTTATAAAATGACTATCATGTGCCAGGATATTGTAGTGAATAAAACATACATGGAACTTACACAAAGGTAATGGTAAATTTTAATTTAAAAATAATTACTTTGAATGTTCTATTGAGGATAGATCATAAAGTTATATGACAGCGTTTCCATTATCTCTCTTTGTTGTCCATTTACAATGGTTAAGTAACCCCAAATTTTATCAGAAGTAAATGAAGGGGCCAGGCATGATGGCTCACACCTACAATCCCAGTACTTTGGGAGGCCAAGGCAGGTGGATCACCTGAGTTCAGGAGTTCAAGACCAGGCTGGTTAACATGGTGAAACCATCTCTTTACTACAAATACAAAGATTAGGCAGGCATGGTGGTGTGCACCTTTAGACCTAGCTACACAGGAGGCTGAGGAAGGAGAATCGTTTGAACCCAGGAGGCAGAGGTTGCAGTGAGCCGAGATCGTGCCACTGCTCTCCAGCGTGGGTGACAGAGCGAGACCTTATCTCAAAAAAAAAAAAAAAAAAAAAAAAAAAAAGTAGTAAATTAAGAATCCAACTGCATAGCACTATTTTGAAAGAAAATTTGATGTTGAGTGTGTGTGTGCCCATGTGTACTTGGGTGGGAGCACATGCACACATACAATCTGATTTCTCAAACTTCAAAAATTTCCTTTATTTCTTGGACTTTTTTCATGACATCTTCTAACAAATCTCATCTAAAAGTTTTGAATATCAGGGCATTAGGATTAAAAGTCAATTCTCAATATTAAATTACTGAAGATAATAAATTGAGTACCTAAAACCCATGCCCTACTGTGTTGTGGATACAGCAGTGAAGAAGACAGACTTCTTATTTGCTCTCACTGAATGCACACCCTGTTGGTAGGTACCACAGATTAACAACAGTTAAGTATAATGTATAAACAACAGATTAGTGGTTGCTAGAGTTAGGGATGGGATAGCATGTGACTAATAACGCAACAGGGATTTTCTTTGTGTTCACAGGATAGTTCTGCATTTTGATTATGATGATTACATACATTTGCACCTGTGATGAAACTGCACAGAATTACACACAAACACACACACTTGAGTGTGTGTAAACATTAGTGAAATCTAAATTAGGTTTGCAGTCTAGTAAACAGTATTCTGCCAATATCAATTTCCTTATTCCTATATTGTATTATATCATGACTGAAGTGGTAATTACTGGACTGTATACAAATGTCAAAACTTACTAAACTGCACACTTAAATTGATTATTTTATTGTATGCAAATTATACCTCAATAAAACAAATTTTGTGTTTTTAAATGTGTATTATGTTATATTAGAAATGTACGGGTACTATGCACAAGTAAATGGTGCTTTACATGGAAAGCTGATTTAAATTAAGAGCTGAAGACTGAGCAGAAGTAACCTAATTCCAGGAAAGAAAAGGCAAATTATGCAGGAAAATGTTAACTCAGCGGCAGGTCTGGGATGTTCACATCCTGTTCATTCCCAAGAAAGGTATATTTTCAGGGCTGGCCCTTAGTCTCTTAAAAACTAAACCCCTGAAATGTTCTGTCTGATAAGAGCACTTTTGCATACCTGAAGACGGCCAAAATTTGACCACCAACTGGTGAAAAAACTGGCCACCAATTTGAACCAGATAATTTATGCACACACTGTTTTGATGGTAAACACCTGTTTTCTCTCTAGGGTCTGGAATGTGAATAAATGAGGTCAGTCACGTAGGCGGTTGTATGCCTATGAGACTGACCTCCAACACATACCTTAAACACTCTGGCTCAGGCCAGAGTCTCTGCTTGGCAAACCTTTGCATATGACGTCACACTTTTTATTATTATTATTATAATTATTATACTTTAAGTTCTAGGGTACATGTGCACAACGTGCAGGTTTGTTACATATGTATACATCTGCCATTTTGGTGTGTTGCACCCATTAACTCGTCATTTACATTAGGTATATCTCCTAATGCTATCCCTCCCCCCTCTCCCCATCCCACGACAGGCCCAGTGTGTGATGTTCCCCTTCCTGTGTCCAAGTGTTCTCACTGTTCAATTCCCACAATTCCCACCTATGAGTGAGAACATGCGGTGTTTGGTTTTCTGTCATTGCGATAGTTGGCTCAGGATGATGGTTTCTAGTTTCACCCATGTCCCTACAAAGGACATGAACTCGTCCATTTTTATGGCTGCATAGTATTCCATGGTGTATATGTGCCACATTTTCTTAATCCAGTCTATCACTGATGAACATCTGGGTTGGTTCCAAGTCTTTGCTATTGTGAATAGTGCCCCAATAAACACACGTGTGCATGAATGTTACACTCTTTATTAACTATGAGTGCTTCTCCTTCAATTACCAAAAATACACAAGAGTGAAAAGGGGAGAAGAAATGTACACAACTAAATCTTCAAAGCACAGAAAGTAAACCTTCTAATAAGAGAGTTAGACCTATGTTACATTTTAGCTTGTCTGGAAAAGGGCAGCTGATAATTCCCATACTGAGAATGCCAGGCTTAACTAAGGCTTAAACTAAGATTTCCCTCTTAGACCTGCAATTTCACAATGTTTCTTAACTGACAGTTTTAAGGCCAAGAAAATATAGAGAAGTAAGTCAATTTCTAATGATACAATTATCTGAAAACTTGTAAAAATTAAAAAACAAAACTGGAATAAAAATAAAGGGAAGTTGACCAATAAGAAGTATGCCCCGGCACCTCACAAGATTCTATAGTTAAGTTAAGCTTCTATATTATAGAGTTAAGTTGCAGTTCTAGACTCAATATTCTCTTCAACTTCCTACTGAAACTCCTTATGTCAAGGAAACCACTGATTATTTAATGTCATTTAAAAGCTAATGGGTGGACATACTCATTCTAAGTCCTAACTCCGGTAGGAGTAAACAATGACAAACTCACATCAGGCTCCGGCATCTGAAGAGCTGAACGTTTCAACAGTGCTAAAAGATTTCTATACAAGTTCAGCATCCTCAATGCAGACTAATACGACTTCTTGACTAAACATGGACACTGGCCTTCAAACTAACAGCCACCGCCATTTGCAAAAACTTGCCAATGAAATACTTACAACTTAAAAAATGAGAGTTGAGAGAGAAAAAATAAATGTTATATGGCAAAGAAAAAATTTGATTCCAGGGTAAACCATACTTTTCCTGCTTTCTCATGAGTCATTAGCTTTATTGTCAAACCCATTTTTATAAATTCCTGCTCTACAGTGAATAGTGTTAATAACAAGATTCTAGTTTATTTTTAGAGCATGCTGATTACTGTATTTCAGAATATTCACAAATAGGTCAAAATATTTAGTGAGTCATTGAAATTTCCACATGGGTAGTCACATTTAGGCCATCTTTTAATGCAACTATGTGCATCCTTAATAATTATGTCCAACCAGTAATATAACGCTCAAAAACTTGTCAGTGTTTTCCTTGTGACCCCTCCCAAAATGGACTTGGATGAATTTTCAGAAAGAGAAATAATAAAATTAGGGCATTTTATTGTAATCTATCTATTTCCCTCCCTCTCTTCTTTTCATGGGATAGGAGTGGTGGTAGAAATAATTTAAACATAATAATTTTATTTCTGCCCTGGCTAAACCAAATATATACATATATATGGTATGTATAAAATATAGGTATTTTTAGAAACTGGGTCTTGCTCTGTCATCCAGGCTGGAGTACAATGGCACAACCATGGCTCACTGCAGCCCACACTCAAGCACAAGTGGTCCTTTAGCCTCAGCTTCCCAAAGGGCTGAGATTACAGGCACGAGCCACTGTGTCTGGCCCCATTAAAAATACTGATTCATCTGCATAGAAATTAAAACAGAGAACACTAAGGAGTGTGTTCAGTATGTGCCAGACATTTCTAAGTGCTTTGATATGCTGTTTCACTGAAGATTCACAACAATCCCCTCTGCCCATTTTCCAGACTTTTAAAAAAAAAAAAGGGCCGGGCGCGGAGGCTCACACCTGTAATCCCAGCACTTTGGAAGGCCGAGGTGGGTGAAATCATGAGGTCAGGAGATCGAGACTATCCTGGCCAACATGGTGAAACCCCGTCTCTACGAAAAATACAAAAAATTAGCCAGACATGGTGGTGGGCGCCTGTAGTCCCAGCTACTCAGGAGATTGAGGCAGGAGAATCACTGAACCTGGGAGGCGGAGATTGCAGTGAGCCGAGATCGCACCACTGCACGCCAGACTAGGCAACAGAGCAAGACTTTGTCTCAAAAAAACAAAAAAAGGAAACCTAAGATCAGTTAAGAAAATGAACAGACAAGCTACAGACTCAGAGAAAATATTAGCAAAACATAACATGACAAAGGGCTAGTATCCAAGGTATATGAAAAGTCCTACATTTTAAAATCATAGAGACAGAAAGTAGAATGGTGGTTGCCAGGGGCTGCAAGGAGAGGACAAATGGGGAAATATTGTCTATAGACTTTCAGCTTTATAAGATGAAAAGAGTTACAGAGAAGGATGGTGGGGATGGTCGTGCTACATTATGAACGTATGTAGCACCGCTGAACTGCACACTTAAAAATGGTTAAGATGGAAAATTTTATGATGATTAAGTATGTGTTCTACCACAATTTAAAAAAAAAAGGAGACCTACTAACATTCAATATGCACACGGAAGAATAAACAACGCAAACAACGATTAGCTGGTACTCAGAGAAGTGAATATAAAATCCCACATCATTCAACCACATACCCACCCAGTCAAAAGGCTAAAACAAAACACTGACAACATCAAATGTGGGATAGAATGTAGAGAAACCAGAACTCTCATACATTACTGGAGGGAATATAAAATCATACAACCGTGAAGGATCAAAGGGTAGATACAAATTTCATTTAACATGAAAGTCCCAGCCCATGTTCACAAAAATGCTTGTCAAAGACTGTTCCTAGTCATCTCATTAATAGTTTAAAAAAAAAAAGGGAAACAATCCAGATGTTCATCAACAGAAGAATGGATAAATACATTACAATATACTTACATAACAGAATACTACTCAACAATAAAAAAATTACTGAAATCTCAAAAACATCATGAGAAAACAAACTTCACATAAAAGAATATGCACTATAAAATCTGTTTATAAGAAATTCTAAAACAGGCAAAACTAAACTACGGTGGGAAAAACAGAGGAGCAATGGTTGCTTCCCATGACTGGGGGCAAGGATTGACTGGGAAGGGTCAGTGGGAAACTTTCCTGGGTGATGGTCATATTCTACACTCTACAGGGATTCAGATTATTCTGGTGAATGTACCTGTGAAAACTCAGTAAATGTATACTTAATATTTATGTATTTAACTGTGTATAAATCAAAACAAAAACCATAATTGAATACTGAATTCTAGGTTAACGATACTTATGTTGAAGTGTGCTGACACTTGAAACTTACTTCGAAATGTACGAAAATTTAAAATGGATTAATGGCTAAAGGGATGGAGGAGATAAAACAGTTATGTGGGCCGGGCGCGGGGCTCAAACCTGTGAATCACCAGCACTTTGGGAGGCTGAGATGGGCGATCACGAGGTCAGGGAGATCGAAGGACCATCCTGGCTAACACGGTGAAACCCTGGCTCTACTAAAAAATAAAAAAACTAGGCCGGGCGATGGTGGCCGGGCGCCTGTAGTCCCGAGCTACTGGGAGGCTGAGGCAGGAGGAGATGGGTTAACGCCGAGGAGGGCGAGCGCAGTGAGCTGAGATCCGCGCCAGCTGCACTCCCACCCCGTGGCGGACCAGAGCAGAGATCCATCTCGCAAAAAAAAGAAAAAAAAAAACAAAAAAACCTCAAACAGGTTATGAACATGAATGGTAGAATCTAAGTGGTTGGTATGCTAGTGTTCATTATAAAATTCTTTTAACACAGCAGTACATCTGAAGTTTCATAATACAATGTCGTAGAAAAAATAAATTTGAGGTACAGAGAAATAATTTCCCCACAGTTAAATTTAAGCAATTGATCAGAGTCATCACACTCAGCCATGAAGCTTGTTGACGCCAGTAAGTCTCCACATAGTGACCTTTACCTTCTTATATACTATTAGCAGAACAGTGAGAATGACATTTTTTGCAACCTCGATCTGAACTCTGTCATCCCTTTGCACTTAACTTTCTCTGGCTTCTCAGTGTCTTCACAATCAAGGTCAGATGACTGAAAAGGGCACCTCAAGCCATCCCTAACTGTCTCATCCGTTACCCTGCCCTCCAGCCACACTGGCTTTTTATCAGCTCCTTGAATCTCCAAGCTCCCTTCTACAAGGGGCCTTTGTATGAATCCAAGTGTGATAAGGCAATTAAGCATCATAACGATTCAATGACTTAGGATTCCAACAGCATTGCTAAAGGGACCTGCTATATAAACCAGGACCAGATTCTGGATGCATTATAACAATTATTCTTACATTACTGAGGTCACAAGAAGGTAAAGGAAAATGGGGCAGAGTGACGAAATAAGAATAAATACAAGCTAAGATCCTGGTAGAAGCCATGGGCTGTAAGATACGGGAACAGAGGACATGTATGCTCTCAGCTGGCTGAGGACTGACCACTGCTCCTTACTTTCCCAAAGTGAGAGAGCTTATCTTAAGATTCATGTAGTAAGGCGACATCTTCAAAATCTACTCAAAGGGTCTCCATTTGGTAGTAACTTCTGTTTCCCAGCAAGCAAATACAAACCTTTAGAGGAAAGAATCCCCAAACGAGGCCCTCAAGATTTCCACATGTGAAGTTCAACAAAACAAGAGTTCAGAACTGACACACAAGGAAAAAAGTCACTGTGAAACCCACCAACAACAAATGTGAAGAGCCCAAGGACCTCAGACGCTATAATTCACATTCAGAATAGACATTCATTATATATGGAATGGTAAAAGAAATATTAATAAAAGGCAGAGAGATTAGCAAATAATAAGGGCCATACAAAGTGGCCCGGCAATTTAAAAAAAAAATTTAAATCATAAGCAAAAAAATCAACAAATGCACCGAACACAAAACTGGTCACGGTTGAGGAGGGCTGGTAATCTGACAGACTAGACTGATCTGAATTATGTATCCTTTAGAAAGACAAGAAATTAAAAACATGAACAACAAGTTAACACATAATGCAGAGACTGAGGAGTTCTAACATAGATCTAAACCAAAATCCCAGAAGAAATAACAAAAACTGAGAAAAGGTCATATCGGAATAGACAACATCTAAGACATTTCCAGAACTGATGAAAACGACCCTAGAGGTACAGGTAGCATGACACAGATCAAGCAAGGGAAAAAAAAATTAAAAAATTAAAAAAAAAAGAAAGAAAATCCATGACTCGTTTGTAATGAAGCTGCAAAAACCAAAGATAAATAAGGATCTTCAAGCCATCCAGAGAGAAAAGACAGGTCACCTACACAGAAAGACAAAATGAGAGCTGAGTTCTCAACAGCAAATAAACAATTAAAGACAGTAGGAAATAACCATCAAAATGCTGACAGAAAATGCCTACCCTGATTTGTGTACCCAGCAATACTAATTTTCAAGCAGGGAAAAAAAAGAATATTAGAAAAATAGATCTAAACAACACAATTAATAATCTTGAATGGCTATTTATTGAGCCTGTGCCAAACAATTAGAGAAGGCACATTCCACTCAAGCAAAACTGGAACCTTAACAATATCTAAATATGTGTAAGATGATGAAACAAGTCCATACAGAACTTAAACAATTAGTATCAAATGAGCCACAGTCTCTAACTACAATGCAAAATTATTTTCAAAATGAGCTAAAGAGATAAATTATTAAATCCATGGATGATCACTTTTCCATTTATACCAACAAGGTAGACTGAATGTCCTGACCAACCTCCTAGCTGAGAGCAACTAAAAATGCTGAACAAATTAATTTTTTTTAATCTTCTTGAATGCTTACATGAGCTAGGAAACAAAACAAAACAAAAAATACTCAAGTAATGACAGGAATACAGAAGTGTATGGGAGAACATAAGGTCAGCTTTTACCTTAAGGGAAGAACTGAAGAATAAAAACGTTGTAAAAGCATGACAACTGGCAAACAAAAGCAAGCATGGGAAGGATAAAAACAAAATTCAGGGTAACATAAATCATTGATTTAGCCTAGAATTCAGTGGAAGTATGTTATGTATATATGTAACCATCTTAAATGTTTGCATCAAATATTAAAGACTTTAAAGGTCAGAGAATGCGTATCATCACATTCTGAGACCATTATAAAGTGATTAATTTATCTCATACTTCAGTGAAGGTTCTCACACACAATACTTACGTAATGTTTCAGCTGCATTCTCAGATAAATATACTCTGGCTATAGAAAGCTGATGAGGACAATTACTGATTTATCTGCGCCCCATTTGCACATGTGTTTAAATAGCAGAAAACTCTGGATTCCAAACTGATTTTGTAACTTTGGAATTAAACCCTTTCCCAAGTTTGGTGCTGAATGTGTAGGACAATATATGGATCACTCATAATAGTTCTGGAATTGCCAAGCATGTGGCAGGGCAGATTCTGCATTGAGACTTTACCAGGAGAAGTCAAATATTTAATTACGTACCAAACCAGCAATAAAAACTCATACTATATTCCAAATTTTCTTGCCAGATCAGGGTAAAACTTAAAAATATGCTTTTTTTCCACACAAATGAAAATTATACATGTTATACACATGGCCTGTTTTAAACAACAGCATTTAATGCTGTTAATACCTTCCGCATCCATGAACAGTTGTACCTCCCTGTTAATGAGGGATACATAAATTTGAAACTCAGTACATTTAACCTGTTGAAAGACATCTGCAACACCTCTAATTTCTTTCTTGTTACTGTAATATGCCTATAAGCATCCTTGTACATGTATGCATACATGTGTAAATCTTACTATTTCTGTTGAATAAATTCATAAAAGTAGAATTATTAGGCCCAATCATAGGAAACTGCCAAGGTTTCAACTGTTTTTTACTTACAGTAAAGATGGCAGTCAATAGGGTCACCCAACAAACTGGAGGACATGAACATATTCAAGGCTTTTGGTATACTGGCCAATTCATTAACTTTGACAAATCATAGTATTTTGTTGTTGTTGAGACAGGGTCTTGCGTGGGCCACCGCAACCAGTCAATCATAGTATTTTCTTTCTTCCTCCCTTCCCTTTTTATGACTTTGGTACCACCTTTAACTCCCTCCAATTACCATTACTTGAGCCTGACACACTGGCATGGAAAAACGACAACATTGCCAATCACCAATGGGAAAGGAATGTGACCATGACTATACTTTCTTTTAAAATGTATGTACATGATAAACTATTATAAAAGGATACACAAAATGAAAGTGATTATTAGAATACAGATAATTTAAGTAATGTTCTAGAAGTATTTTTTGAACTTTCTAAAAATGTGCCATGCCAAGCATGGTGGCTCATGCCTGTACTCCCAGTACTTTGGGAGGCCAGGGCAGAAGGACTGTTTGAGGACAGGAATTTGAGACCAGCTTGGGTAACACAGCAATACTCCCATCTCTACAAAAAATTTTTAAAAAATCAGTGAGGCATCATGGCATGCACCTATAGTCCCAACTACTCAGGAGGCTGAGGCAGGGGGATTGCTTGAGCCCAGAAGTTCAAGGCTGCAGTGAGGTATAGTCATGCCACTGCACTCCAGACTGGGCAACAGAGCAAGATGCTGTCTCTGTAAAAATAAAATAAAATTTAAATAAATATTAAAATGTACTCAATAACAGATTTTAAAATTAAAAGACAAAAGAGAAACTGTAGAAACGAATGACAGCAAAGAGTGGGGTGGAGGAGCTGAAAGGTTCTACAGAGTACACATAGGAAGGAAAAAGGAAAGCTATGCACCATCCCATAATGTGCAGCTCGCACTTGTATGGTGACATGCAAATGGCAAATGCTGAATCCTCTAAGTCTGCTACTGTCTACAGACTGAAATTCAAAATGTCGCTGGGCAATTATATGGCAGACAATTTTGTCTCATTTAATGAACGTAATAGTCCTATAGGATAGTTATTCCATATCTATATTTTAATATATAAAACAATTAAGCAAAAAGAGACTCAGAGTAGTAAAATCACAGAGCTATTATACACAGAACAAGCACATGACTGTATTCACTGCATTTTCCTTTAAGTAAAATTTCATTAACACTTAACTATACTTAGTGAATGTCTTGATCAGAATTTTTTTTAGACCACTCTGACTGGATGGCAGTATCAAGGATAGACTGAATTTTTAAAAGGTTCATTACACTTAGCTTTCTCTTGGGTTTTAGAAAAACCGCTGAACTGAATTCTATAGACTACCGTAAGATATGTCCTATTAGTAAAAGAAAATCTGGGATACACTGGTATGTGCAGTACTCACTTTATCATATAGGAAAGTCTTCCAACAAAGAAAAAGTAGGACAACCTAGTAACAGTGTGAACAAGGAACAAAAAAGTTGCAGACTTTTAGGTTAGCCTAGAAATTATAAAAAGGAGTCACTTAGGCCTATATTATGCATTCCAGAAATCAGTGTTACTAAAGTACCCATGTATTTCCTTGGTGGGTAGAATATTTTTCCAAGAAATAATATCAATAGTGACACAGATCACATACCAAAAGAAAAATGTTAAATAGAGTTATTTAAACTCTCATTATCTCCTTCGGCAAAATACGAAGTTCAACAGACTGCTAAAGGATGAGATGTAACAGTACATCAGAACCAGTCTGTAAGCTGAACATTATTTTTGCAATGAGTAGGCTTCCAATAAGCTCAGCTGGAATCTGAAAATGCCTTCTTAATCTTTCCATTTTACCAACTTAAATTCCTCTCTTATTCAACTCTGTATTATCGTAAACCCTCAAAACTTGTCACCAATCCCTTACCTCAGGGGTCCCCAAACCCTGGGCCATGGATCAGTACCAGTTAGTAGCTTATTAGGAACCAGGTCACACAGCAGGAGGTGAGCCGTGGGCAAGCAAGCATTACCGCCTGAGCTCTGCCTCCTGTCAGATCAGCAGTGGCATTAGATTTTCACAGGAGCACAAACCCTGTTGTGAATTGCACATGCGAGGGATCAAGGTTGCGCGTTCCTTATGAGAACCTAATGCCTGATGATCTGAGGTCAAACAGTTTCACCCCAAAATCATTCCCCTACACTCCATCCCCCAACACCCTGTGGCTCTGGTCTGTAGAAAAACTGTCCTCAAAACTGGTCGCAGGTGCCAAAAAGGTGTTAGGTAAAGCAGCAGTCCCCAACCTATCTCCTATGTCACGACTTCTTCACAGACAAGATGAAAACAGACACACCCCCGCCAACAGCTGGAAACTTCCTTAGCTTCCTACTTTCTCAGCTTGAACCTTTTAAGTGGTAACATCTATCATTATCTCACATAGAAAAATATAGAACAACTTACCTTCTTACCTCCTTCTTTTGAATCTAATTCACCATTGCTCTTTCATGGCAGTAAGTGCCTAGACTTATATAATAAGCCTTTTTCTTCCTTATTTTCATATCCTGTTTTAGTTCAATCTCTGGGTCCTATCAAATCCATCCACTAAATTTGCGTATTATAATATACTTTCACTTTTATCTAATTTCTTGCCAGAATGATTGAAGAGCCTCTAAACATGCTTGCAACCTTTTAAAAATTTAATCTATCCCTGATAGTGCCATCTAATCACAGTGGTCTCAAAAACAACTCTGGTTACGGCATTCGCTAACTAAAGTTTTCAAATGGCTCCCAATATCTGCAGGAGAAAACCTAAACCCCTGTTTACATGATGTTTGTGGTCCCTCTCTCAACAAAATGTTATGAACTATTTTAGCTAAGACTGCACCACATTTTCTCTCTCCCCTCCATGTTCTTGTCTAGAAAACACAACTCTTCTTTATTCTACAAAGTCGGAGACTCCTCAAATGATGCTTTTCAGTGAAGCCATCTCAATACCAAATCTACACTAGGTCAGCAGACTCTTCTATGCACAGTCACATCATTCGTGCTTACTAACAGCAAAGGATCAAACATAAAGTCACTGTTTACAGGAATCCTCCACTAGACAGAAGAATTTAAAGGTGTGGATTATGTGATTTATTTCTGCATTTCAGGTCCGGAATAGTTAATAAATATTTTTATTAAAGCAAAAAAAAACTACCAAATACAATTAATGACAAAATTATATGTACAAATGTCTTTTGATGCTTATTAACATTTTGGCCTTTTACCTTATATATATTTATTGTCTATCTGATGCTTTACGGGGTAAAAAGCAAAGCAGATCAATTTTATATGGGTATAGTCGGCTCTGCAACAATCTCTACCTATGACAAATTCGTTGATATTCAGGCATAATAATAGTATTTAAAGCTCAAGAAATGATTGTAGACTTACTGTCTCCATACAATAGAAGTTATCTTTTAAGATTTGCTCAAGTATACACAAGCTCGCAAAGAACAAAAAAATTAGTAATTTCATAGTGGTTAAAAGATTCTTATTGCCATTCAGCAACAAATTTCTATTCCTCCAAATGTGAGCTTTAATCAAATTTGAAAATAAAAATACGTAATAAATAGGATTCAAAGAAACAAACAAAAAAGTATATTAAAGCAGCCTCTAATACCTGTTGATAGAAGAAATTCAAAGTTGGCTTATCTTCAGTAAACTGGTTTAGAAATCCTTTTGGCAAATAACGAATTCTCAATTCATATCTAAAATAATTCACAAAACAGAACAATTAGAAATTAGTCATTTTCTCAATTTACAGTCTACAATTACAATATTATTTTGAGTATAGCATTCCTAATTACTCTGAAAGATGATTTTAAATATAAGCTAAAATCAATTAATCTTTAAATGTAATTTTTAAACATTTTAGCATGAAAAAAGAGCACATATCATAGATGTGCTACAGCTCAGTGATTCCAGGAAACAGAGAATAGGACTTCTGAGCCTTAAGAGGCCTCTTAAGGCCTCTTGCTCAGAAAGCTAAGCTTTAAGAATGGATAAAACAAACCAGCATCACCAGAATGCTCTTTATCTTTCTCATTCTCTCTTTATGTGTATGTGTGGCTCTACCCATATGAACACTCTAAATGTCTTCTGGCAAACATATGCACACAATTCGGTTGCATATATACCTAGGAGCACTGGATAACAAATACATCCATTAGCTTTAGCAGATATTATCAAACAGCATGCCGAAGAGTTTGTAACAAGTCAAACTTCCACCAACACCATGGGGATGTTCCAGTTCCTCTATATCCTTTTCTCTACTTGGCATTTTCTAACTTTTTTGTTTTACTCACTCTGATTGGCATACTGTAATAGTGCATGGTGATTTTAATTGGCATTTATTTGGTAAAAGTAATGAAAGTGAGTATTTTCACATGCTTTTTGGTCATTTTGTATCTTCTTTTGTGAAGTACCTGTTGAGTTTTTTATTTTTTCTGCCCAGGCTGGTCTTGAACTCCTGGTCTCAAGGGATCCTTCCACCTTGGCCTCCCAAAGTGCTGGGATTACAGGTGTGAGCCTCCACCCTTGGCCATGTTCAAGTTTTTGTCCTTGTTTTCCTACTAAATGGTCTACCTTTTCTCCTTCACCACCTACTGATTTGTAGGTGTTCTTTATATATTCTAGATTTGAGGCCTTTACCTCCTATTGATTTGTAGGTGTTCTTTATATATTTTAGATTTGAGGCCTTTGTTAGACACAGTGAATATCCTCTTCCATTCTGTAGCTTAATGGTATTGTTTTTTTAACCACTCAACAAAATTTCAATGCAATCTTTTGAGGAAGCAGTTTGGTACACATATGCAAGTTCTGCTAAGACTTATAAATGTCCACTTTATTAAAATAAAAAATTGCCAAACAATTTGGTTCCATTTCACTTTTACTCTCAGAAGGAGTTCAGTAACTTACTGTAGATATTCTACACTGGGTTATTATACAAGTATAACAGATTTCATTTATTTTCAACTTAGGATTTACCAGGCACATAACTACTTTATGCGCACTATTTCTCTCTCTTTGAGACAGGGTCTGGCTCTGTTGACCAGGCTGCAGTGCAGTGGCACAATCTCAGCTCACTGCAACCTCTGCCTCCCCGGGCTCAAGTGATCCTCCCACCTCAACCTCCCGAGTAGCTGGGGCTACATGCACATGCCACCATGCCTGGCTAATTTTTGTATTTTTAGTAGAGCTGGGGTCTTGCCATGTTGCCCAGGCTGGTCTTGAACATCTGAGTTCAACAAATCTGTCTGCCTCAGCCTCCCAAAGTGCTGGGATTACAGGCGTGTGAGCCACCACATCTGGCCTGTGCACTATTTCTCTTGATCAATTTAATAATCAGAGAAGAAAGGTATAATTATTTGCATTCTGCAGACTAAAAAAATGCTCAGCAAAAAATTATTAGTTCCAGGGTTACATGTCATTGATTCAAACAGGTCTAAGGAGGCTCTCATTTTATTTATTTATTTTTTGGTGGCAGGAAGTTCCCATATTAAAGATAAGGAAACTGAGGTTCAAAATGAAACAATGGGCAGCCTGGCTCCAAATCCATTCTTTTTTTTTTTTTGAGATGGAGTCTCGCTCTGTCACCTGGGCTAGAGTGCAGTGGCCAGATCTCAGCTCACTGCAAGCTCCGCCTCCCGGGTTTACGCCATTCTCCTGCCTCAGCCTCCCAAGTAGCTGGGACTACAGGCGCCCGCCACCTCTCCCGGCTAGCTTTTGTATTTTTTAGTAGAGACGGGTTTCACCGTGTTAGCCAGGATGGTCTCGAACTCCTAACCTGGTGATCTGCCCATCTCGGCCTCCCAAAGTGCTGGGATTACAGGCTTGAGCCACCACACCTGGCCTCCAAATCCATTCTTTTAACATCCAGCATTCTGATGCTGATGATGATTATCAACTAACATTTTCTGAATATTTAGGGTATGACAGGAATTGTGATAAGCATTTCACACAGATGATTTCTTTTTAGAGAAGCATAAGGAACATGGGCTCTAGATAAAGATCACCTACGGGAGGCCATGTCACTTATTCACTGTCAGCTATCACTTCTCTGTGCCTCAATTTCCTTATAAGGATGTTACAAGAAGTAAATGAGTCAGTAGACACAAAACACCCAGAACAGTCACTGGCATATCATAATAAATGGTTTCTAAGGTTTATCGAATTATTAGTAATAACTCGATAACTGTTTATTCCAGCACAGATCATGTCTCACGTAGAGCTGGAGGTGCTGGAAATTCAACAGTGAAAATTCAACAGTGAATAACAGGCAAAGTGCTAGGTCTCAAAAAGTCTGCATTTTTGTGGCAGAAGTCAGACAGCAAATACACAAATATATGTGAGATGGCAGTCAGCGTCATAAAAAAAAAATCAAAGTAAGGGGAATAACAAATGATTATTATTTTTATAAAGGATACTGAATGATGGACACTGATATGATATCTGAGCAAAGATCTAAACAAAGGAGATGAGGAAGGGCGTTATACAGTTATGTACAGAGAAAAAGTGTTCTAATCAGGTGGAACAGACTATGTAAAGGCCCTGCTGCTGGAGGATGCTTGGGAAGACAAGTGTAGCATGAAGGCAGTGAGTAGAAATGAAGCTTCACACAGACCCTTACAAGTCATGATAACAGGGTTCTTTCTCAATGAGAAAGGAAGTCAAGGGCACGCTGTGCACAGAGAAGTGACATCACAGGATTTTCATTTTTCATGATTAGGGTATATACCATGCAGAACAGACAATGGGGACCAAAGGAAGAAGTAGGGAGACTAGGAGGAGACAGCAAGATTCTGGGTGAGAAATAATAGCCAGGTTAATATTCACCTTATGTCCACAGATTGACAAGACAATTTTAGGGAATTACATAATCTTCCCTAGATCCTACAGCTATTTAGAGGTAGGCATGGGATTCCTCTCCAGCAAGAACATGAATATTTAAAGGCACAATGAAATGAAGAGAAGGCACCTATGTCTTAAAAACAGAAAGGAATTTAACTCAAGCCTGCTTATGTGAAGTTAGACAAGGCCTTAAAATCATGTTAAGAATTTTGATAGGAGCTAAACGACAACACATCCACATAAAGCAGGAAATAAGACACTGGGGACTAACAAGAGTGGTGGATGGGAGGAGGGAGAGGATCAGAAAAAATACCTGGTTGATGAAATAATCTGTAAACCAAACCCCTGTGACATGTAGTTTACCTATGTAACAAATCTGCCCATGTACCCTTGAACCTAAAATGAACGTTAAAAAGAACTTTGTTCCCTGCTTCAACACACTACAGTCTAGCAAATTTCACACAAAACCCTACTGAAACTTTCCTCAGTCCTTAAACTGCAATGTGTGACACCATGTTCTCGTGCCCCACTAGAGCTGACATCCCTACTCTACTCTCTTACACAAAACTCACCATTTTCTTTACACGTCTGTTTGCCATTTTAAGAGTCTAGTTGCATCCTGACACATATTTCCACTTCTCTGCTATATGCCTCTCCATGGATTCCCAACAGCAGCTAAATACTATGCCCTAAATAAAATCATTCTTCTGTTCCTACTCTTAGGCAATATGTTCTTATTCATGTCATTGTCATCTAGCTTCCTCAGTCTTACCACCAAATATGAGCAATAAGACACCCAAAAGTAACCAACTGAGGATAATGAGGAAGAGGGTATGTTTTTGAAAAGCTGAGTTAGATTAAGAATATGATAGTCCTGATACTGAGAAGGGTTAGCTAGCTAGTCTGTCTTTAGTGAAGTAAACAAAGCATTAACTTCACACAACACAGATGCCCTCATAAAAAAAACTGGTGTGAACAGTCTGTTCTTACAATAGACTTCCAATTTTTTTAAAAAAAGGGAAGAATGGAAATGAGAAATTTATCATTTAGCAACAATTATAGTAATAATCACTGCAAGACAGAATCATCAATGAATGCTAAGATTAGTGGGTGAAAACGAGAAACAGAATGTTGTAGTATCGATGTATCTTCCCAGAAGATATTTCTTAATAATAAAGGGGAAACAGTAACCTTGTAGTGGTGAAACCTGGCTTCCATTATCTTAACCAAATGATCCAAGTTAGAACCATCTGTAAATTGAGTTGTGTCATCATTATGGACTTCCTGATACAATGCAACAAGAAAGGTAGGACATCTTGACTGTGGCAGTTTTGCCGCACATGCATAACCTTAATCATAAAAACAATATCAAACTCAAATTGAAGAACACAATACAAATAACCAGTGAGTATTCTTCAAAAATGTAAAGGTCATAATGACACAAATTAAGGAACTGTCTCAGATTAGAGAAGACTTAAGGAGACATGACCATAATGTGGTGTTCTGAATTGGTCCTGAACCAGAAAAGGAACAGTAAGTGGAATAATTGGGAAATGTGAAAAAGTCATATAGATTTGTTACTAGGACTGCATCAATGTTAATCTCCTGGTTTTACTAGCTAAATTACATAAGATTTTAATATTTAAGGAAACCGGCTGAAGGGTACACAGGATTTCTGTGTACTATTTTGCAACTTTTGATATTATATTGAGAATTTTTAAATTCCCACAAATACAAGACTGACCCTTTTGTAGCTGTGGTGACAAACACCCCCCCCAACACACACACACACACACACACACACACACACACACACACACACACAAAACCAGTTTTAAATCAGCTTGGTCAATAAATACCAGTTGTACAGCCACAGACCCACTCGAAACTAATTTGAAAGCACCTTTAATCAATCAACTGATAACTTGCCTCAATGAACACGCATCTGCAGGTCAACTGATTGGCAGCTCCTTCTTTAATTCAGTCAAACAGGAACTAACTCTAAAGAACATGCTTCTAAAGACGAACAGTCTAACTTGTGTAACCATGTGTCTAAAATTGATGCCAACCCATTCCCACCTCTGAAAGTTGGCCAGTTTCTCAATTTCATACTTCCAAAAACCTTGTACAGTATCAGTAGTGTGTTCTCCTCAGGGAGACTGACTGATCAGCTCAGCTTTTCCTTAACAGTATAATAAAGCCTCTTTTTTCCGATTTAATGAATGATCATGATGTCAGATTCGGACAATATGTAAGTAGTAAAACTTTTTTTTAAGCAAAAAAATCATTATGACCAAAATCAGGATATCAGTTACCTCCAGAAGCAAAGAATAGAGAATGAAATTGGGAATGGGCACACCTCTAATTTAATGGGCTACAATTCATTAATTCATACAAAGACAATAAATATGTTGCTGATAGGAAACACATAAACAAAGAGGGGGCACTACGTACCTGGTAACAAAAAGTCTAGATGAATATATTATCATCATGAACTTATACATACTTAACAACATAGCCTTAAAATCATAAAGAATCACAAGACAGAATTACTAAAAAAAAAAAAAAAGTACATCAACAATTACAGTTGAATAGTTTCTTCTGAGATGAGCATGTAGCAAAATATATGTGTATAATATATACATTGAATACATTAAATGTCACTTTTCAAGCAAAGTATGAACAATATAATCTTCAAATAATATGACAATAAGCTTGAAAAAATGTACACAAACACACTCGCCCTCTTTATAAAAGAACATACCACTTTTTCAAAAGGAATGAAAATATCAACTAAGTACTAAGGCACAAAGAATCATCAACATAGTTAAAAAAGAGTCAACACCATAAAATTGTTATTCTTCCTGTAATGCAACAAAATAAATCCATAACCAATAATCTTTTGTTTTATAAGCACATATGGCAGAAACCTAAACAACACACTTAATCCACCCCTTGGTTTCTTCCTAAAATCTTGAAACAAATATCAAAACACTGATTGATAATAAAACACTATCTAACAAAGTTGTGAGACACAGACAAAACTAAAATGACCATTTATAGTAAAATACATTTATTGGTAAACATGAATGAATGAAAACAAGTGAGCTAAGTGTTCAATTTAGAAATAAGTGGTAAACAGAATAAAATATAACCTTCATAATAGGAATATATTATAGAGTAAGAATTAACTCAGTAAAGATGACACAAAGGCTTTGCAGAGAAGACATTAGAAGGCATCCAAGACAATGGACACAGATGTCACAGACAAAATCCAGATGAGGGAACCTGTAGGACAAGCAACACAGCTTCCTTCACAAACTGCAAGTAAAGGGGAGAAAGTGGATGAAGATGCTATAGATTACAGAAGACTGAAAAGACAAAGGGCACACCTAATTTGGATCCTAATTCAAATAACTTATCTTTAAAACTTTTGTCATGATATTTAATAAACAAGTCAAACTTTGAATACTGATGGGATAGTTTATGAAATTAAGAATAATTTTGGAGATTTTAACAATTTTGGTTATATTTTAGAGCTGTAGTTCTGAACCTTGAGAGATTCTGCCCCTTCCTGTTTCCCCTAGGGGACAACTGGCAGTAACTGGACACATTTTTGCCTGTTAAAACTAAAGAGGGTGGGGTGGTGGGCTCCTATCATTTAGTGGGTAGAAGCCATACAACATATATATACAAAAGCTCCCCACAACAAAGAATTACCTGGCCAAAATTTTAATCCATGATTAAAATTTAAAAAGCAACAAAGGAAAGCATGTTGTCATGTTATGGACAGACCATTGTGAAGTCTAAACTATTTCCATCAATTTATAACTTTGTCACCAAAAAGGAGTGGATGCACTGCTCATAAAAAATCTGAAAACAAAAATTTCTAACATTTCAAGATTTCTCCATTAAATAAAAAACTGATGTTAAAATATGAAAATACATTTCAAAATCAATTATATTGAAAGGAATGATCATGGAATATGGAAATTCACTGACCAAATTTCAACAAATGTTTACATAATTGGTGACTGGTAATGAAAAATCAGTATCATGGTAAGGCACATACAGACAGTGGTATCCCTTCTATTTAATTATGCATATCTTTGTCAAGAATACTTTTTGCTATGACAACCATTAAAAGCAATAACAAAATAAATAAAACCTGAAATAAGACCTTTGAATCAGAAGTGGGGCACGGTGGCTCATGCCTGTAATCTCAGCACTTTAGGAGACAAAGACAAGAGGAGTGCTTGAGCCCAGGAGTTTGAGATCAGCCTGGGCAACATAACAAGACCTTGTCTCTACTAAAAATAACATAACATAACATAACATAACATAACATAACATAACATAACATAACATAACATAAATAACATAAATAACATAACATCAGCCGACCGTGATGGCATGTGCCTATGATCCCAGCTACTCGGGAGGCTGGGGTGGGAGGATGGCTTGAGCCCACGAGGTTAAGGCTGCAGTGAGTCATGATTGCACCACTGCACTCCAGGTTGGATGACAAAGACAGACCCTGTCTCCCCTCTCCTCTGCCAAAAAAAGACCTTTGAATTAGTGTAGTCAAAACTATAAACGCTGATCACAGTGGCTAAGGCAGAAAGACCACATGAGGCCAGGAGTTGGAGTCCAGCCTGGGCAACACAATGAGACCTCGTCTGTACAAAAAAATTATTTTAAAAATTAGTTGAGTGTGATGGCAAACACCTCTAGTCCTAGGTAACTGGGAGGCTGAGGAAGGAGGACTACTTGAACCCAGGAATTCAAGGCTACAGCGAGCTATGATGGTACCACTGCACTCCAGCCTGTGTAACAGGGCAAGACCTTGTCTCAAAACAACTATTTAACCAAGACTTTCTTTAAAAAATAAACCATACTAGGCCGAGGGCAGTGGCTCACACCTATCATCCCAGCACTTTGGGAGGCCAAGGCGGGCAGATCATGAGGTCAGGAGATCAAGACCATCCTGGCCAACACGGTGAAACCCCATCTCTACTAAAATACAAAAAAAATGAGCCAGGTGTGGTGGTGTGAGGTTGTAGTCCCAGCTACTCAGTGATGCTATCTCACATCACTGCAAGCTCCGCCTCCCAGGTTCAAGCGATTCTCCTGCCTCAGCCCCTCTAAAGTAGCTGGGATTACAGGCGCGCACCACCACGCCTGCTAATTTTTGTATTTTTGGTAGTGATGGGGTTTCACCATGTTGGCCAGGCTGGTCTTGAACTCCCCGTCTCAAGTGATCCACCTGCCTCAGCCTTCCAAAGTGCTGGGATTACAGGTGTGAGCCACCGCGCCTGGCCCACTGCATGCTTTTAAATTTTCTACTTTTATGTATATTTTACTGCCTACATTATACAATCAATATGTTAACCATAAGTGAATAAATAAAAAATTGATTAAAGAGAGACAACATAAGGCTGATAGGGAGACTTAACAACGTAAAACATGCAATATCTCCCCATGTTATCTCAAAATTTTAATTCAATTCCATTTTCAGTACTTTCAAGGAGGAGAGAACTCTTGGAGAAATAATAATTCACTAAAAACTAAGAACTTGGGGAAAGAAAATAATTCAGAGAGGAGCCTTGCCATGATGCTACAAAGCCATGAGAAGATGAAAACAGAGAGGAAGGTAAGTGGGAGAGAAGAGAATCAGAAAACAGGAAGACACTGGAGGAGAAAGAACAGGGGAAGAATTCAACTGTACAACCCAGGACTAAATAGTAACACTGGTGGGCAGGGCTTCCTCTTTCATTTTCTTATATATTGCTGTGGCAACCCAGTACTGTACCAAATGCAGGGGGAAGGGAGGGAGAGCGAGCGAGTTAAGGTGAAGAATGTAAGATTTCAAAGGAAAGCAGGCATGCTGAATCAGCTGTTTTCAAAGGAAAGTATTCACCTTGGTACTGTCAGTGTCTGGCACAGAAGCATTCAGTAAATGTTTAATAATAAATCAGTAAATTTGCTTTCTCAAATGCCAAGAAAGGCTTCTCCTAGATTTGGTCCTCAAATCCCTGAATTCGACATCTGAAAGGAATAGTGATATCCAATTAACTCAGTCAGAAGCCGAACAGATCACTCTATGTAGGTGATTTCAGACAATCAATATAATTTAAACTATAATTCACTTAATTATTTAAGTGAAAAACTTCACAGTTTAAATCTGTTGGAAATCTCCCAAAGCTTCATACCTTTTACTGTATTATAAACTAGATCTGGTAGCATAATTTAAACAGTTTTGCCTGACTCAAGCTCCTAACAAATACTACCTACTTAACTAGGCTCTCCCAGCATCCCAGAAACAGGTAAGCTCCCACCTGCCCCTGGACTGACTGGGAAAGCGTTGAGGACAGGCTGGGGCACACATGCACACTTCAGGAGTGATTTTCAAACGCAGCCTCAGACCCTAATGGTCAACACAAGTACCCCTGGAGCCTGTGTGGGGACTGGGAAGAGCTGGCGGCTACCCCAGCCACGGCTCTGGGCCTTCCAGTGACTTCTGAAGGAATTTACCATTCCTTTATTTACATGTTCTATGTGGTCTTAACCAACATGTGTTCCCAACAATCTCGTTAGGTGTTTTCACTTTTTACTTTATAAAAAGTGTGTCATACTGTACGTCATATTCCAGGACTTTTTAAAATTGAGGTAAAATTCACATAAAATATTAACCATTTTAAGATGTGAAAGAAAATCAGTGGTATTTAGCGTACTCACAAAGTTGTGCTAGGACTTATTTTGTCACATGATGTTATACAGCTAAGCTTCATGCATATTGTTACTCATACCTGTAGTTCATTAATTTTGACTTGTGTGACATTCTACCACCATGTGAATAATCCCCAAGTGACTTAACTGTCACTGCTTATGCCATGAACATTATTGCAGTTATAGCCTAGTATAGAAAGTAGAGCTAGAGTCTCTGAAAGACAGAACTTGAAGGAGAACTGCAGGATGGTAGGGCATGTAATCACTTGACATTCAAGAGAATGCCAAGCTGGATTCCCAGGTGGTTTCACCAATTTATTAAAACATTCTCCCTAGCAGTGCAGGTGAAAGACTGTCAGGTCCACAGCCTCTCCAGCTTCAGAGTGTCAGACAGTTGACTTTTCGCCAACTAGAGGTAGAGTTTCACTGAGCTATTGATTTGAATTTCCCTGATCAATAAAGAAGCTGATAGTGCCTTCTATGTTAACTGGCCAAACTTATTTTTTCTTTTATGAAAATACCTTCATGTCTCTTGCCTATCTATTATTGAGGTGTCTGGATTTTTTTTTTTTTTTGGAGATGGAGTCTTGCTCTGTTGCCCAGGCTGGAGTGCAGCGGCACGATCTCGGCTCACTTTTGCAAACTCTGCCTCCCAGGTTCAAGCAACTCTCCTGCCTCAGCTTCCCCAGTAGCTGGGATTACAGGCGTCTGCCATGATGCCCAGTAATTTTTGTATTTTTAGTAGAGACAGGGTTTCACCCTGTTAGTCAGGCTGATCTTGAACTCTTGACCTCAGGTGATTCGCCCATCTTGGCCTCCCAAAGTGCTGGGATTACAGGCATGAGCCACAGTGCCCCGTCAGCAATTTTTATATTGATCAGAACTCTTAACACCACCCTTTGTTGACTGCGTGTGTTACAAATACCTTCTCCCACTTTGCAACTTGTTCTTGTACTTTGAAAATGTATCTTTTGCAGAATGTCTTAATCTTAGTACAGTAAAATTTGCCATTCTTTCTTTTTATAGTGAACATTTTGGAGCTCTTAAGAAAATCTTCCTAACCCAGGGCCAGAGACACATTCAACTACACTTCCCACAAAACATGTTTTTTTAAAGTTTTGCATGTGATGTTTGTACATCTCATAGATTTGTGTACTGAGGTAGGATCCAATTTTGTTGTTGCTCTTCTTCCTACATGGATAGCCATTTATCAATCCAGCCCTTCCTTTCAACCAGTGACATGTCATAACACAGAGCTCTCTAAGGTCATTCTGCCTGAGACAATTATGACCAAATACGTGTACAGCAAGCTAGCTTACCAAGCTGTTTAAAGAGTGAAGACCAAATGAACAAGTCTATATTTCAGGTTTATTCAACAGTATGAATAGAATCTATAGCAGATAGCACAAAAGAACAAGCTATGTCCAAAAATGTCATGGAAATCAAAATGTATACCCCATTATATTGCTGAGTCCTGGAACTTTCATTTGACTGTTGAGATCTTACTCCTCAGAATTAAAGACAGAACTGCAGCTGCCTTCACATACCCACTTATGAACTTAGATGTCTGCAGGTGACAGAAAAAAAATTTGTCATGTTTAGCTTCTTGTACTTACATATCTAATACAGGAGTAGAGAAGAAACAGCTAAGTGTTTGGATTCAGTTTCCACTATACCACCCATTTAAGCCATATGATCTCCAGGAAAAGTTACTAAGCCTTTCCAAACTAAGGCTTTCTCACAAGTAAAATGGCAAAAAGAGAGTACCTACATAAGACTATCATAACAGAAATTAATTTTGATGAACTACATCAAATATCTGACACACAGTAAACAACATGTGTTCATATGGTAATACTGTTATTAACTTAAGCTAATATTGTTTGGTTCCTAGTTGAAGACAAGTTTCTATACTATCACATTACTTTGCTTCTGGGCTTCTTTCACACATGCATTATCAATATATTATTTATTCAGTTTTTATTCAAATATTGTTTATTGGGTGCCTATAGTATACCAGACATGACTAGAACCAGGAATAGAGGAGTGAAGAAAACAAAGTCCCTGAGAAAGAAAGATAGACAACACATATATAATATCAGTCTTCAGAAGTCTGTAAAAAATTAACACACTATATGAGCTGATGAAAAATCACAAGGAGCTTCAGGTAGGCAGTGGGCTCCTTAGGTAGCCAGTAGGAGACCATAGGGAAGCGGTGACATTCAAGCACATTCCTGGAATGAGGAGGTCCAAGCCATGCCTGGAAAAGGCAGAACATACTCAGCAGAGTCACACCAAGTTCAAAGGCCCCAATAAGAAAGCCAGGGGGCTCAAGTTGAATACGTGAAAAGTTGTAAAAGATAAAGGAAAAAAGGGAAGTGAGACAAAGAAAGCATTAATTAAGATGAAGGGCTATATTATTCAACAACTAAAAAGTCTGGCAATAGAAAAGAAACCATCACATCAGATCCCAACTTGAGTATTTATGGAAAGAACTCTAAAATATATTAAAGAATTTAATGGAAGGAAAACTGAAATCAAAGGGACCAGTGTCACCAGAGTGGAGGAGGAAGAGGAACAGCAGAAGGAGATAAGGACTGTGAGGTCATCAGAAACTCCAGAGTGTGCTCTGAGTGTGATGAGAAGTTACTGGAAGTTTCTGAGCCCAAATGATTTACAAATAGAATTGGATGGCTTACATTCTAAAAGATACATCAGCAAATCCCATCAGCTCCCACCTTAAAAACACAATCCTGTACAACTGTTTCTCACCACTTCTATTATTATTCCCCTACTGCACCATCTTTTAGGATTTTTGCCTGGGTTATTGCACTAATTTATCAGTTTCCCTGCCTCCATCCAATCAAATGTATGATGTAATGCCCAAGGCAGGAGTAGAAAAGAGGTTACTGGAGCACCCCAACATTTAAAAGCTAAACAGTTCAGAAAGACTGTGAATGGTTAATGAAGGAAAACCAAAGCAGTTTGGTAGCCAGGAAGCTAAGTGAGGAGTATTTATTAAACTCTTGGTGATAATAGCTTGTCTTGTAATTGCCTTCTATATGCCTAATGACGCTTTAAAAGATGTTTACAATTTTTTTCACACGATATTAACAGGGTATAATCCTTTTCCCCCTGGTTATTATTTGTCTGATATACTTTGTTCCCTTTCTGCTTATATTTTAAGTTCTTCAAATTCAGTTACTACTTCGTTTCATGGAGCCAATGCATATTTAGATCTACCCAATTTTTTCCATCTCGTATCCGAGACCCTCCCCTTCAGAGATCAGTTTCGTTTTTCCTAAGGTGTTTTTGTCAGAGGTTCCTTTGGTGGTAAATCCTCTAAGGAAAATGTCTGTATTTCACCCGGTTCTTGAATGGCAATTTAACTGGGTAAACAAATACAGGTTGCCAGCTACGTTCCTCACCACTTTGAACATATTATCCCACTATTTTCTTGGCATCTATTATTGTTGTTGAAAAGTCTGAATTTTTCTCTGGGTGTCATCCTGTTGTGTTCTCTGGTACAACAATATTTTACTATTAATACAATCTGCCAAAGCATCAGTTTAGTTTTATTAACTCTGTTTGGGATTTTATGTTAATCCTGTATTTGAAGGCTCATGTCATTCATTGATTATAAAATATTCTCAACCATTATCTCTTAGGATTATCTCCTCTCTTCCCCATTCTTGTTCATTCTTCTTGAGTTTCTATTAGAAATGGGTTGACCTTCTCATTCTTCATGTTACAGCAACTTACATTCACATTTTCCATCTTTTCATCTCTGTGGTATGTTCTGGGAAATTTTTTGTGTTGTTTACTAATTTTTCAGCTATGTCTAATCTGCTATTTTATCTATCCTATGATTTCTAGAACTTCTATTTGGACTATCCAAATTCTCTTGGTTATTTTTGATAGTCTCCTGCTCCTTATTGACACTTAAATTCCTCCCCTTTTAAATACACAGAACCATCAGTATTAACCCTCATAACTCTTGAAAATACCTCATCAGTTTATCTGTCACATTTTCTTCTGTCATCATCTCTACCTACTATGCATGTAACTTTCACTAATTTTTTTTTTTTTTGAGACAGAGTTTTACTCTGTCACCCAGACTGGAGTGCAATGGCATGATCTCAGCTCACTGCAACCTCCACCTCCCAGGTTCAAGTGATTCTCCTGCCTCAGCCTCCAATGTAGCTGGGATTACAGGCACCCGTCACCATACCCAGCTAATCTGTGTATTTTTAGTAGAGACAGGGTTTCACCCATGTTGGCCAGGCTGGTCTCGAACTCAAGTGATTTGCCTGCCTCAGCCTTTCAAAGTGCTGAGATTGCAGATGTGAGCCACCATGCCCGGCCAACTTTCACTAATCTTAAAAGCCTAGCTACATTTTCAGAGTGTTTAAGACAACATTATTCCTATATTGAGATAGGCAATCTAATTTTAAAAACCTGTACTATGAATCCAGACAGCTAAATTCAAATCAAAAGCTGTGTCACAAACTATGTAACTAAAAGTTTATCAATTTTGTTTTCATGTGTAAAATAAGAACAACAATAGTCTCTAACTCATAGGGTTTGGGAACAGTAAAATGAAATGTATATTTAAGTTTTCTGGTGTAAGAAGCAGAGAGATGGCAGAGTCCCTGGCTCAGCCATTCATGACAACAAGGCATCAATGTCATCATCATCATTAGTATTATTATGAGCAGCAGTATCTTGATCACTCTTTAATCTAGTAGGGTCAATCTATGAGAACTTCTATATAACCCCATCTAAATTTTTCTTCCTTTTGAGGATTCAAGACCCAGTCAGTAAAGCAGTGCCTATTCAATTTTACTTAAAACAAAGTAAATAAATTGGCTTAAAAGAACAACAGTCTACTAAGAGATTTAGATTCAATGGCCATTTTATTGAGCACTAAGGACTTCATTATGACAAAGTCGGCATCTGACATGTCCATATAAACCAAGATAATATAATTGTGTAAAATAAGTACCTTGACACAGGAGGATCACCTGAGTACAGGAGTTCAAGACCAGCCCAAGCAACACAGCAAGATGCCCATCTCAAAAAACAAAACAAAACAAAAACCCTGCAGGTATTTTTATCTAACTTTTACATATCCTTTGTTTTGGAATGCTTACTTGCTTAAACAGACTAAATAGCTGGAGGTCAAATCTTCTCTAGCCATTGATGTGAACCAACTAAACAATATTCCCAAGGAGTATTCTGTTAACTCGGTACCAGCTACCTGACAAATTTGAAAATACAACTATATTTCTTTCATGAACTCTGTAACTGGGGTAGGGTTTTATTCAATGTAAGATTTATTCAGGCTGGGCATGGTAGCTCACACCTGTAATCCCAACACCTCGGGAGGCCAAGGTGGGCAGACTGTTTGAGCCCAGGAGTTTGAGACCTGTCTGGGCAACAAGCTGAAACCCCATCTCTGCAAAAAATACAAAAATTAGCTGGGCGTGGTGGTGTGTGCCTACAGTCTCAGCTACTCAAGAAGCTGAAGTGGGAGAATCGCTTGAGCCCAAGAGGCTGCAGTGAGCCATGTTCATGTCACCGTACTGCAGACTGGGTGACAGGGTGAGACTCTGTCTCAAAAAAGAACAAAAATTATTCACCTAAACATGTTTTTCTTTTAAAATGTCTACCCTAATTAATCTAGATCCTTCAAAGTTACTGACCCTTTGAATGCACTCTTCAATCTACAATTATCTTTATTTCTGTAGCATTACCTATAAAAATTAGAACCCTAGCAAAAGAAGCCCATTTTTACAAGTTATACCTCTCTCAAATGTATTTTAGATGTACAATTTCCCACTAACATCTTGAGTTGCTTAATAGTAAAAAAAAAAAAAAAAAAAAAAATTATTAGGGAGAACCAAAAAAAAAACAATTATAGGGAATTCTTTCAATTTGCCCTGAAATAATTTTATTTTCCTTAACATTTCAACAGGAGTCACTAAGAGATTACTTCCTAATTTTAACATTGCATGTAAATATCAAATATACACTTACTCTTTGTAGGTGTGCTCTAGATTACACGGCATAGTAAAACAAGCTATGTAGCCCATTAATAAGGTATTTAGGTGTGATAGCAACTCCTGCTACATAAAAGGATGACAAGGGATGAAAACATAAATATATATGCATAGGATTTGAGTTTTACTGGGAGCAAAGGTTGAAACAAAGTAGCACTGTGAGAAATCAGCTAGCAAAAGACCATCACAGAAGCCTGAGATCAGATGGCTCAAAGTATAGTTAATAATATCCAAAAGCTAGACTAGAGGTCTAGAAGAGATCACTGGTTAATAATTACTAACCAATTTTATTTATACCAGAGATGTAATGACAAGCACTGTGGAAATTAAACATATACATTTGTTATCTTGTGCATGTTTTTAAAAAGCAAAAGAAATCAAGTGTGCATCACACCAAAGCAGGTTTGTATCTTACTTCCACTCCTCTGGTGGGTGGGCAAGCTCATACTTCTCCCTCACACTGGAGACGCCCATATCCACGTGAAGCCAGTGAACCTCCTCTGACCGCAGGTGACTGAGGCGGAATCCATAGCAGGCCACATGCTTTACTTTGTGACTGTCCACTATCTTCTGAATGATGCCCTAAAACATACCCCCCACAAGAATGACTGTTATAAACTGAAAAAAAAAAAAAAAAAAAAAAAAAAACTATATGCTAAAAAGTAATGCAATATTCATTTCTTTTAGTCAATTATCAGAAATCTTTGGTATGAGAATATCAAGTTAAATAAATGACTTAGGAATCTTTGTTTCTGAAATAGTACTTTCAAGAACAAGGAGAAGTTTTAGAAAAGAAAACAAAGAGATTATCTCCTTTCTTTATTAACAAGGCATGTAAACTTAAAAATACATTTCTGCAATTCCACTATTATCATCCCCCAAACCCGTCAAAGCACACCAGTTACCTTTCAGTTACTACTTTCTAAGGTCCAGACCCAAGGAGGGGGTTATACTTTCTAGAACAGGGAGATCATACTGTTCAAGACCAGGCTGCAACATTCGTAATCATTTTTTTAAAAAACATACATTCAGGAACAGAACACACACTTAAGGCTATGTTTCTGGTGACACTGGAGATACATGAAAAGTTCTTTGAATCCGGGGCTAATCAATTTATTACTCACTCTTTAAAAATTATTATGAAGCAATCTCAAATACTCCCCAATCTACTGCTTCTAACATGCGTTCCCTTGGGTTCAGAGGAGAGGGCCACCTTTGAATGAGGTCACCAGGGAATGTTCCCTAGAGATGGTGACATTTCTCCTGGAGCAATGGACAGGTTAAGTGTTAGAACTGACTCTACCTAGGTAGGAGGGCCATGGGAGAATATGTTGCTAAGTGGGCAGCATGTAGAGAAGACTCATTTGGGAACATGACAGAACCATCTGCTGCCCTTTACATGAGGGTATGCAAATCACAACCAACTGTGACCTCAATCTTTTAGGTGACAAGGCAAGTTTTTTTTTTAAATGATGCTGATATTAAAATGAAAATGTCCATGAAAGAAAATAATCACTGGTTTTTAGAATTAGCAATTAATTGAAGCTATAAAACTTATAATGTAAGACATACATAAAAGTTCCTGCACTCACCAAGTATGCTTTATTACAGCACAATGCTGCTGATCATGATAAACGATATTATCCCCAGCCTTCTCCATAATCTAAGACAAATCGTAACATGTACCATATACAAAAACTGTCCAAAACCCAGTATATGCACACTGGGGACGTGTGCTGCTGTGCTGTGCTCCCGATACTGGCACCTGGCATGTGGCAGACCTCCCAGGGCACTGAGTGAATGAAGTGGTAGAGTCAATCTCTCTTTCAGACAACTCGATCCCAGGTACAAAGTTGTTTATCAAGCACAGGAAGTGGCAGAGAGAGGGACAAAGGAAGGGAGTAAACATGGTATCAAGAGAGAAAGCATGAACAACAGACCAGGCTGGAAGAGTCAAAGACAGGTTCATAAAGATGATGAATTCTCATCAGGACAGGAAGGATGTTTACAGCCTACATACTCCTATGTGGAACTGACAGAAGCATAAAATGTCCTTCCTGGCTTTTTGATCCAAGGCCCAGAATTCACGGCAGGGCCACTGTAAATGACAGTACCCTACCTACACAAGGATGTCCAGCTGAGGGCGAAGAGTCCACATTCTAGTCTTTAAACCTTGTGCTCTGGGGTGGGGAACTTGCCTAGAGAAAGGAGCACTTTTAACAATTCTCTCAGAAGTGATTTCTGCAGCTTCTTGCCAACACACAAATCCCTGAACTATGAAGGATGGAAGCTAGCACCTCTGTGAAATTCCCACAAAAGCTCCTGGTTCCCTCTCCAGCTCTGCCAGGTCAACACCTAGTACACACCAACACTAGTTACCCTTGGTAAAGCACAGGTCAGTAAGTCTCCTTGCTCCACAACTCACTACTACTACCAATTCAAGAGGCAGCTCTCTCTTGTTAGAGCTGCGATCAATGTCTACACTGGTCTCTAGATATCTGCCTCAGGTCACTTAGTCTATCATTCCATAACCTGATGTTGAATATAAGGCAGTGAGGAACACAAATCATTTTTTATAATTGTCACCATTCACATCCTAAGAAAAAGCCCAGCTTCTCTGGTTGCCTTCTATAGTGACCCCATGAAAAAGTCACTTCATCTCCTCTGAACTCACAGCACACATATAGGAGACCTGCAGCAAACCAGTCTCAAAGAGGCTTAGCCCAGAACTGTGGTATTTGTTAGAGAAAGGCAGGTTTCTGTCTTGGAGTTTTACAGAACAAAGAGAATCTTATTCCATTCACTTGATCATGCTGCCTGAAGAGACTGAGAGTGACTTCAAGTGTGGATTTGAGTAACACTGCCTTTGCATACAGTAATACCTCATGAGTAAACCAGCTTTCAATTTTCACTCTCCATGGAATAGTGAAAAGCAATAAACACACAGATATTACCTTCTGTTTCATTTTTTGCTTTCTCATTATGCATTCATATTGCACTCTGTCCTACTGCTCATTCTCTAGCATGCTTATAAATTTCTCTGGGTAATGGCAAACATTAAAAATATACAAAGTGCTTAAATATGTGGTGCTAAATGTATATACTCAGTAACTTAAGTAATTTTGAGAACTAAATATCTGGTCTGGATAACTCAACAAATAATTCTGAAAACTATGTATTTAGTGAGGAATGTATACTCCACCAACCCTACAGTGCTGCCATGTGGAAGTGCCCCGTTTTCATATCACACACACATACATTTAGAATAAAAATGACTGTCTCTGAAAAGATAATAGGACATGGGTGTTTAAAATGCCACTAAAGGTACCAGAATTAAACTTAAATTTCTCATCGTGGCTTTGAAGACACATCTGTATGGTCCTATGAAATACAAAACAACAAGTTGGCTACTCTGAAACCTGTCTCTCATATCCCAAGTGTCAGAAATACACAACTTTTCTGATTAAATTCTCATATAGACATTCATGGTAAAAGAATTCTTTTTTTTTATTTTTTTTATTTTTATTTGGAGCGGAGTCTCGCGTCTGTCGCCCAGGCTGAGTGCAGTGCCGGAGCGTCAGCTCACGTGCAAGCTGCCGCCTCGCCGGTTCACGCCGATTCGTGCCTGTCCAGCCTGCCCGGAGTAGCGACTACAGGGCGGCGCGCGCCGACCCTCGCAAGCCGGCTAAGGTTTTTTGAGTTATTTTTTAGTAGAGACGGAAGTTTCACCGTGATTAGCCAGATGGTCTCAATCTTCCTGAGCCGTTCGGTGAGGGCCGCGCCCGTCATAACAGCCTCCCAACAGCTGGCGTGAAGTGTACAGGCTTGAGCCACCGCGCCCGGTCGAGAATTCTTTTTAAGGTTAAAATAAAAGAAGCCAGTGTTCACATCATGCCTGTATCTTATCAGGAACACAACATTAAATGTGCAAGGTCATTTTACTACTGATGAATAAAGATTTCCTTGTTCTGAGGGAGAAAGGAAAGTGTAATGAAAATACTGCTATGAACATTCTTCTAGCTGTCATCAAAGGTAATTATGACCACTGCATAGAAACAGGCAAAATTTCCTTTAACTGAAACATTTTGATAAGTACAACCAAACTTCCTGCCCATCAACAAAACTATACCAATTATACTTGATGCATAATGCTACAACGTATCATTTATCTCACATTAATAATGAGTGAAATTAATCTTAGGATGATCAATTTGATGACCAAAAACAACTCCCACACGTATTTTACTGTTGTTATGATGGTCTAATTTCCCTGATTACTCACTAGTGAGATGAGGCCATAGTTTTGTTCATTTCTGAAAGTTTTTATTATTTTGCTTGGTTCTATTTAGCCACTTACCTTTGAGATAGTACTTTCAAACAAATGACCTTCACCACTGTTCGAAATAGGTCACATGACTCTTTCCTCCGTGTTCATTCTTTCATGAATGTTCATTCATTTATTCATGAACACCTGAAGTACCCACTACATGCATGATGCTAGTGACACAATAACGGTTAAGATGCAATCCTGACCCTCAGATGTCTTCGAGTCTCACAGGACAAAGACATGACAATGAATATGTGCAAATGAATATTAAGTGGTTTGTGGGGAGAAAGGGACAAAAAGGGATATTTTATATTTTTAGCTATAGCCTCACACTTAATTTTCAGATTTATTACTAGAAGAGAGATTTGAAGCAACACACATTGATGACACAGTTCATCTCCTTACTACTTCCTAAGAATTACCAAATATAATCACCATTACTGATTCTTCTATAGTATAGTTTCTTTTTCTCATTGTGTTTCTCTTTCAGATAGTCTTCAGCTTTAGAAAACCAAGGGATTCCTATCATTTTTCTTGGAGGCTTTCATCACTGGGTTATCAAAAAACAAGATCCAGAAATTCAAATCCTGTTCTCCAACACCTAGTACATTTCCTCCTCTTCGTCCAGTAGTAAACTAGGAGTCCTTCTACAAGTCTTCTAAGACAAACAATGCACTTTTTTATCTTGATGGTCCACGGTCACTGTATTAGTTCCCTATTACCTCCGTAATAAATCACCACAAATTTGGGGGCTTAAAACACAACAAGTGCATTACCTTTTAGTTTTGTAAATCACAAGCATGAAATGGGTCTCACTGGCCTAAAATAATGATGTTAGCAGGGACGTGCTGTTTTCTGGAGGCTCTTAGCTTGCCTTTTCCAGCTTCTACAGGGCACCTGCACTCCTTGGCTCACAGTCGTCTCCTTCCATCAATGTTGCATCTGATCCTTCTTTCATATTCACCTCCCACTGACCACAGTAATAAAAGGCCCACTGCAGTGAAGGACTCATCATCTCCCCACCGTCAGGTCTGTAGCCTTAATCACGCCTACAAAGTACCTCTGGCCACGTAACAGGACATCTGCACAGGTTCTGGGGATTAGGATGCAGGCATCTTTAGGAGCCAACATTCTACCTATGGGAAATCACTACCTCAATCACTGTCTCTAAGGATTTTGAAATCAAAATGTCTTTCTTTCTCGTGCTCTATTAGCTTAGGTTCTCCTCCTTAACACAGCTTTTACGCTTTTTCTTAAAGCTTTCCTTTCTAGCTTTCTTCCTAGATGATACTTTCTATCCTGTAAAGGAAGAGTTTAATTTTCTAAGACCTTCATAGTGCTTTCTAGAATCAAAACTATTTGAATTCATAATAATCAATGTTCAATTAATTTTTAATAATCAATTAATTGTTTTAAAATGTTTTTAAATACACATTCACTGCTCCTCTATCAGAGAGAACAGCTTACACTTCTAACACACATGAAGTGTGCAGTGACGACACCTAACAATAAACACTGAAGACCATTGGACTGCTCTGAAAAGTCCTCCAAGCGCCTCCCTATGGCCGAACTCAGGGAAAATTCCCTGAAGAATTCCCTTCCCCTACAGATGCCAGTTGTTTATAGCACAGTTTGTTCTTGCAGCATCCCAAATCGCTGAAAATTTTCCCATTCCCATCAGAATGATGATTTTAAATTGAACACAATGTTACTTCCCATTGCTAGTCCTCTCACTACCAGCTTGGTAACAGTAATTAGTATTAATCCAACCCAACAGACCTATATTTTAGCAAACTACATAAACTGATTTTTTTCCATTTACAATTATTACAGATTCAGATTTACCAGCCATTCCCTACTGGCTCCTGAGTAGTACTGAAACCTGTGGCTATGCTATATATTTAGAAAAATTTGATGTACCAGTCAGAAAAATTTTAAGGTGTTTTGAATGTCATAAGAATACTGTCCAAGAACTCAATGGTGGTGCAATCTTAAGCAGCATCATATGGTATTTGCCCAGTACTTGCCTAGTATATGGGCATAAAATTATTTGTTCTCATCCCTGTAATGTCTTTCTAAAAAGTAAGCTAGGTACAAAGATTTGATAGAGATATCAGTAAAGTGGGGTATCGCTTTGAATAGGCATAATCTTCGGCTATTAAATCAATATATTTGTGGTTGTCAATTAAGGCTTTCTACTTCTGTGGCCAATTCTCCCAACATATTTCTGTCAGAAATATTCCATTTCGCCTTGGATGCCATATAGTCATTCAACAAAAGTACCTATACCTACTGAGCACTTGCTGTTTGCCTGCTAGACATTGTTGAAGACGCTGGCAATAATACCATGAAGTACAAAAATCCCTGATGTCACAGAACTTAAGAAGTTGGGGAAGAAAACAGCTAATAAATGAGCAAACAAATCAAGTACAAGACAATGTCAATAATAATGATCTGAAGAAAATAAAACAATGACAGAAGAACAGAAATGGTGAGCCATAAGGGAGCATTCTTAGACTGGGACATCCCTGGAGGTAGAGTTAGTAAGGGCAGGGTGAGAACAAGCAAGAAGCCAGATCTCCTGTAGGTCCCACTGTAGTCAACAGAAATCGGGTGAACGCCATAAGGGAGCATCGTCTTAACGACTGGGACGTCCCTGGAGGCAGAAGTTAGTAAGGGCAGCGGTGAGGAACAAGCAAGAAGCCAGAGTTCCTGTAGGTCCTCGTAGGCCACAAAAGGAATCTGGCTTTTAGTCTGGAAGAAATGGGGAACTCTTGGGGGGGTTTTAAGCAAATCACTGATTTGGTGACTGGCATGTTAGACAAACAGGAAACAGAAAGAAAAAGTGAGTGACTAGGACAGAAGGTGACAGGGCACGATGGGATGGGGTGGGGGAGATGGGTGAGACTCTCGAAGGATCATGTTGACTAAATGAAACCAGGTTCTGAGTGGAGGAGTGAAGTACTCCGGCTTTTATCTCTCCAGGATCATTCTGGCTGCTGGGTTATCAACAGACTAAGGAGAGCAAGTAGGGAAACAAGATGTCAGTTAGGATACCATGCCATAACGTATGGAAGAGACATTTTAAGGCAGCTACTGGAGAGGAGCTCAAAGAAAGGGGTAGCAGTGGAGGTGATATGAAATGGGTAGGTTCCGGATATATTTGTGAAGATAATGTGGACAGGATTAGCTAATGTATTGGATATGGCTTGAGAGCAAAAGAGGAATAAAGGATGATTGCAAATGGATCTAAGTGACTAAAAGATGAGGTAACCCTTTGACAGGAGCAGTGGGTGGTTATTTTGTAGCAAGAAGTTTAAAGACAGAGAAGTGAGGTACAAATGCTGGGGAAAGGGAAGACATAGAAATGTGTGGACTTTTTCAAGTGCTGCAGTTCATGAAAGTGGAGGAGGTATGAAATGGTTGTCTAGGAGAGAACAAGATGGAGGGATACAGCTTGACAGCTGGGTAGCACTAAGGTTGCAAATCTAGAATGAGACCAATCACAGGATGGCGACAGACAGAGAAAAGGCAGAAAGTTGGATTAAATCATGGTGGTAGATTCAAGAGACTACAGGGACATTAAGAGAGGTACAAGACAGCATACAAGGCAGCAAGTTGACAATGGACCACTATCTCTTGCATCCTGCTACAGTATCTTCTGGGCTTGCTTTTTTCCATGCAGAATTATATCATCTAATTGTTTTTTCAAAGACAGCCCATGTTATTAGCTTTCTATGTCACTACTTCTCTGCAGATACCTTCATTTCACATTATCTTGATTCACAGTTTATCAGATATAGACTTCTAAGGTACACGTTATTTTCCCTGAGTCCTTTGAAGATACTGTTCCAATATCTTCTTGCATCCAGCATTGCTGATGAAAAGTCTGGTGTAAATGTCATTCTTTCTCCTAAATAGGCGATTTCTCCAGTAGAATTTGGAATTTTATGTCATTAATTTTCTGAATTATCACTGCCATGTTTCTAGATGACTGGTCTTATTCAACACTGTATAGCCTGGGTTTCTCTTGGCTGTTCTAGATTGACCCCACGCTTATCTCTAGGGCTGCCCGAAGCACGGTACTGACACTTGGCCAAAGCTATGGCAAAGATAAGTGATGTTTGTGATCATGAGATCCTGAGCTGTTTGAGGGGTAGAATATACCAGCTTGTCAGTGCGATTTTGTAATAATAACTGGACTGACAAGGTGTATCTGATTTTGGCAGCGCCTGGGGAGGTCCACAGGTTGAGCTTGGCTATGTAGATGGAGATGCTTGTGTGACCCTCTCACAGATCCCTACCACTTCCTCATACCAAGGTGCTTCACACATAAGCCAGTAATGGTTTCACATCTACAGAAAAATCATGTCCAAGGCCAAGAAGCCTGGACCCAAGATCTCCAGATCACTTCAATGAGTATCATTTTACTACTGTTGCTGTAATGGACATTGCCTATAAACAGTGAAATCTTGTGAATCTTTTCAACAACCAAACATTAATTAACATACAATTAGCACACACAACTGTAAAAGCACTAATACTTATTAAGTGAAGCATGAGAAAGCCTCTACAATGAAATGTTACAAAAATTCAGACATTCTTGGTGAAAACAAATCTTTAAACTCCTCAAAAGGTTTTGGTTTTTCTGATCCAAGCAGTCTTTCTGAGAATTTGCTTTCCATAGAGCTCAACTGTCCAGCAGAAATATAATGTAAGCCACGTAAGTAATTTTAAAATGTCTAGTAGCCACAGTAAAAAATAAACAGGTGAATTCAATTTCAGTAATATAGTCAACCTACTATATCAAAAGTATTACCATTCAACATGTAATCATAACACATTGATGTGATATTTTATCCTGTTTTCTTACTCTTTGAAATGTGGTATATATTTTTATACTATAGCACATGTCAATTCAGACTAGCCATATTCAAGTGCTCAACAACTGGACATGGCTACGATAATGGACAATGTAGCTATGAGTTTAAGACTGAATCAAATTATTCACTACCTGAATAATGATAAGCCGTATCATTTCAGAAAATAGTTGTGTAGCATCCCCTTTGATGCTATTCAGTGGTCAGTTTCTTTCTGACAAGTAATTATACTTAGATTCTTTACTAATCTAATTCTTCAATCTAAATCCTACAATTCCCACTTCCTGTTCTAAGGTCATCAGGCCTTCAAATGCTGTCATGTTTCTTCCATTTTTCTCTTTCCTGACAATACTCTGTAACCACAATGTTCCTTTGTCTGATACCTCTTATGTTCTTCAGATGTGCAAATCTACTCATTAATTTACAATTACGATTTGCATTTTCAAATGTTATAGCATTAAAGCATTCAATGGAAGTGGGTTATGAATAACATCCAATCTTCCATTACAGTGACTCAGTATCATGAGAACCTCATGCTATCCCAGGAAAGGCTATGGTGAATTCAACGCCAATCGTGATTTTTCTGCCTCAATTTGAAAATCACTGACTGATGATTTGCCAATTACTGTGACATAAAACACCTTGCTTGTGGTCACATAGATTTGATCAGATTGATATTCACAAGTTTGATAAATGAGTTCTGATAACTTACGCATTTGTATCTGATGTAAATTTTTCTTCACAATATGAATGTATGACTAGGAAGTTTTTAACACTGGCTACAGGCTGACATGCCTGCAGTGACACTGGCTCTATGGTAGTAATCCCCTTACATGAGGAAAGTTTGATACTAAAACCATGGCACATTTGTTACAATCTTTCCTAGGTGAGTTTTCTGATGTAAGTCTCGAACATTTTTTCTAAATGTCTTGTCAAATTCATAATCTTTGAAAGGTTTGCCTCCTGTATGAATGCTCTGAAGTCCATTAGAGCTGATACAATGGTTTTATTGAAGAGTCTCCTCATTCATTGTATCTGAAATCTACAAAGACTAGAATATACACTAAAAGCCTTACATGAAGTTACATCTACAAGATTTCTTTCCAGTATGAATTATCTGATAAACCTTATGGCAGGACTCTCATTTCAGGCCTTTCCACTAAATGACAGTGTTTATAAAGTTAAAAGTAAAACACAGAAGCAGAAAAAAACAGAAAAGCAAAAAAGCTAACCAGCTTCATAAAGAGTTTGTAAAAAAGAGGCTATCATATTTTTAATAATCCATTTGAAATAGTTCGCTAATATTAAAATTTAGAGGTAACAAAAAATTAAAAAATACTTAACAATTATATCAGAGACTGTCAGCTTAAACCTTTTCTTATTTTTTCTTTGCGAGACGTCTCGCTTCGTTGCCCCAGGCTGAGGCAGGTGCGATCCAGCGTCACTACAACCTGCTGCTCCTGGATTCAAGTGTCTCTCCCTGCTCAGCCTCCTGAGTAGTTCGGACTATAGGCCCATGCTGCCCACTACAACTGAGCTATTTTTTGTACCTTTTGAGAGATGGGTTTCACCCTGTTCCAGGCTGCCTCGCACTCCTCGACTCAAGTGACCTGCCACCCTTGCCCCCTCCAAATACCAGGAATTACAGACACCGGACCACTGCGGCCCGACCTTTAACTTAAACCTAATCTACCAATCCCCAAAATAATAAGGGCATGTAAGTTAGAGAGTAGCAAATTAATTAATTCAGTTACTGTAAAAATAAAAAGAAAAAAAGAAAGAAAATAAAAAAGACGTATCTAAACTTCCTTGTCACGGAAACTTCTCCTCCTTAAAGATGAATAGAGACTAGGTGGAGAGGGGAAGAAAGAAGAGGTATTTAACACTTCACCAAAGCAAATACGGAACATTTAAATACTGAACTCAGCTTTCTGAAATCACAGTGCTACCTTCTCATTCCCCACTTTCAGAGAGATGTAGTTACCTTTGCCTAGCATGATCTTCTCCCATAATTCTGTATTACTATCTTTACTCACTTCCCAGACCCAAAGGAAATACTTTACAGTACTAACTTCTACATTTAAAAGGTATTATTCCTCCAAGCTTCCACAACAACCTCCCGTGAGGCATTTCTGCACTCTACTATAATCACATTCATGATGTCTCTCCCTCTACAGGCTCTAAGCTGTAAGATCAAGGACTTCACAGGGACCTTTTACATCTTCAGAACCTAGCACAGTGTCTGACATAGCATATGTTCAAGAGTTTTAAAAGAAATTATCCTATCTGAAATCATGCAAATACCTTCAAAACTACACTTTCTAGAAAAGTAGTTTATTTCTTGAGTTATTAGAGGCTATTTTAGTCGCACTGTTTGCTAGTACTCACCCAAGAGTTTAAAAAAAGAAACCTAGGAGGGAAAAATAAGTCAACGGCATTTTATGACTAAAATATGATTCAGTCACTACTTTTCTAAGAAACTTTACAACAATTAGAACTCTGGTCAGTCACATATTAACTAATAAATCTCAAAAACAACGTTTCTGTAATATGAAAAGTCCCTGATAAGTTAAATGAAAATTATTACACTATCTTTTTTCATACACACCATTAAATTTTAACCTAAATAAACATTAAAGATGTCTCATGGAAAAACATACTTACCCTGACATCAGTAGCATCTCCATGCCTGATAATACTGGCCCAGGTGGTTGGCTCACTATTGCTTTCAAAATAATGAAAGACCTTTAATACTCGCTCCATCGCACCAGGAGAACGTTCCATACCAGTACCCAGGTGAGTCTTAGTACTCGAATTTGGCGTGTGATTCAAGTTGGGGTCAAGGTAAGCAGCTGCCATTATTTTGCTAGATGCTAGGTATCTGTCATATTCTGTTAAGAGAACAAAATAATTTTTGGTGTATAATACTTGAAATCTACCAATTACAATGTGATATGTTGATGTTTATATGAAATGTCCTATACTCTCTCAAGTTATATGCAGAAGGAGCCTGAGGAGAATAGAGACCTAACCCACTAAAATAATCGCTATCTCTTCCCACACCCAGAGTAGGACCTGATTTACGGAATAAATATTTGTTAAACAAATTATTAAAAGGCCAGGACTCCAATTTCAGCTGAGTCAAAAAGTATCTGCAAACAATATTAACACCCCACCCCACCCCTTTTATTATCATAGCCTTTAAATTTGTTGGAAAATCTCATACCAAAGCCAAATTTGTGAATTTGCTGCCTACTTTTGAAAACTTTTACCTAAGAGAAAAGTTTTTTCTTCGTAAAACACAAATTCAATGAATACTCATTACATATACTACACACTGGTGATTAACAACACTATAATTAAAATAAGGTCCCTGGCTTAACCAACTCACTGTTAACAGGAGAATCAGACAGAGCAAGTGAAAACAAAACGAAAAAAGCATACACAATTAAATTTTTTAAGTGTGATAAAGAGCTTCTATTTGAATGTGAAGAAATAGCCTGCACAAGCCTGAACACTCACTGAGAAAAACGAAAATCCAGATTAAAAATCTTTTTAACCCAAACAATGTTCGAAGGGCTCAAGACAAAGACATTCTGAGGCAACCAAAACAATGAGTGACACAGATGAAGACAGGAAATGATACTTAACAACTGGCTGCTTTTTCCCACAGGGCATTTGCCAATTCTGAGCCCTTCAGAGCTTGAAGGACCAGGAAAAGTCTACTAATGGGAGAGAAACCAGCAGAGCTTTTGGCAGCAAGAGATCAAATCTTGGATTCTGGTGAGAAGGAAGGGTGGAGGCTGTGTCAAACACTGCGGGTTGTCTCCCGAAGACAGTTACTGAATCCTGAACCTGAGCTGAGAAGGAGCCTCTCAAAACAGTGAAAGCATTTAGAAAACAGGAATAAGACCTCAGGAATAAACCAGAATAGTATCAGGACATCCCCAGGCTTGCAATGAGAACAGCTGGGTGCAGAAGCAAAGGGAGCTTTGTAAACCTGGAGTACAACACCTGCTCAGATCCATCGTGGCAGGCCAGGTATGGCTGCTCATGCCTGTAATCCCAGCCCTTTGGAAGGCTGAGGCGGGAAGACTGCATGAACCCAGGAGTTTGAGACCAGCCTGGGCAACATGACAAGACCTTGTCTCTACTAAAAAATACAAAAATTAGCTTGGGCGTGGTAGTGTGTTCCTGTAGTCCCAGCTACTCAGGAGGCTAAGGTGGGAGGACACCTTGAGCCCAGGAGCTTGAGGCTATAGTGAGCTGTCACTACATTGCTGCACTTCAGCCTGGACCACAGAGTAAGACTGTCTCAAAACAAACACACACACAAACAAAACCACAGATCCAGCCAGGCACAGATGCTCATGCCTATAATCCCAACACTTTGGGAGGCTGAGGCAGGCAGACTGCTTGAGCTCAAAAGTTCAAGATCAACCTGGCCAACTTGGCAAAACCCAACCTCTACAAAAAAAATACAATAAAGAGCCAGGAGTTGTGGCGCAAGCCTGTGGTCCCAGCTACGTGGGAGGCTGAGGTGGGAGGATCACTTGAACCCAGGAGGGGAAGGCTACAATGAGCCGAGATCATGCCACTGCTCTCCAGCCTGGGGGACAAAGCCAGACCCTGTCAGCTCCCCACTATCTGCCCAGCAAAGAAAAGGGCCAATCCTCTGTTGGTATCAAAGCACAAATAACATCTTTTTCATCCAAATCACTTTCCAATTAGTTAAAAAAAAAAATGATATGACAGCACAGTAAAAGGAAAACCATAAACCAAGTCAAAAGATGCCAAAAACACAAAAGAAAAACACATGTACCATATATCACAGAAATAAGCTAATACCCTATATATATACAGAAATTCTTTTAAAATGAGGGGGGAAATGATAGAAAAGAATGCAAAAGATAATCCAGACAATTAATTAAAAAGATATACCAAGTGTAGGCAAGGATGTGAAGAAACCGGAACCTTCCTACATTGCTGGAAGAGTATAAAATGGTGCAACTGCTATGAAAATAGTTTGGCAGCTCCTCAAAAGGTTAAACACGGAGTTACCATGTGAACCAACCATTCCATTTCTAGGTAGACATACACCCAAAAGAACTGAAAATGTATGTCCAAATAAAAACTCATGGCCGGCCATACTGGCTCATGCCTGTAATACCGCACTCTGGGAGACTCAGGCAGGTGGATTGCTTGAGCTCAGGAGTTCAAGACCAGCCTGGGCAACATGGCAAAACCCCATCTCTACAAAATCCACAAAAATTAACTGGGCATGGTGGCATGTGCCTGTAGTCCCAGCTACTTGGGAGGCCGAGGCTTGCTTGAGCCCAGGAGGTCGAGGCTGCAGTGAGCTGTAATCATGCCATTGCACTCCAGCTTAGGTGACAGAGAGAGACACTGAGATAAAACAAAATGAAACACCCTCACATGTGAATGTTCACAGCAGCATTACCCACAACACTGAAAAGTGAAAATAACCCAAATATCCACATCCATCACTGGATAAACAGATTAACAAAATGTGGTATACCCAACAATGAATTGTTCAGCAAAAAAAGAAATGAAGCACTGATACATGCTACAGCATGGAGCAACCTTGAGAACATTATACTATAAAGGAATCAGACATGAAAGATCACAAATTGTGATTCCACTTATATGAAGGAATACGCAAATCTATAGAGAAGAAAGATTACCAGTTGCCAGTGGCTGGGGGTAGGGCAGAGTTGGGAATGACTGCTAACAGGTAAGGAGTTTCTTTTGGGGATGAGAGAAATGGTTTAAATTTTGATCATGGTGATGGCTGAATATACTAAAAAACATTCAATTGTACACTTTGAAGTTGTTAAAATGGTGAATTTTATGTTATGGGAATTTTACCTCTGTGAAAGTACAAATATATAAACAACTGTCAAATAATTTTTTAAAAAAGGTCATAGCAGTACCCTGTCTGTTGGTAAGGATGTGGGGAAACATGAACTCTCATACACTGCTCATGAGAATGTGAATTTTCTATCATATAAATAAAGAGGAATTTGACAATAACAAAACTACATGTGCCTTCTGATCCAGCAATTCCACTTCTAGAAATTTATGCCAAAGATATACTGTTACAAACTAAACGTTTGTGTGCTCCCAAAATTAGTAAGTTGAGACCATACTCCCCAATGTGATGCTATTACAGGGTAGGATCTTTTGGACATAATATGGACTAGATGAGGTCATAATGGTGAGGCCCTCATGAATGGGATTAGTGTCCTTGTGAAAGTCCAAGAGCATGCTTCCTCTCTCTGCTCTCCAGAGATATGCCTGAGCATCTAAGTCCACAGTCTGAAACCTGGAAAAAAGGGCCCTCACCAGAACTCCACCATACTGTCACTCTTACCTAGGACTTCCAGCCTCTAGACCAGTGAGAAATAAGTTTCTGTTGTTTATAAGCCACCCAGTTTATGTAGTTTGTTACAATCATTCCAAGTGAAGAGATATATTTTACAACAACATGAAAATACATATGTATAAGGTTATTCACTGCAGCCTTGCAAAGTATTAGGAAACACCTAAATGCCCATTCATGGAAGACTAATGGAATAAACTATGGTACATTCCCATGGGAGACTAATGGAATAAACTATGGTACATTCCCATAATGGAATCTGTTGGGGGGGGGGAGAAAGAAGAGCACTATAATTGACTAAGTATGATTTCCAGGATTTATTAAGTTAAAAACCCAAAGTGCAAATCACAGCCACAGCATACCTTTTGAATAAAATGGGGAAAACAGGAAAATACAAATGTGTCTGCTCATATGTGCAAAATAACTCCACAAAGTAGAAATGGGAGTCCAGTGAGATTGGTTACACATGGGAGAGGTGTGACCAAGATGGAAAGTGCAGGAATGGGGTGGCACTTCCGAGGATACAAGAATACACCCTTATAACTTTTGGCACCCTATAGAAGATCTGAAGAGCACGATGAACAAATCTGATCTAACTGACACTACACCTATAGGATAATACATAATCTTTGCAAGTACACAAGAAATATTTTCTAAAGTTGCCCATATGCTGAGTGAAAGAGCAAGATTCAATAAATATCAAGGGACTAAAATTATTCAAAGTATATTCTGTGTCTAGCATTAGGCTAGACAACAATTACAAAATAACTAGAAAATGTTCCACTGTCAGGAAATTAAGCAGTGTATTTCAAGTAACCTTTTAAGTCAAAAAGAGACTCAAAAGTATTTTGAATTAAATAATACACTGAAAAGAAATATCAAAACTGTGAAAGTAGACAGAGCTATGCTTAGAGTAAAATCTGTATGTTTGCCAGGGCACAGTGAATCATGCCTGTAATCCCAGCACTTTCGGAGGCTGAGACGGGAGGACAGCTTGAGGCCAGGAGTTCAAGACCTGCCTGGGCAACACAGTGAGATCTCTACAAAATAATTTAAAAATTAGCTGGGCATGGTGGTATGTGCCTGTAGTCCCAGCTCCTTGGCAGGCTGAGGCAGGAGGACTGCTTAAGCCCCAGAGCTTAAGTTATGACTGTATCACAGCACTCCAGCCTGAGCAACATAACACAACCCTGTCTCCTTTAAAAAAAAAAAAAAATTACATATTTAAATTCATGTATTAGAAGTGATAGTTGAGTATCTCTAAGAATATACATCTGTGAAGGGGGGATGGTTAATTCACAGAAAAACGGAATGCATAACATCTAGTATTTGGTAGCACAACTAGGGATTACAGTCAACAAAAATGTACATTTAAAAATAACTAAGAGTATAATTAGAATGTAACACTAAAAAAATGAGAAATATTTGAGGTGATGGATACCCCATTTAGCCTGATGTGATTATTATGCACTGCATGCCTATATCAACACATCTCATGTACCCCATAAATTTATATATATACCCACTATGTACCAATGAAAATTTTTTAATTAAAAAAAGAATGCATATTTAAAAGGACAACTTAAAAACAAAACAAAATCAAAAGTTACTCTTCTAAAAAACAAAACTGATTCACCTCTCGAAAGACTGATCAAAGATAAAATGAGTCAAGAGAAACTAGCAACATCAAGAATGGAGAAGATAATAAGAGGTAAGAGATAATGAGTAATACAATAAGGGATTATTAATAACTTTATGCCAATGAATTTGAAAATTAAGATAAGCACAATTCCTTGCAAAACACAACATAGCAGAATGAAACAATATAAAATGAAACTAGACTGTTCTATTCAAAATAGTTCATCTAAAATCCTCCCCACAAAGGAACATTTTAATTCTTTCGACAAATTAAGAAATGTTTATCTTACACAAATTCTTCCAGAAAACAGATACAGAACATTTCCCAACTTGTTTTATGACACCTGCAGAACAGTGATATCAAAACCTGACAGAACAGGATGAGAAACAATATAAGTCTACCTTTCTTATAAACACAGATGCAAAAATCTTAACAATTTGCATACTTAATCCAACAATATTTTAAAGGAATAACATATCATGACCAAAAGTTTACTCTAGGAATAGAAGAAAGGTATTCATTCAAAAAGCAATCAGTGTAATTTACCACATTTTCAGAAAGAAGAGCCCATTAGCTCAATACATGCAGAAAACACACATGATAAAGTTTACCAACCACTCATGATAAAAACTCGTAGCAAACTAGAAATAGGATGAGATTTCGTACATCTGATGAAGAGTATCTATATGAAATGTATGTAAATACAATGGGAAAAAAATTCCCCTCGCCAACCTGAAAATGAAGGACATGGAATGGCCCCACTTGTTTAACCACTTGCCGTCAACAGCAATTGTTTCCTAGTGGGAAAAAAAAATTTTCCTCCCCAAAAACTGGGGATAAGACAAGGATGCCCCACCCCATTTTAACCACTTTGTGTACAGCCATTGGTTCATAGAAGTCCCACTGCAGTAAACCATAGCTGCCCCCAAACACCCCCCCAAAAAAGGTGGGCCCAGGTAAAAAAACATAAGGCTTTAGGAAACGAACAAAATTAAAAACTATTCATTTAATCCTTTCAAAAAAATAGGCCCAAATTTTTACAAGAATAAACCTCTGTTTACAAAGTTTTACCAGAATGAGCAGTTTTTTTTCCCACTATAGAATGCCGATTGCTCCCCTATCCTTTTCAAGAATTTAGCAAAGGGAAAAAAAAATAAGAATGTTTTAATTTTTGTTTTTTTAGCACTTTTTAATGTTTTTATCTGCTTGTCCAAAAATCCTGAATTCTGGTTGGCTATAATTCCCTTCAATAGGGCAATAATTATTTTGCCCCACAGGCCCATTCTTCAACTCTCTCCGGGAAGGTCTTGGGTGGGCCTGATGGGCTGGTTTATCCTCCCAGGTACCCTGGGGGTTTGGGTGGGGATTCACATTTCTTCTCATGTTTTGGTCCTTTTGTTGGGTCCCTTGGAAAGGGTTCCCTGAGGAAATCCCCCCTGGGGGCAAATCTTGGGTTCACTCTTTTGGGACTCATCCACGGCTGGTCCCCCAGTTTCAAAAAAAATGGGCCCTAAATACAGAAATGAACAAGGTTCCAGAGTTGCCCCCTTTTCCGGCTACAATGAACTTATTCTTTGTTTTTCTACAATGTAACAGAACCTCTTCCCCTGGTTGGGGGGGGGGTTTTGTTTGTGGTGGTTTTCTTGTATTTGCTTCTGATTCCCCATGGGCTAAAGGTTTGAACCAGCTGGCTGCCATTCCTTTTTCGTGTCCCTTTCCTTAAATGAAAGAAATGTCTTTTTTACCCCCCCTCAACCATGGGGAAAGGTAATTTTTTTCACAGGGACTTTTTGTTTACTGTAAAAAAGCCTTCCCCCTGTTTCTTGGTGACCCAATTTTTAAAACTTTTCAGATTAATTATTCCCACAGAGATCCCCTGCCACTTTCTTGCCAAACTTACAGAGTAATCTTTTTTTCATAATTATCCAAAGCAGAAATGAAAAGATTTTTAAACCCAAAAACTGGTTTTTTTTTTTAATATGGCCCTTTAGACCAGTAAACTTCCTCATCTTGTTGGGGGATGAAAAGACCCCCAGGTTTTATTTTCCACCTTATCACAGAACCCAAATTTTTTTTTTTTTGTAAATACAATGAAAGAATTTTTCTTTAGAAAAAAATGAGTTTTTTTAAAAAAAAGACATACCTATAAGCCAAAAACACAAATTTCCGTCATTAGAATCAATTGACATAAAAATCAAACTATCCAAATTGCTGTAAGGTTTGGTCCTTTAGATGCTTACAACCAAATTTCCCTTATCCTTGTTTCCCCTAGGCCCTGTTAAACAGTTTTTTCCCACCCAACACATTAAGTCTGCCCTTGACTACCACTTACTGAGTCCCCCCCCCTAGCTTCACCAGGGCCTGCCCAGTTTTTAAATCACTGGGTAAGGCAAGAGACCCAAATGCGACTGGAAATGGGAGAGGAAATGGGGAATTGTTAATAATTTGGCTGCTCAAACTGCCTTACCACTTTAGTTTCCTCCCCTTTTAATTAACATAGGAAACCATATCAAAGGGGTTTTCAGTGCCCTAACTTCCCCTTTTCCCCCCTTCCTTCTCTTGAAGAAATAGGGCAGTTTTCCAAGTCCAGATGGGGAAGAAAAACAAGGTGTTAATTAAACTTCTGGAGTTTTTAAGCCTTCCCAGAGGCCTCACCCACAACCACTGATTGTTAAATTGCTAATAAAGCAGCCACATTAACCCGAAAAAAGGGGGGAAAATTGCAACGAACATAATAACCACCCCTACCCTCTTACTCAGAATTACCTCATTTATAATTTACCTGAAACATGTAGATCCAAACCCCAAGGAAGAACCATTCAATTAGCTTTTTATAATACTTTTTACCCTTTATAAAACTGAGACATTTTTGGGCTGGAAGCTTGTAAAGGGAGTGGGAAGGGGGTGGTTTTGGAAAAGACCGGAAGTAGCGCTTGCTGTTTAGAAATAAGCTGGGGAAATAAGCCAAAGGAGTGCAAATTGGAGACAGGTAAAAATAAAAAGAAATTATGATCCTAAAAAAAACCTTTGAAGATAGCTTTAAAGAAAATCTTGGGTGTTTAATAGGCCCGGCCACGGTTGGGGCCTCAGCCTGTAAATCCCGCAGCAAACCTTTTTGAGGCGGAGGACGGGGTGGATCACGGAGGTCAGGGGAGATCAAGAAACCATCCTGGCTAACACGGTGAAACCCTTCCTCTACGAAAAAAATAAACAAAAAAATGCCCGGGCGGAAGGTGGGCGGCGCCTGTAGTCGCCAGCCTACTCGGGAGCTGAGCCGGAGGAATGGCGTAAACCCCGGGAGGCGGAGCTTTGCCCAGTTGAGCTGAGATCCGGCCCCCACCTGCACTTTTCAAGCCGGGCCGACAGGAGGCCAAGACTCCGTCTCCAAAAAAAAAAAAAAAAGAATCCCTTGGGTATTTCTAGTTAAAGTGTCTCCTTAAACTAAACTGGTATAAAAGTTATCTCCTCAATCATTTTGGTCTTTTCTATAACACTTGATTTTATTTTCTCATAAAAAGCTAACCTAAATTTCCTAAATTGATTTTACTAGACAAAGCAGCTAACATTAAATTACTTAATGTTTAATATACCCTTTTTCCAATGTGACTTTGATACACTTTCTGTTAATACATGGAATCTGTATTTCCTCCCCTTGAATCTAGGTGGGCTTCTGACTCTGGCTAAGGGACTTTCTAGGCCAGGAAATAAAAGACAATTACCAAAAGAAAAATAAACCAAAAAGAGTTAACCAAGATTCCCTTGGTTTTCTTGAAACTCAGCCACTATATCCATTATTGCAGAAATACAAAGACTCTTAAAGAGACTACTATGAACAATATTTGCTAACAAATTAGAAAAGCTGGAAGAAACTGATAAATTCTTGGACACATACAACCTATCAAGATTGAACCATGAAGAAACAGAAAGCCTCAATAAGCCAATTAATGAGTAAATGATACAAGGTGCAATAAAGAGTCTCCCATCAAAGAAAAGCCCACAACCTGATGGCTTCACTGATGAATTTTACAAAAAATAGTTTAAGAAGTAATACCAATCCTACTGCAAACTCTTCTACTCAAAAATATTGAAGAGGGGAGAATATTTCCAAAATCATTTTACAAGGGCCGTATTACCTTGATAACAAAACCAGACAAGGATGCAACAAAAAAAGAAAACTACACGCCAACATCACTCATGAACGTAAACACAAATATCCTCAATGAAATACTAGCAAACTGAATTAAACAACACATTCAAAAGATCAATTACCATGATCAAGTAGGATTCATCCCAGGGATGCAAGGAGAGTTCAACATATACAAATCAATAAATGTGATATATCACATTAACAGAACAAAGAAGAAAAAACCATACGGTCTCATCTCAATAGATGAAGAAAAAGCATTTGATAAAATTCAACATCCCTTCATGATAAAAATTCCCAAAAAACAGGGTATAGAAGGAACATATCTCAAAATAATAGAAGGCCATACATGACAAATTCACAAACTAACATCGAGCTGAGGGAAAAAGCGAAGGCCTTTCCTCTGTGATCTGAAGCAATACAAGGATGCCCACTCTCACCACTTTTATTCAACACAGTACTGAAAGACCTGACCAGAGCAATTAGGCAAGAGAAATAAAGGATATCTAAATTGACAAGGAAGATGTCAAATCAGTCTTGTTGACAGATGACATGATCTTATATTTAGAAAAACCTAAAGACTTCACCAAAAAGCTTTTAGAACTGATAAATTCAGGAAAGTAGCAGGATGCAAAATCAACATACGAAAATAAGTAGCATTTATATACACCAACAACAAACAATGTATAAAATAAATCAAGAAAGCAATCACATTTACAACAGCTACAAAAAATATCAAATACCTAGGAGTCAATTTAACCAAAGAAGTAAATTATCTATATAAGGAAAACTATAAAACATTGGTGAAAGAAATTGAAGAGGGGCTGGGTGTGGTGGCTCATGCCTTAATACCAGCACTTTGGGAGGTCAAGGGAGGCGCATCACTAGAGGCCAGGAGTTCACGACCAGCCTAGCCAACATGGTGAAACCCCAACTCTACTAAAATTACAAAAATTTGCCAGGCATGGTGTCACATGCCTGTAATCCCAGCTACTCGAGAAGCTGAGCCACGAGAATAGCTTGAACCCAGGAGGTGGGGGTTGCAATGAGCCGAGATCGTGCCACTGAATTCCAGCCTGGGTGACGAAGTGAGACTGTCTCAAAAAGAGAAAAGAAGAGAAAGAAATTGAAGAGGACACACACAACAAAACTGAAAAATATTTCATGTTCATGGATTGGAAGAAATAATATTGTTAAAATGGCAACAATACCCAAAGCAATTTACAGATTCAATGTTATCCCTATCAAAATACCAATGACATTCTTCACAGAAACAGGAAAAAAAAAAAAATCCTAAAATTTATATGGAACCACAAAAGACCCTGAATAGCCAAAGCAATCCTGAGCAAAAAGAACAAAGCTGGAGAAATTACACTACCTGACTTCAAAAGTTACAATAAGCTATAGTAACCAAATCAGCATGGTACTGGCATAAAAACACATAGAGCAATGAAACAGAATGGAGATCTCAAACATAAATCCATACATTTACAACCACTTCATTTTTCAGAAAGCCTCCAAGATCATACAACGGGGAAATGATAGTTCCTTTAATACCTGGTGCCGAGAAAACTGGGTAACTGTATGCAGGACAATGAAATTACATCTCTCTCTCTCTCTCACTATACACAAAATAGCAAATCCACATGGAATTAAAGACTCAACTCTAAGACCTGAAACTATGGAACTACTATAAGAAAATACTGGGGAAACACTTCTGGACACTGATCTCGACAAGAATTTTTCAGTGTAAGCCCTCAAAAATACAGACAACTAAAGCAGAAATAAAGACAAATGGGATTACATCAAGATAAAAAGCCTCTGCACAGCAAAAGACACAATTAACTAAGTAAAAAGGCAACAAACAGAATGGGAGAAAGTATTTGCAACTACCCATCTGACAATGGATTAATAACCAGAATCTATAAAGAGCTCAGAAAACTCAATAGAAGGAACTGGAGGTTACACTGAACTAAAATCATGCTCAATGAACTCCAGCTTGGGCAAGAAAGCTAGATCCTGCTGTTTTTAATAAAAAAACAAACAAACAAACAAAAAAAAACAAAAAAAACTTCTAGGTTCTGGGATACATGTGCAGAACGTGCAGATTTGTTATATAGGTGTACACATGTCACGGTGGTTTGCTGCACCCATCAACCCGTCGTCTACATTAGGAATATTTCTCGTAACGCTATCCCTCCCCCACCCGCGCCGACCCCGTGACAGGCCCTGGTGTGTGATGTTTCCCTCCCTGTGTCCATGTGTTGTCATTGTTCATCTCCCACTTTATGAGTGTTTGGTTTTCTGTTCCTGTGTTAGTTTGCTGAGAATGATGGTTTCCAGCTTTATCCATGTCCCTGCAAAGGACATGAACTCCTCCTTTTTTATGGTTACATAGTATTCCATGGTGTATATGTGCCACTTTTTTTTTTTTTTTTATGGAGTCTTGCTCTGTCACCCAGTCTGGAGTACAGTGGCACAATCTTGGCTCACTGCAGTCTCTGGCCCCCGGGTTCCAGTGATTCTCCTGCCTCAGCCTCCTGGGTACCTGGGATTACAGGCGCACACCACCACACCTGGCTAATTTTTGTATTTTTAGTAGAGATGGGGTTTTGCCATGTTGGTCAGGGCTGGTCTTGAACTCCTGACCTCAGGCAATCCACCCGCCTCAGCCTCCCAAGGTACTGGGATTACAGGCGTGAGCCACGGCCTGGCCACCACATTTTCTTTATCCAGTCTATCATTGATGGGCACTTGGGTTGGTTCCAAGTCTTTGCTATTGCGAACAGTGCTGCAATAAACATACATGTGCATGTGTCTTTATAGAATGATTTATAATCCTTTGGTATATACTCAATAATGGGATGGCTGGGTCAAATGGTATTTCTGGTTCTAGATCCTTGAGAAATTGCTACACTGTCTTCCACAATGGCTGAACTAATTTACACTCCCACCAACAGTGTAAACGCATTCCTATTTCTCCACATCCTCTCCAGCTTCTGTTGTTTCCTGAATTTTTAATGATCGCCATTCTAACTGGTGTGAGATGGTATCTCATTGTGGTTTTGATTTGCATGTCTCTAATGAACAGTGATGATGAGCTTTTTTTCATATGTTTATTGGCCACATAAATGTCTTCTTGAGAAGTGTCTGTTAATATCCTTCACCCACTTTTTGATGCGGTTGTTTTTTTCTTCTAAATTTAAGTTCTTTGAAGATTCTGGATATTAGTCCTTTGTCAGATGGACAGGTTACAAACATTTTCTCCTGTTCTGTAGGCTGCCTGTTCCCTCTGATGATAGTTTTTTTTTTTTTTTTTTTTTTGCCATGCAGAAGCTCTTAGTTTAATTAGACGCCATCTGTCAATCTGGCTTTTGTTGCCATTGCTTTTGGTGTTTTCGTCATGAAGTCTGCCCATGCCTACGTCTTGAATGGTATTGCCTAGGTTTTCTTCTAGGGTTTTTTATGGTTTTAGGTCTTACATTTATGTCTTTAATCCATCTTGAGTTAATTTTGTATAAGATGTAAGGAAGGGATCCAGTTTCAATTTTCTACATATGTCTAGCCAGTTTTCCCAACACCATTTATTAAAGAATCTTTCCCCATTGCTTGTTTTGTCAGGTTTGTCAAAGATCAGATGGTTGTAGAAGTATGGCATTATTTCTGAGGCCTCTGTTCCACTGGTCTATCTGTTTTGGTACCAGTACCATGATATCTGTTTTGGTACCACTACCATACTGTGTGGTATACTGTAGCCTTGTAGTATAGTTTGAAGTCAGGTGGCATGATGCCTCCAGCTTTGTTCTTTTGCTTAGGATTGTCTTAGCTATGTAGGCTCTTTTTTGGTTCCATATGAAATTTAAAATAGTTTTTTCTAATTCTGTGAAGAAAGTCAATGGGAGCTTGATGGGGATAGCATCAAATCTATAAATTACTATGGGCAGTATGGCCATTTTCATGATACTGATTCTTCCTATCCATGAACATGGAATGTTTTCCATTTGTTTGTATCTTCTCTTATTTCCTTGAGCAGCAGTTTGTAGTTCCTCCTTGAACGAGGTTCTTCCATTGCTTTGTCCACCTTGGATTCTAGGTACTTTATTCTCTTTGGTAGTCCAATTGTGAATGGGAGTTCACCTCATGATGTGCTGTTTGTCTATGATCAGTTGTATAGGAATGTTGTATATGTAATTTTTGCAACATTGATTTTGTATCTGAGACTTTTGGCTGAAGTTGCTTATCAGCTTCAGGAGATTTTGGGCTGAGATGATGGGGTTTTTTAAAAATTACCAATCATTCATCTGTAGAGACAATATGACTTCCTCTCTTCCATTTGAATACTTCTCTTTCTTTCTCTTGGTCTGACTGCCCTGGCCAGAACTTCAATACTTTGGTTGAATATGAGTGGGTAGAGAGGCATCCTTGTTGGTGACGGTTTTCAAAGGGGATGCATCCAGCCTTTTGCCCATTCAGTATGGATATTAGGCTGTGGGTTTGTCTAAATAGCTCTTATTATTTTGAGAATACGTTCCATCCATAACTGAGTTTTTGAGATTTTGGCTGAAGGGTGTTGAATTTTATTGAAAGGCTTTTCTGCCATCATTGAGACAATCATGTGTTTGCCATTGATTCTGTTTATTTATGGATTATGTTTATGTGATTGCGTATGCCTGAACAAGCCCTTGCATCTCAGGGATCGAAGCATGAACTTGAATCTGGTGGATAAGTTTGACGTGCTGCTGATTCAGTTTTGCCAGCTTTCATTGAGGATTTCGCACTGATCGATGTTTGTCAAGGAATTTTCTTTTTTTCTTTTTTCTTGTGTGTCTGCAGGTTTGGGTACAGGATGAGCTGGCTCATAAAATGAGTTAGAGAGGAGTCCCTCTTTTTCTAATTGTTTTGGAATAGTTTCAAAAGGAATTGTACCAGCTCTCTTTGTACCTCTGTAGCAATTCAGCTGTGCTCTCGCTGGTCCGGCGCTTTTTTTTTGGTGGTAGGCCTATTAATTAATCGCTCAATTTTAGAACTTGTTATTGGTCTATTCGGAATTGGACTTCGATCTTGGGAGGGTGTGTGTGTCCATGAATTTCTCGCATTCTCTAGGTTTTCCAGTTTTTGCATATGGGTGTTTATAGAATTCCTCTGATGATAGTTTTGTATTCTATGGGATTCAGTGGTGATATCCCCTTTATCACTAAAATTTTACTTGTGTCCTTGATTTTCTCGTCTTTTCTTGTTTATTCATCTGGCTAGCAGTCTATATCCTTGTTAATCCCTTTTCAAAAAAAGGCCGGCCGCGCATCTGTAATCTTTTCAAAAAACCAGCTCCTGAATTCACTGATTTTTGAAGGGTTTTTTGTGCCTCTATCTCCTTCAGTTCTGCTGTAATCTTAGTTATTTCTTGTCTTCTGCTGGCTTTTGAATTTGTATGCTCTTCTTTCTCTAGTTCTTTTAATTGTCATGTTAGCGTGTCAATTTTAGATCTTTCCTGCTTTCTCCTATGGACATTTAGTGCTATAAATTTCCCTCTGAACACTGCTTTAGCTGTGTCCCAGATTAACCTTAAATGTAAATGGGCTAAATGTCCCAATTAAAAGACACAGACTGGCAAACTGGATAAAGAGTCAAGACTCATTGGTGTGCTGTATTTGGGAGACCCATCTCACGTGCAAAGACACACACAGGCTCAAAATAAAGGGATGGAGGAATATTTACCAAGCAAATGGAAAGCAAAAAAAAAAAAAAAAAAAAAAAAAAAAAAAAAAAAAAAAAAAAAAGATAAACCCTTTTATCTAAAAAAAACAAATAAAAACACAAAAAAAAAAAAAGCAGAGGTTGCAATCCTAGTCTCTAATAAAACAGACTGTAAACCAACAAAGATCAAAAAAGACAAAGAAGGGCATTACACAATGGTAAAGAGATCAATGCAACAGGAAGAGCTAGCTATCCTAAATATATATGCACCCAATACAGGAACACCCAGATTCATAAAGCTCTTAGAGACCTACAAAGAGATTTAGACTTCCACATAATAATAGCGGGAGACCTTAACACCCCACTGTCAATATAAGACAAATCAACAAGACAGAAGATCAACAAGGATATTCAGGACTTGAACTCAGCTCTGGACCAAGTGGACCTAATAGACATCTACAGAACTCTCCACCCCAGATTAACAGAATACACATTCTTCTCAGCACCACATAACACTTACTCTAAAATTGATGACATAATTGGAAGTAAAACACTCCTCAGCAAATGCAAAAGAATGGAAATCATACCAAAGAGTCTCTCAGACCACAGTGCAATCAAATTAGAACTGAGAATTAAGAAACTCACTCAAAACCTCACAACTACATGGAAACTGAACAACCTGCTCCTCCTGAATGACTACTGGGTGAATAAGAAATGAAGAGAGAAATAAGTAAGTTATTTGAAACCAATGAGAATGAAGACACAACATACCAGATCCTGTCTCTAAAAAAAACCTCAAAAGGATAAATAATCCTGTTTTAAAAATGGGCACAAGATCTGAACAGACATTTCTCACTAGAAGACATACAAAAGGCCAACAGGTATATATGGAAAAAATGCTCAACACCACTATCATCAGGAAAATACAAATTAAAACCACAATGAGATACCAACTCACCTCAGTTATGATACCTATTACAAAAAAGACAAAAAATAACAAGTGCTGGCAAGGATGCAGAGAAAGAGGAACGCTTATACACTCTGTTGGTAGGAATGTAAAGTAGTATAGCCATTATGTAGAACAGTGTGGAAGTCTCTCAAAAAATCAAACACAAAATATATAATCCAGCACTCCCAATACTGAATACATATTCAAAAGAAAGGAAATCAGTATATTGAAATGATATCTGCATCCCCATTCTTATTACAGCACTATTCACAACAGCCAAGATATGGAATCCACATGGACAATGTGGTATATATACACAATGGAATATTATTCACCAACAGAAGAACGAAGTCTTGTCAGCTGCAGCAACATGAATGGAACCAGAGGTCATTACCTTAAGTGAAATAGGCCAGGCACAAAAAGACAAATATGGCATGTTCTCATTTAGTTAGGAGCTAAAAAAAAAAGTGAATCCCATGGAAGTATAGAGTAGAGTGGTGGTTACCAGAGGCTGGGAAGGGAAAGGGTACAGGGGATAAAGAGAAGTAGGTTAAGGGGTACAAAAATATAGTTAGAAGGAATAAGTTCTAGTATTGGTTAGTACAGCAAGAAAATCACAGTTAATAATTTATTGTATATTTTAAAATGAGAATTATAATGCTCCCAACACAAAGGAAAGAAAAATGTTTGAGGTGATATCCTAATTACCCTGATTTGATCATCACATATTGTATTCAGGTATCACATATACCTCAAAAATAAGTACAATATTTACACACCAATAACCAGTAAATCAGTGAAAATGAGTTACTTGACACAATGTCTTAAGAAACTCACATTTATTAAGATTGAAGCCTATACTAAAAATACCAGTGAAGACCCAACAAGCAGCATCTCACTGTTTGTACTATTTTCAGTACTATGAAGAAAGTTGCTCAATCCGATTTACCGAACGAAGAGGACACAATCGGATATTCCAACTGGTCCTAGCGAAAAAATTTATATTAGACATTCCAACACATGCTTGCTTTATCTTGTGCTGGTTCAATCTAGTAACCTGTTGAATAACCACTCTGGTCCTTTCTGCCCTCTTTTCTACTATGAGTCAGTATCCCTTACTTAAATGTTTAGGATCAGAAGAGTTTCAGATTTCATATTTTTTCAGATTTTGGAATATTTGCATTATACTCACTGGTTAAGCATCCCAAATCAGAAAATACAAAATCTGCAGTGCTCCAACAAGTTTCCTTTGAATATCATATTGGCGCTCAAAAAAGCTGAGCATTTGGGAGCGTATCGAATTTCACATTTTCAGATTAGGGATACTCAACCTGTACCATCTTCCCTGGCCCTGTATAATTTGCCTTCCCCAACAATCATAGAAATTGACAATCCGTCCAACTGCCTTTTTTTTTAAAACAAAAACAACAACAAAAAACAAATTAAAGGGTTTGTGGCAACCCTGCATCAAGCAAGTCTATGGACATCATTTTTCCAACAGCACGTGCCCACTTTACCAAATGTGTTACATCTTGGTAATGCTCACAATTATTTCAAACTTTTTCATTATTATTATTTCTGTGATGCTGATTCATGATATTTGATATTTCTATTGTAACTGTCTTGGGGTGCCACAAGTGGCACCCATGTAAGATAGCAAACTTAGTTGATACGTGTATGTATTCTAACTGCTCCAACAACCTGCTGCTGCCTCATCTCTCCCCATTCTCCTAAGGCCTCCCTATTCCCAGACACAACAATACTGAAATTAAGCCAACTAATAACCCTACAATGGCCTGTAAGTGTTAAGTGAAATGAACAGTCCCATACCTCTCACTTTAAATCAAAAGCCAGAAATGATTAAACCTAGAGAAGAAAGCATGTCGAAAGCTGAAATAAGCCAAAAGCTAGGCTTCTTGTGCCAAAAAGCCATGTTGTGAATGCAAAGGAAAAGTTACTGAAGGAAATACAAATGTTACTCCACTGAATACACAAATGATAAGAAAGCAGAACAGCCTTATTGTTGACACTGAGGTTTTGGTGGTCTGGATAGATCAAACCAGTAACAACATTTCCTTAAGCCAAAGACTAATTAATCCAGAGCAAGCCCATCTTCAATTCTATAAATTGAGGTAAGGAAGCTACAGAAAAAAAAGTCTGAAGCTAGCAGAGGCTGGTTCATAAGGTTGAAGGAAAAAAGCCATCTCCAGGCCGGGCGCGGTGGCTCAAGCCTGTAATCCCAGCACTTTGGGAGGCCGAGACGGGTGGATCATGAGGTCAGGAAATGGAGACCATCCTGGCTAACACAGTGAAACCCCGTCTCTACTAAAAAATACAAAAACTAGCCGGGCGAGGTGGCGGGCGCCTGTAGTCCCAGCTACTCGGGAGGCTGAGGCAGGAGAATGGCGTAAACCCGGGAGGCGGAGCTTGCAGTGAGCTGAGATCCAGCCACTGCACTCCAGCCTGGGCCACTGAGCAAGACTCCGTCTCAAAAAAAAAAAAAAAGCCATCTCCATAGCATAGAAGTGCAAGATGAAGCAGCAAGTGCTGGTGGAGAAGCCGTACCAAGTTCTCCAAAAGACCTAGCTAAGATCACTGATTAATGTGGCTACACTAAATGACACAATGAAGAAGAAATTAGAAGATGCCATCTAGGACTCTGACAGCTAGAGGTGAAGTCAATGCTTGGCTTCAAAGCTTCAGAGGACAGGCTGGCTCTCATTAGGGGCTAATGCAGCTAGTGATTTTAACTTGAAGCCAACACTTATTCCCCATTTTGAAAATCCTAGGGCCCTTAAGAATGATGCTAAATCCACTCTGCCTGTGCTTTATAAATGGAAGAATAAAGCCTGGATGACAGCGCATCTGTTTACAGTATGGTTTACTGAATATTTTAGGGCCACTGTTGAGACCTACTGCTCAGAAGAAAAGATTTCTTTCAAAATATTACTTCTCATTTACAATACTCCTGTCATCCAAAAGCTAAGAGGGAGATGTACCAGAAGATGAATGTTTTCCTGCCTGCCTAACACAATGCCCACTCTGCAGCTGATATGGTTTGGCTGTGTCCCCACCCAAATCTCCACAGGAATTGTAATCCCCACGTTTTGAGGGTGGGAACCGGTAGGAGGTAACTGGATCATGGGGGTGGTTCCCCCATGCTGTTCTTGTGATAGTGAGGGAGTTCTCATGAGACCTGGTGGTTTTAAAAACGGCAATTTTTCCTGCACTCTCACCTCTCCTGCTGCCATGTAAGACATGCCACGGTTTCCCTTCACCTTTCACCGTGATTGTAAGTTTCCTGAGACTTCCCCAGCCATGCAGAACTGTTGAGTCAATTAAACCTCTTTCCTTTTAAATTACCCAGTCTCAGCTTCTACATAGCAGTGTGAGAATGGACTAATACAGCAGACCGTGGATCAAGGAGTCATTTGGACTTCAAGTCTTATTATTTAAGAAATACATTTGGTAAGGATATAGCTGCCATAGATAGTGATTCCTCTGAAGGATCTGGGCAAAGAAGCTTGAAAACCTTCTGGAAAGGAGTCACCATTCTAGATGGCATTAACAACATTCGTGATTCACGGAGGAGGTGAAAATAGCAACATGGGCTGGGCGCGGTGGCTCATGCCTGTAATCCCAGCACTTTGGGGGGCTGAGGCGGGCGGATAGTGAGGTCAGGAGTTCAAGACTAGCCTGGCCAACATAGTGAAACCGTGAAACCCCATCTCTACTAAAACAACAACAACAACAACAACAAATTAGCCAGGTGTGGTGGTGGGCACCTGTAGTCCTAACTACTTGGGAGGCTGAGGCAGGAGAATTGCTTGAACCCAGGAGGAGGCAGTTGCAGTGAGCCAAGATTGTGCCACTGCCCTCCAGCCTGGGCAACACGGCAAGACTCTGTCTCAAAAAAAAAAAGGCAACATAAACAGGAGTTTGAAAGAAGTTGATTCTAACCATCACAGATGACTTTGAGGAGTTTAAGACTTTATTGGAGGAAGTAATTGTAGATGTGCTAGAAATAGCAGAAAACTAGAATTAGAAGGGGGGCCTAAAGATATGGCTGAATTTCTGCAATCTCATGATAAAACTTGAACAGATAAGGAGGTTCTTCCTTATGAATGCATGAAGAAAGTGGTTTCTTGAGAAGGAATCTACCAATGATGAAGATGCTGTGAACATTGTTGATATGACAGTAAATGATTTAGAATATTACATAAACTTAGTTGATAAAGAAATGCCAGGGTTTTAGAGGACGGACTCCAATTTTAAAGAAGTTCTACCATGGGTGAAATACTACCAAACATCATCGTGATATACAGATTCGATCAATGCAGTGAATTTCACTCTTGTCTTATTTTAAGAAATTGCCAAGCCACCCCAACCCTCAGCAACCACCACCTTGGTCCACATTAAGGCAAGACCCACCACCAGCAAAAGATTGACTCACTGAAGGCTCAGATGATGAGTAGCCTTTTTTTTTTTTTTTTGGTTTTAACAATAAAGTATTTGTAAATTATGGCATTACTTTTTTTAAAAAAGAAAGAATGGTATTGCACACTTAATATTTGCTCTACTGCAGTGGTGTGGATTCAAAAGCACAATTATCTCGGAGGTATACTTGTACCTACAACACAGAACTCAACCCTGGGCAGTCTAGCTCCATCAACCTTGCTTCAGCTCAACTAAGCCCTGTTGCATCTGGGCCTACTGGGTTTCTCAATTCTCCAGAAAACCCTGTTACTAGAGGTCCATATTGCTGTGTGGCAACACACAGATGAGTTGCAGCAACTTCCCATCATCACAGTACTCAGCCAAAAGCAAGGTGCAACTTACTATTGCAAAGCCATCTGGCTTCATTTATTCATGCCTTTCATGAATGTGCCACACCTCCCTCAGACTACATTCTAAAAATATTTATTGAGCCCCCTACTATACCAGGCTAGGTACTGTAAGAGGTGTGCCCATATAGAAGGTAAATTAATTGAAAATACGTATATATATTCCCACTCTAAAAGTTTTTAGCCTGGTTAGGAAACAAACACATATACAAAATTAGTTACAAATGTAACAAGTATTATAAAAAAATACAATTGTAATAGGCATTATAAAGAAAAATATCAAAATTGCTACATAATTATTACAATACATTATGCCCACACTGATGCTAGAAAGAACGGAGGAGGAGTAGAGGGCATATGAGGAAGCCAGAGAGGCAGCTAAAGGGGTTCCACGATTTGGGAACCTTCAAACCAGAAATCCTTTTTTTTTTTTTGAGACGGAGTCTTGCTCTGTTGCCCAGGCTGGAGTGCAGTGGCCGGATCTCAGCTCACTGCAAGCTCCGTCTCCCGGGTTTACACCATTCTCCTGCCTCAGCCTCCCGAGTAGCTGGGACTATAGGCGCCCGCCACCTCGCCCGGCTAGTTTTTTGTATGTTTTTAGTAGAGACGGGGTTTCACCGTGTTGGCCAGGATGGT
>NW_016811810.1:1362784-1366173 GCF_001698545.2 Rhinopithecus bieti
AGGGGAGGGGGGAGGGGAGGAAGGAGAATCTCTATATGCAGACAACCCACAGTAAGGAAAATAATTTATTACAACAGCATTTCAACTCTTATGGCTTTGATGACTTCAAGTGGTTAAGTATATCCCCTCAGAATTTCAAGATGAAATTATCTCTACCTTGAGCCATTATGTACTTTCCATGAGCAAGACCCTATAGATTACAGGACAGCTAAAACTTCACCTAAATCCCCAAAATAAAATTTTGAAGAAGCAAGCCCAATCTAATATTTGAGCCTACAACTGAAGAAGGTAGATATTTTACAGAACTAGCACATATCAAGAAAAGCTTTATAGGTGGTGACGTCTGAACAAGATCTTGAAGGGCAGCAGTACCTGTCATACAAGGACTGTGCTTAGCCCTCACAACTATACAACTCTTACGTCACCACAAGTTCCATATCTGTAAAGTGGGAGTTGAAATAATAAATATAAAGTGTTTACCAAGATATATGAAACAAAGTTAGCATTCAATAGACAATAATAGTTATTAAAGAAGGATGAACTTAATTTTCTAAGGCCAAGAAAAGGGGATTTCAAAGTAGGAATATTCTTCAAACAGAAATCTACAGAGACCCTCCCATGGAATCATTACCTAGTCCTAATCAATATCTTTCCTGTTACCCCTCATATCTTTATAAATGGCTGTTAAAAAAGGAAACAAAAGATGACTATTCTTACTATGGTAACATCTGGTATATTTGAAATGTATTCATAATCCAATAACCAAATTAGGCACAAATGTTCCTTTAAAAATATCTTCTTTTAAAGCTTGTCCTATTTAAAAAATATGTATTTTTTTTTTCCTAAACTGAAAACCTACCATGAGTATACAACTCCATTATGAAGTTACATAAAAGTTAAAATAAGAATATACAATAGTCAGGGGTTGTTACCATCTCATTGATTCTGCCAATTTTACAAAACAGTAAGATTTTCACAGTCAAAAAACAGTATTAACATATATGATACTCTAACAGTATTTTGTTTCTTAGAAAAATAAAAGAGTAGGGGAGGTAACAAAACACACCTTGAAGGAAATACAACACTCTAGCATCACCCACAGAACATCTCCCTCCCTGGTTAACAAGGTCCTGGATTTTTCCCTTGCCTTTTTTTTTAATATGAAAGACTACACACATCTCTCAACATAACATTTTTTGGCCAATATAAATTTATATCTTTAAAACTTCATATATAATTTTAAACAAAAGTACGTATGGAAAAGTTTCAAGTTACAATCCAAGTAAATTTTGTAGGACTTAACTTGTAGAGTCTCATAATCACAGTTTGAAAAGGAGGCCAAAAATCAGAAAATTAAGGGACTCCAACACTTGAAAGTGATTGCTGTAAGAAGTCTTTCTTCTACAGATACTCTAATACTTCCTATAATCCCAAACAGAGGAATTAAGAATACAGCCAACGGGAATGCAAACGAAGCTCTAGCTTCCCATTTTCCTACTCTAAATCATCAACCACTGAAAGAACATCATCCACAATCTTCCCAGCTCTATAGTCACATGAAGTGACTGGACATCTCAGTAACTTCTCGGCCTGAATTGCCCCATTCCCTGACCAATTACAAGGACTGCTTCAAGCTCTTTACCTCCTTCCTCAACTTTCTAAAGGCCTCAAATCTCATTTCATAATTATAGGAAATTGGTTTGAGACAGGGTCTTGCTCTGTCGCCCAGGATGGAGTGCAGTGGCGTGACTACGGCTCACCACAGCCTCAACCTCCTTGACTCAAGCAATTCTCCCACCTCAGACTTCCAAGTAGCTGGAACTACAAGTGTCGCACCACTATGCCCAGCTAATTTTTTTTTTTGTATTTTTTGTAGAGCCGGAGTCTTGCCATATTGCTCAGGCTGGTCTCAAACTCTTGAGCTCAAGCAATCCACCCACCTCATCCTCCCAAAGCACTGGGATTACAGATATGAGCCACAGCACCCAGTGCTTTTCATTGTAGGTTTTTGTCTGCCTTTTTTTTCTGGCAATTTTATTTCATGTTGTATTGCTTTGTCATACATTGTAATATTTAGTGAACAGCAGGCACATTTTCCACATACAAACAACTGTTAACCATGTTGTCTGGTAATCAGGAAACAATGTTTTAAATACTTTTCAATCTTACATTTTAGATTTTGTTCACATCTAGTCTTTACACTGTTTTTTGAGAAACTGGTTTAATGTTTTCTGCTGATGTATATAATTTTCCCTTTGCAAAAGAGAAAAATGCTTGATTTTCAGAAATGCAATGTTAAGTGTGAGACACATTTATAGTCTGATTTTAATAGTATAATTTATAAAATACACAAATCTTAAAGTGAACAGCTCAATGACTTTTAAAATACACATATATACATACGTGTGTACATTTTATCTCCATCCTTATGACTACCACCCTAGACCGAGATACAGAACATTTCCATCAATGTTTTATTTTCATGTCCCTTTCTAATTAATACTACCCCACCGAAAGTGCTATTACTATCACTATAGATTAATGTTTTTCTTAAACTTTACATAATTAATCATATAAATAAACATAAAAAGGGAACATTTTCCAACTTATTTTATTAGAACACCAGTACCTTGATATGAAAACTTGATAAAATGATTACAAGGAAAAAAATTACAAACAGATACCCCTCATAAACATAGATACAAATAATCTGCACAAATTATTATCAAATCTAGCTATATAAAAATAGAATAGGCCAGGAGTGGTGGCTCATGCCTATAACACAAGCACTTTGGGAGCCTGAGGCAGGATGCTCTTTTGAGGCAAGAAGTTCAAGAACAGCCTGGGCAACAAAACAAGACCTTGGCTCTAGAAAAATGACTAAAATTTAAAAATTAGTCAGGTGTGGTGGCATGCACCTGTAGTCCCAGCTACTCAGGAGGCTGAGGCAGGAGGACTGCTTGAGCCCAGGAGTTCAAGGACATAGTGAGCTATGATCATGACACTGCATTCTAGCCTGGACAACAGAGTAACACTCTTGTCTCTATAAAAGAAAAAAACAAAAAATCAGGATAATACATCATGATCAAGTGGGGTTTATCTCAGCAACGCAGATTGTTTTAACATTAAAAACTAATTCATAGTTGAGTACAGTGGCTCGTGCCTATAATCCCAGGTACTCAGGAGGCTGAGGCAGCAGGACTTCTTGAGTCCAGGAGCTTGAGATCAGCCTGGGCAACACATTAACAGCAAGACCTCATTTCTCAAAAAATAAAGATAAATACAAATTTTAAACACCACAATTCATCACATAAAAATTAAAACAAAAAATTCATATGAGCAACTGAATACAGAAAAGCATTAGACAAAATCAACAACCTCTCATAATT
>NW_016811810.1:1368538-1393235 GCF_001698545.2 Rhinopithecus bieti
TTTTTTTTTTTTTTTTTTTTTTTTTTTTTTGCTTCTCTCCTTCCTCCCTCTGCCCTCAAGTAAATCCCAGTGTCTGTTGTTCCCTTCTTTGTAGAACAAGTGTTTTTTAATTTCCACAAAAATCTCCATCACTCTCTCATTTGCTTCTAATGACTGAAACCTCTGTTGCTCCCAGAAGATTTAATTCATTCATCCATTTAAAATAAGAGTCTACTAGCCAGGCGCGGTGGCTCACATCTATAATCCCAGCACTTTGAGAGGCCGAGGTGGGTGGATCACCTGAGGTTGGAAGTTTGAGACCAGCCTGACCAACATGGAGAAACCTTATCTCTACTAAAAATACAACATTAGCCGGGCATGGTGATGCAAGCCTGCAATCCCAGCTACTCGCGAGGCTGAGGCAGGAGAATTGCTTGAACCCAGGAGGCGGAGGTTGCAGTGAGCCGAAATTGCGTCATTGCACTCCAGCCTGGGCAACAAGAGCAAAACTCCGTCTCAAAAAAAAAAAAGTCTACTACGTCTTAGGCAGTAGGAAAGCAGCAATTAGCAGGACAGATAGGTTTCCTTTGTCTCATAGGGTGCACATTTCACTAAGGGACAGCAGCTAAACCAAAGTAGTAAATAAATAAACCATTAGGTATGTTAGATAGTGGTTAAGAGCAAATAGAAAGACAAGACAGAGAACAGGGATAAAGGTACAGTGACGGCAGGAGGATGAGTCCATTTTAAATAGTGGATCGGGCTGGGTGTGGTGGCACGCACCTGTAATCCCAGATTTTGAGAGGCTGAGGTGGGAGGACTGCTTGAGCCTAGGAGTTTGAGACCAGCCCGGATGACAGAGCGAGACCATGCCACATACATACATAGGTACATACATACATACGTAGGGTGATCAAAGGAGGACACACTTTAGGGTTCCCATAAAACTTACTGCTCAAACCAGGACACTTAGAAGGTTGGGAGTGGGAATGCTAAACACAAGGAACACTGGTTCAATAAGCATAATATGGGACATGTTATTATTCTCCTTCACATAGAAGGTCATATTTGGGTAAAAACCCCATATCCAGGCTGGGCACAGTGGCTCATGCCTGTAATCCCAGCACTTTGGGAGGCCAAGGCAGGCAGATCACCTGAGGTCAGGAGGTCGAGACGAGCCTAGCCAACATGATAAAACCCGTCTCTACTAAAAAAAAAAAAAACAAAAAAATTTGCAGGGTGTGGTGGTAGGTGCCTGTAATCCCAGCTACTCAGGAGGCTGAGTCAGGATAACCACTTGAAACTGGGAGGCGGAGGTTGCAGGGAGTCAAGATCACGCCACTGCACTCCAGCCTGGTGACGAGCAAAACTTGGTCTCAAAACACAAAAAAGAAACCTATCCACTGACAGCTCTAAAATTATATACAAAGAGGAAAAAACTGGGCAAAACTAGCAGTCTCTTCCCCAAATACTAATAATGAGGACCAGAAAAGAATATGAGATAAAGTTTAATACCCACTGCCTTATGTTTGTGGATGAGTTGATGTTACGAATATTCAAAATAGAAATGAAAAGGGAGAGTTCACCAGTCTTTCTGTTAAGACATCTGTTGAGAGAACCAGAATGAGGCATGTGTTTCCCACAGGAGGATATTTAAAGGCCAATTCACTCCTCTCATGGAGCTATTTTTAAGGAATGTGGATTAGAATAGATCAGCAAACTATGGCTTGTTTCTAGCGGGCCTCACTTTTAACCCATGCCTGTGTCTCTGGTTAAATCACCACCTCGTAGGCACGAAGAATTGGAAAGATAGCCGTAACCCTGTATTCACTCTGTTCTGGCCACAATGCCATTCTCCCCAGCAAGAGCCTTTGCTCTACCCATGCAATCGACTTGGAACTTTCTTTTCCCAAGTATCCACTTGGCTAACTCCCATATTTCCTTCAGGTCTTCAATAAAATGCACCTTTTCAATGCAGTCTACACCTAAACATTCTATATAATAAGACTGTCATCTGACCTCACCTTCACCGTAACATTTAACACCTTCTATCACACTAACCAATTTATTTACTTATTATTTTTGTCATTCACTGTTTCCCCTCACTTGGAAGAATAACTACATGAGGGAGTAGGTATCTCTGACTCACTGGCATATGCCAAGTACACTGGGCTTGGCACATACTTGGTGCTCATTAAATATCTGTGGAATGAATGAATGAATGAATGAATGAACAGAACGAAAACATCTGAGAGTAGATGACATAGTACATATATCAAAATGCAAAAATTACACGAAATAGACAATTCCATTATGATCCTACCATTTTTCTATCTGGGTGTGTATGGCATAGTGATTAAGAATATAGGCACTGCAGTTAGATTCCCACTGTTCAGAATCTTGCTCTGCCTTTTATATTAGCTGAGCAACAATTGTCAAGTTATTTAATCTCTCAGTACCTCAATTATCTCATCTATAAAATGGCGATAATGATATTTCCCATCTCAGACAGCTTACAAACATCTGTGAGAATGGGACAACATGTATGTTTTTTGTGCATGTTTAATGCTCAGAACACAGCATGGCATGTAGTATTTCTGAGTAAGTTTTAGCTATTACTATAAGAAACACAGCTCTCTTTTAAAATGCCATGATTTGAGGTAAAGCAGAAAGAAACTGTAAAATTGGCCAGGCATGGTGGCTCACACCTATAATCCTAGCCCTTTGGGAGGCCAAGGCGGGTGGATCACTTGAGGTCAGGAGTTCGAGACCAGCCTGGCCAACATGGTGAAACGCCGTCTCTACTGAAAATACAACAATTAGCCAGGTGTGTTGGTGTATGTTTGTAATCCCAGCTACTTGGGAGGCTGAGGCAGGAGAATTGCTTGAACCAGCCTGGGCGACAGAACAAGACTCTGCCATGAAAGAAGAAAAGAAAAGAAAAGAAGGAAAGAAACTGCAAAAAATTCAGTGAGATATTAAAATAAATCTATAGGAATTAACAACAGCTCAAGACCAAAGTATCATTAGCCACCGACTATGGGCAGAGTGCTATGTTAAACCCGGGGTATACACTTTTACTCTAAGAGAAAAAAGAGAACACAAACTCAACAAAATTAGAATGGCCAAAAGTTTGACATGGAATATGTATTTCTGACAGTTCAATGATCCTAAAACTAGATTTACCTACAAAACACTGTATTAATCACAAGATTTTAGCTCTGAAAGAGCCTTTTAAAATCAAATCTAACCCTATATAGAATTTATTCATTCATTAAAGTAATAATCGTTTACGTCAACTACTTATCAAGAAGAAAAAAAAAATGACACTATCTCTGTGAAGTTTACAGTCTAATAGAAGACAGAAATCCAAAAAAGTAAAATACATAATGACAAATCACAGTAAGTGCGATACAATACCAGAAGAAAAGGATATAGGAGGGAACACTAGAGAAAACTTGGTTTAGACCGAGAGGAATGAGAGCACTGGAGTGAGATTCCCAAGGTAATTTTTGCATTTTAATGTCAGTACCATGCATTCTACTCTGAGGTATTTTTCTTTGCACACTAGTCATTGATTCATTCAACAAATATTTAACAAACACCTAGTATGTGCCAAGCATATGGCAGTGAGTAAAAGATAAAGATACCTACTTCCTCATGGAGCTCATTTAAGCTGAGACCTAAAAGGTTAAGTAGGAGTTGGCTAGTCAGAGAATGCAGAGATGATGGCTCTAGGAAAGTGCAACAGAAGGTATAAAGGCCTGAGAGGAAGAGTTTGGGGTGTCTGAGGCACTGAAAAGACAAAATAATTGTGCTATTAATGAGCAACAGGACAAAGGCCCAAACCTGGAGAAATCAAGAGATCAGATCAGGATTTAACAACCAAATCTCTGAAACTCTTTAGTCCTTCCCAGCCTTTCAAAAACATGAAATAAATAATGTAAAAACTGATATAATCAAATAACTCCCCAAACAGGACTTTCTGCACTTGATAGTCTTGCAACCTAAAATAACACTGTGAACATTTACATTTAATTCAATATTCTGAATCAAAACTGTCTTTAAACCTAGAAAATCATGATGTAGTTGAACCCATGTTAAAACAAAGTCCTTTTTAATACTTTAAAATATAATCTTCCTTGGATGGGACCTAAGGTGGATTCTTTACACCAAATTCAACCGCACAATGAGCTTGGTTCAAACGCCCCAGAATGCTTTAAGGATACCTTAAAGGTTTCAGTTCAAGGGATACAAATATAGTCTGCTCTATTATTTTTAGCTTGTCCTGGTATTTTATGTGTCTTCTTAAATTGGGACACTGCTGTGCTTTTTGAGGTTAATGTGACTGATAAAATCAAACGTGTGGTTTAGAATGTCTAACTGCAGACAGAGATTTGTATATTCTTTGGATTTGAGCTTTTTACTGTGTCTTTATCTACAAGTTGTAACTTTTATACTTGAATATAACCAATTCAGCCAATTCCTATATACCAACATCTTCGTCCTTATCACACAAAGTTAACCAGCATAAAAACAAGGTTTCCTGCCTTCCTGTCCTGGTACAAGAGTAACTTGAGGGGAGAGAGAGGAAGTTTACTAAGATAGTTACACACTGGGCAATCACAATGGAAGCAGAGTCTGCAGCACCAAGAAGGGACAGGATGACAGCTCCTCGGTTTTGTCAGAACCTCCTCTGAACAACTCAAAAGCAAAACCATGAGGAGATGGCTTGCTACAGCTCTACACAGGAAACTGATTCTGGCCCTTGACACAATCCCTACCTTTTCCCATCTTTTATATGTGTGAGCTCTGTTCTCTCTTACCCATCCCTAACCTCCATCATAATGCATATTTCAGTTAAAAATAGTTTTATTCATTTGTTCTGACAGCCAGCAAACTTAATTGAAAAATAAGTTGTTTCCATCAATCGCTTTGGGGTGAGCAAAAACACTGTAATTTCTTTTCTTCCAAAGTTCACAGTTTTAAAGTCACACTGAATAAAAAGAAATCCAGTAGCTGATAATTTAATATCCCACTGGTACTGGATGTGTAGATCTTGAATCCAAGAAGGAAATCAGAGCCGTATTGTTAATCATCAGTGCTAACACAATGTTATCATACAATGGAGGTGGCAATATGCAAACGAACCCCAGCAAATCCAGGAAAAGACCAAAATTTTCAACAAGTATAGAATTCTTTGGCTATGAACACTATTGGTCACATTCACTTATGCTATACATTTCTGATGCTGAGAAACTAAAATTTTTAAAAGTTCCCATTCCCAAAACTCTGTAAAATCCAAGAGTGTGAATTTAACTCAGCAAAATATTTACTCTGAGGACCTAATTACACAATCAAGTGAACAAAGCGAATACTAAAATAGTTCTAATATCGCATGTTTTGCAAATGTTAAAAGCCTAGGAAAGAATCAATAGATGACAGCAACAACTAAATAAAAACCATTTTAATGGTGAAACTGTAATTTGGTGCTAACACACCAATACCCCAGTGGTACCAAAATTTTTACACCAAAAACTAAAATGAATCAGTCCATACCTCTACTTATAAAACCGCAGCCTTTTACAACAGTGCAGCTTCCTCCTTTTAAAAATCTTTCCTAAGTGGAGTAACATTATATTTAAATATATTTGAAATAATAATAAAAAACATTTTTACTATATTCTTCATTAAGAACTTTATTTCCTAACTTATACATTCTCTACTACTGTAAGCAAAACAGCTGATCTGCTTGTAGTCAAGCACAAATTACATAGCATTAACTTCTCAATATGTTTCCCAAATACTGTCTTGAATGTTACAATGAAAATGCTGTATTTTATATTTACATTTTTATGTGAATAAAAACCCTAAAACATTAAGAAAGAAAATTGTTTATGCATGGTATTCCTAAGCCCACCTTACAATAACATGGAGTTTCAAATTGAATATACAATCTTTACAGTGAGTAAAGAAAACTAATTTTTAAAATAAAAAAATACATGTTACTCTTATTTCCTACAACCCTGTTTAAGTTAAAATTCCTCTCCTTTTTCCTTAAAAACTTCCAGATTACAGAATACACAGATGTCTTAAATTAAAAGAAAAAATAAACCTATTAAGAGACATGGGACAGAACATTAAAAGATAGCTTAATGCACTTAAAATTTGTTTCCATAAAAAATATTTTCATTTACTATATGAAAAGCTATCTCATTGGTTTCATGTAACAACTGTAAATCCATACCAAATCCATTTCCATTTTCCTCAAAGTTTTAACTGTAAATATATTGAAATAAATTCTGAAAAACATTTATCTACCTTTTCGGTGCAAAAGCATGAATTTAAACAAAACTGAACATATTTTTAAGTTATTTATACCTTTAGCCCAACATACTGGAAATGGACTACAGCCGCTTTTCTCCATATAGATGGCACCTGCTGGTTTCAGGGCCTCTTGGCCTGCCAGTTCCAACAACATACACCCAATCCTATAAAGATCAAGCCAGGAGTCCGCACACAAAGTCCCAGTTCCTCGCTGTGATAGTATTTGCTTCAATCCACAAGCAAGACTAAGGTTCCCCTGTGTGCTCCTTTTTTCAGAGCTTGAAGCAAAATTTGGAAGGTGTTCCTTCTGTAATATTTTCCAGCAGCTTGAAGAATGCCTCTCAGTTACAGAATCTTCTCATGCTTCCGCAATCTGAAACACAGACCATCCTGGCTAGATTAAGCTACTGAACAGAATGAAACCAGCTAGTAATGTGACCCCATGGGTCTGTGTTCCTAGATTCATTCAGGGAAGGAGAAAGAGGGAGGGAAAAGAGGGAGGAGAAAAAGAAGGCCAGTAGCCAGTAACTTATTAATATGCTAATCTCACCCTTCTGTTCAATTCATCCAGCAGTTTTCTGTTTACATAACTGACAACCGATTCTAAAATCGAGTAAGCTGCAAATCAAGTCTGACCCAGATCATGTCTGTAGATGGCTTCTCAAACCATTTTTGTTTTCAAAGTCATGCCTTTGTCATTTTACTAACCTAATTCTTTATGACCTTAGAGTTAAAATAATTACTTTGATGAAATAAAAATCCTTTCTGGAAAAAAAATCCTGATCTATGTCTCTATGTCCATAGGTACCCAAATATTTTGTGGTAAAATATTTTCCTGGTTGGTACGCTCATAGTAAGTGTATAAATTTTAAAACTCTCTCGAAAACAGAAAATCAAGAATTTGAGGTAGCCACATTCTTTAAAATTAGCTTAGGGAATATTGAGGGATCCAAGAGGCATGATTTCCTTTCTTAGTTTCAAAACATAAGCGAGTAATAAACTCATACTAAAGAAGACAGACAGAAAAACACCTTTACAATCTGTACTAGCAACTTTTTAAAATGCACAGCTACTTAGTTTTCCATTCAAACTGTGAGATAGTCACGATCATCTCAAAATTTAGCTATCTGAACACATTCCACTTCAGCAGTAAGATAATTAGTAATGAGGCTCCTGGTGCCTTTGTCCTCTGAACATACATAAGACACACTGAGACTCTACAGTTCTAGGTTTCCCAAATGTGGGTAATTTTGTTAGTAGTACACTTGCATAAACCAATCAAAAATCAAGTATTTTACTTAACAGTGAAAATGACTGAGGCTTTGTTTATGAAGTCACTAACTTCTGAAAACAATAGCTTAACAAAGCCTGAGGAGAACAAGAGGCTTATTTGTGTCCAGTGATGCCCCAGGACAATTGTTTCATTTCCAACATGCTACTTTTGATGATGGCTTTGTCTCTAGGTTTACTTTCAGGCTCCTAATAGTAGCCAGAGTTCAAGTGACCTCTTCTATGCTCCACTGAAAACACATCATTCACCAGCGTGAACTCTGACCCCAGGGAACACTGGGAAGAAAGGGGCTCCAGAAAAACGCAAGCAAGCTAGAAAAAGAACAGAGGAAATAAGCAACTAGATAAACTAGAATACATGAAAAAAAATCCCCAGCCTCCACCATTACTAAGAGACCAAGACTGTAAAGGACCACTGCCATGATGGGAAGGATAAGAGCACATTCACCAGCAAGCATATCTGACCCACTCCCGTGAGAACGGACTGGAGTTTAATCTGAGCCATCGACTAACAGACTGCACAAATAATCCAAGCACACTGAGTCCATCTTGGAACTTATAGCTGTCAAAAGTTACAAAATAAAAGCTACCTTCATAGCAACCTACAATTATATTCTACACACTAAGTACTGATTACATGTAATTTTCCCATCTTTTAAGCAAACTTGGTATTACAATTCTTTTAAAATGAGAGCACTGGCCGGGCGCGGTGGCTCAAGCCTGTAATCCCAGCACTTTGGGAGGCCGAGACGGGCAGATCACAAGGTTAGGAGATCGAGACCATCCTGGCTAACACGGTGAANCTGCCATGATGGGAAGGATAAGAGCACATTCACCAGCAAGCATATCTGACCCACTCCCGTGAGAACGGACTGGAGTTTAATCTGAGCCATCGACTAACAGACTGCACAAATAATCCAAGCACACTGAGTCCATCTTGGAACTTATAGCTGTCAAAAGTTACAAAATAAAAGCTACCTTCATAGCAACCTACAATTATATTCTACACACTAAGTACTGATTACATGTAATTTTCCCATCTTTTAAGCAAACTTGGTATTACAATTCTTTTAAAAATGAGAGCACTGGCCGGGCGCGGTGGCTCAAGCCTGTAATCCCAGCACTTTGGGAGGCCGAGACGGGCAGATCACAAGGTTAGGAGATCGAGACCATCCTGGCTAATACGGTGAAACCCCCTTCTCTACTAAAAAATACAAAAAACCAGCCGGGCGAGGTGGCGGGCGCCTGTAGTCCCAGCTACTCGGGAGGCTGAGGCAGGAGAATGGCGTGAACCTGGGAGGCGGAGCTTGCAGTGAGCTGAGATCTGGCCAGTGCACTCCAGCTTGGGTGACAGAGCAAGACTCCGTCTCAAAAAAAAAAAAAAAAAAAAAAAAATGAGAGCACTAAGACTAAAGACAGGGTCATAGACTAGGAAGAGGCACAGGAGTTACCAGGCCCACTTGCTCATCTAGGATGCCAGGGTCTTCACACCACAGCACACCACCCCACCACAGGAAGGATTTTTTAGTCAGACTGAACACCTGCCACAGGACCAGGTGAGCAGGAGAGAGAGTGGTATAAGCACAGGGTGGTAGTGACTGGAGCTAATACAGTCGCAGTGACAGAGAGAACAAGAGAACAAGTGATGGAGAGAATGAGGGAGAGGGATAAACCTGGTTTCTGTGACTTTAAAGTGATCAGTAGATGGGCGCTTTCTCTCCTACCACTGTAACTACTTCATAATTTATTTCAATAATCTACCAAGCCCACTCGCTCATCTAAGATGCCAGGGTCTGCATACCACAGCACACCATCCCACCATAGGAAGGATTTTTTAGTCAGACTGATGAGCTGCCACAGGACCAGCTGAGCAGGAGAGAGAGTCATATAAGCACAGGGTGGTGGTGACTGGAGCTAATGCAGTTGCAGTGACAGACAGGACGAGAGGACAAACAAGAAAAGTGAATATAGAGAAGGAGGGAGAGGGATGAACCTGGTTTCTGTGACTTTAAAGCGACCAGTAGATGGGGGTTTTCTCTCCTATCCCTGCAACTACTTCATAATTTATTCCAATATCCAAATATCATCTCCTAATGTGCAAGATCTTGAGAGTATGGGAAGATGTTAAGATATGAAAGAGCATAAATTATCCAGGTCAGAGACCAAGGAGACTAAGCAAAGACCAGATTGAAACAGCAGCTATGGAAATGTTAGGAACCAACTCATGCCACAGAGAAGAGCTGAAGAGGATACAGGTGATACTGCTAGCAATAACCTATACCTTTTATCGAGCAACTATAGTTATATATAAAAAACTGCATTTAATCCATAACACAATCTCAGTGAAGCAGCTACTTCCCTGTTTTCACAGAAGACGAAAATGAAGTTCAGAGAGGCCAAGCAACGTGCCCAAGATCAAAGAGCTGCAAAATGAGGCAAGTACTGGCTAGTTTGGTGATACAGTGTTTATTATTTTCTTCCTGACAAATTATGCTTTTAAATTCCTAATCCAGTGACATCTTGAAAAGAATAGAAACAGACTACAGTTAATGGCAACGTAAGTGAAAAAGGGTAAGCAGTCCTCTATATTCCCTTATTTATGAATTCGACATACTAATATAAAAGCCAACCACTTATTTAAAAGTTGTGTGACCTTTACATGAAACTCTTTTAGTATTGGCATATTTTAAAGCAATTCTGGTAAATCCTACTTGAAAAGTAAGCTCTCATCTTTACCTTCTAGATATAACCAGAATACATGTATTTCTCACCACATCTCCTGGCCTTACCCCGGCCCAGGCTGCCTGGATTACAGCCATAGGCCTCCTACCTGGTCTCTCTGCTCCAGCTCTCACCGCCCTACACTCTGTTCACAACCCTTCTGAGTTGTGCACTGATCCTTCCAAAACATCAATCACACAATTTTACTCCTTTGCTTAAAACTCACCAACAGTTCCCCAACCTTCCCAGATTCAGCACCTATATACTTAGCACAGTCTGCAAGGTCGTGCATGATATGGCTCCCCTCTATCCTCAAGGATCCCCTAGTTTCCTTGGCACGAACCACACTGACATCCTTGCCACTCCCTGTCCACGTCAGGGACTCTGCACTGATGTCCCTCTATGTGGGACACTCTTGCCCCCGTGTTATCCACATGGCTTGCTCCCTTCCCCCTGCCACATCTATGCTCAAATGTTGCCTACTCAACGAGGCCTATCCAGACCACCCTGTCTGAAACTGCATGGCCCATCTTATTCCCACAGCACTTACAACTTTCTAAAACACCTCATGATTTACTTAAACATTCAGTTTATTGCCTGGCTGCCCCTACTACAATGCAAGCTCCGTGACAGAAGGAAATTCTGTCTGTCCTATACATATTGTCTCCAGGACCTTACTAAAATGGTTAAGATGTGTAGGCCATGTTCCACTGACCCGCCTATCACCTCTGAGTAATGAGAAGATGGCAAAGAGAATTTTTCTTTTCAAGGCTATGGTCACAGAGAAGGTATACGTATGTCTGGACATCAGTGACAGTATGGCATGCCTCCATCCTGGGCACTGCTTCACTTCCAGATCTCAGTACAGTACAAAGGCTTGGTACATACTTATTGAATGAATAAGTGAATGAAACATTATGAAAACTTTGCTTTCTCAAGAATATGAGAAAAGAAAAACGGACATAAAGTCTAGGAAAATTATGTAGACTGCCTCTTCCCACCCCACATAAAAAAATAAATCACATAATTTTGTACTGATACTCCTATTAAAACTTTCACCACAAATTTTAATACAGCACAAATGAAAATAGTGTGTGAGATTACATAAAATCATCAGGGTTGCAAACAATGTTATACGCAAGATCAGTAAGCATAACACAGAACTCTAAATCTCTTCATATGATGTACAATTTTGTCCAATGTGACTTACCTACAAAACCCTGACCATATACGAGAAGGTCCCCAGGAATGAACTATTAGGAAATGAACTACTTGTAAATGTCACCAAAAGCAGTTCACAAAATACCAGCCTAACTTTCACATTTCTCATATAATTGTCATAATTTTGTCTCTCTTAAGGAATACCAAACACCATGGCAGCACTACTTGGCAAAGTAAAGCACTGATAAATACTTTTATGCCAATCGACAGGAGGAATGTAAAAAAAAATTATTATTCATATCATACATGTATACTTCTAAATATATCATCTTTCACCTCTTATGTTTGCATCAATCAGGGAGTTACAGATTTAAATAACTTCGACAGTTTTACAATATGGTTCCTCCAATTAGCACTTGATAATTACAATATATCCTAACTTTAGAATGTCAGGTATCCTATACTGCGCTCATTTCCAGTAAGATTACTAATTACCATTCCTGTCATTTTGTCTTGCTGTTTCCACCATGAAAACAATTTTTCAAAAATTTTAGTCTATCAACAAAAATTATGACTCGGTTAAGACCAAAGAAATATTAGTCATAATAAATCTAATCACCTTCCAAAGACAAACAACAGGAAATACCAGCAAATTCCAAAAGGTGACAGTATTGCATTATTCACTTTCTTTGCAAAGTTTCTTAACAATTACTATACCTCCCTTCCGTTATTCTTGAGGAGCTCTGGGGAAACTGCAGAAGGCACTGAATTTGTAACTGGAAGATGCAAAGGAGCCCCAGTTCTGCCTGTGAGACAAAGAAAATCATTTCAACATCCTGAACTTCAGTTTCTTCATCAGTAAAATGAGGAGAGCAATACCTATCACTTATTGAGTACTACGTGCCAGTCACAAAATAGCATAATAGCAACGCTAGCTAATAATAATGAAAATATAATTTTGACATGATGATACCAAGTGAATGCTAACTCTGTACCAAGCCTTCTTCCAAGAACTTTAAAAATGTTGACTCATCTACCTATCACAACAAACTACCCATGGGGTAGATACTGTTATCCCCATTTTACAAATGAAGAAATCAAAGCACAGAGAGACCAGGTAACTTAAATTCACAATGTCACAGAACTTTTGAGTTGCAAAGCTGGAAATCAAACTCATGCAGTCTAGCTACAGAGTCCATGTACTTCACCAATTTGCTGCAGTGCTTTCCACCTATTTTCTCAATTAATACTTTTAACAACCAACAACATAGATATTACAATTCATGTATGACACATGAACAAACTGAGGAAGAGATAAATTAAGTAACATACCTAATATTACAACTAATTGGTTGCAGAGCTGGGATATGCATCAGGCACGTGGACACCAGTCAGATGACACAGTTAAACCACCACCTATAGTATCACCTACCTCCATATGCTATAAAGGTTTCCAGAGAAGAGTCTGGAAACAGGCCTACAAAGGGCAAATGAATCACAGTGAGGACCAACGGGACAAAGAAAGGAAGAGAAGAAACACAGCAAAGAATATGGGACAGATTAAGCTGCTCTTATCCCCATGCAACATCCTAATTCACCAAATCGTGAGGCTCATGTGATAGCCCTCTGGTGTCAGTAATCCTGCCCCAATACAAATTCAGATAAAAGTCATCACACTACCTGCTAGACATGTAGCTGGTACTTGACAGATGTATCAAAATCACCAGAAAATAACTATAACCACTAAATTAAGCAACAGTGAAATACAAAAAATAGACGGGAAAATGCAACTCTTACCATGAAAATCTTATTTAATATTTCTGTCAATTGGGTAAGACAATAAAATGTGTATTCTCAAGTACCTCTAAAATTAATGGCATAAAAACTATTTCATTATCTAATAAGGCAAAAACAACAAAACCCTGGCCTTATTAATCTAAGCAGTATTTTCACGGACTCTAATTAATGACAATTTCTTATTTTTGTTTTGCCATATAGACAGAGATCAAAGCTAAATTCCAGATTTAGAAACTGTTGAGAGGTTAACTGCTGTAATTGCTTTTTTCTTAAAGGCTCCTGAAATCTGTAAGATGTTGCATTCGTTTTTCAGATGCAGTGGTAGAAGCATGACAACACAGGACAGAATAAGAAGCTCGCCGGGCGCGGTGGCTCACGCCTGTAATCCCAGCACTCTGGGGGAGGCCGACAGACGGGCGATCTACGAAGGAGAGATGGTCAGGAGATTTTTCGAGCGCATCCTGGCCCTAACAGCGGGAAACCCGGTCCTCTACACTAAAAAACAGGAAAATTAGCTTGGGCGTGGTGGCGGGCGCCTTGTAGTGCCCGCAGCTACAGGAGGCGCGAGGCGCGAGGAGAATCGGGCCTGAACCGCACGGGGAGGCGGAGCTTTGCAGTTGAGCGAGATCCTGGCCACTGCACTCCAGCCTGGGCCCGCGGGACGAAAAAGAGAAAAAAAAAACAGAGCGAGGACTCGTCTCCCAAAAAAAAAAAAAAAAAAGAAGCTCACCAAAAAATCAATCTATCCATACATGTTATAAACAAGAGGGTTTTTTTTTTTGTTTTTTTGTTGCTTTAACTAGACTAATGCAAATATCAAAAGGCAATCCAGTAGTTATTTAACACTAACGTTGTCCAAAAGAAACACAGAACTTTTATTTTATGGAAAATGCATATACACACATGCAACTTATTTAATCACTATCAATTTTTTTTACCCTATAAATGCAATTTATCCACAGTTTGACTGCTCACCTTATTTAACAAATAGCAACAGTATCAAGCAATTGTGTCTTTCCAAGTTAGGTTAACTTTCCAAGCTAACTGAAGCAGAGAAAAACACTGATAAGGCTGTAAAGGCTCTGGGTTATTTGTCAGAAATTGGGCTTTGCAGTCACAAACATATTAATACTGGCTTGGGGGTCTGATGGTGTCAGGAGGACCCCTTGTGGTGAATGTAAATCCCTTCTACAACCTGCATTTCTCAGCTAAAAGTAAAAAGTCAACAATATACATTTTAAATTTATCTCTCATGACGGCCTGAAAAAGCTAACCATTACTACAGACTCCATACTCTGTATCAGGCCAGGCGCGGTGGCTCACGTCTGTAATCCCAGCACGTTGGGAGGCCAAGGCAGGTGGATGACCTGAGATCAGGAGTTCAACACCATCCCAACACGGTGAAACCCCATCTGTACAAATACAAAAAATCAGGCAGGTGTGGAGGCGCATGCTTGTAATCCCAGCTACTTTGGCGGATGAGGCAGGAGAATCGCTTGAACCTGGGAGGTGGAGGTTGCAATGAGCTGAGATTGTCCAGTCTGGGCAACAAGAGCAAAATTCCATCTCAAAAAGAAAAAAAAAAAGTGTATCTATGTGTATATATCAGTAGCATCTAGTGTGGATCTATTCCTCATCATATCTATATTCCAAGCAACAGACATAAATAAGCTTTTCTTCTTTCCAAACGGAGCTACACAGTAGTTGGCTTTTTTGGTCAATTTCCCTCCCGTATGCTTTTGGTTTTGTCATGCTGGTATGAATGGATGCTATTCCAGCTTAACAAGAGATTTCAGGAGTCACTTTTCTAATTCTATCTAAAAATGTGTATCATTAAGAAATGTTAAAACCAACCTAACACCCATTATAATAGCTGCTACTTTTTTAAAAAATAGAAAATAAGGTTTGGCAAGGATATGAAGAAATCGAAACCCTTGTGTATCGCTGATGGGAAGGTAAAATGGTACAACTGCTATGGAAAACAACATGGAGGCTCCTAAAAATATTGAAACTAGAACCACCATAAAGATTCAGTAATCCCACTTCTGGGTATAATCCAAGGAATTGAAAGCAGGGTTTGGAAGAGATATCCAAACACCCATATTCATAGCAGCATTATTCACAATAGCCAAAAGGTAGAAGTAACCCAGGTGTTTGTCCACAAATGAATAAAAAGTATGTGGTATATAAATTCAATGAAATACTATTCAGCCTTAAAAAGGAAAGAAATTCTAACACATGCTGAACCTTGAGGACATTATGTTAAGTGAAATAAGCCAGTCACAAAAGAATAAATAACATATGATTCCACTTATATAACATACCTAACACAGTCAAACTTATGGAAGTAGGTAGTAAAATGGTAGTTTCCAGGGGATGGGGCTGGAAGGAGAGAAGCTGCTTTATGGGCATAGAGTTTCGCATTTTCAAGATGAAAAAAATTCTAGAGATCTGTTTTACAAAAATGTAATATACTTAATACTACTGGAACAGTAGACTTAAAAACTGGTAAATGTCAAATTTCAAATTTTTTAAAATTCATTTTATCACAATTTTTTAACTTAAAAAATGTTAAAATCATTTTAAAGAGTAAATCTCATTTATATTTTACAACAAATCTGCAAATATAATTATGTTTACTGTTATAAAAGAGAAAAGCTTTGAGAGCTTAAGAACAAGTCTAAAGTGAAAGAGACAGGAAAAAGAGACAACAACCAATCACTGACTAAGGGCTTAATATTGTTCCAGCCCTGTATAAGGTGGCTTTATGTGTATGTGTTTTAAAATGTGCTCCCCTAATAAACTTGGAAGTATTACTAATATCATCATTTTCAAGAAAAAGAAAACTGAGGCTCACATACACAAGTAAAGGACTTGTGACACAATTAGACTGTAAAAGTAAAATGTCAAAGCCACATGCAACTCTGAAGCCCAAATCATCTTCTCCATCACCCTAAATTTAAAGGTCCATTCAGTTTATTTCAAGTATCCTAAAATTCAGACTCAGCCACATAGTATTAGATGTGTGACCCTGGCACTTTTTTTTAACTTTCTCTCTATAACTTAGTTTCTTGTCAGTTAAATAAAGTTTAAAATGGTATGTATTTTTCACAATTATGATAATTAAATATTATAAGCATAAAGGGCTTTGAGAGCACCCATAATAAAGGCTCCGTGTCACTGTAAGTGCATCATTACTGTCTGCCTCTTCTGTGCATAGGCAATAAATTAAGCAGTAGGGATCCCAAAATAATTGGAACAGAGTCCTATCCTAAAAGGAGTTCACAGACCATCAGAAGACAAGCACACAAATCAGAGTACCCAGAAGTCTAACTTCTAGGAGACTGATCTAATAAACCTCCAATAAATCTTCTCTAAGTCTGAAGGCAGTTTGAGGCTTATAATAGGTTTATTTGTAATACTGAAACACTGTTAACAGCCTACATGCTTGATAGAAGGGGAGTGAATAAATAAACCTCGGAACATCAGAATGAATGACTATTTTTAAATGGTGTGTCTGAAAATTTTTCACTAACACTGGAAAATACTCATTAACAACAACAACAACAATGAAAACGTATCAAAAGAGGCAGCTCCCATTCCTAAATTGCAAAGATTTCAAGAGAAATAGATATTTGAAAACTCCTTTTTCTTCTGTCCTGTGTTCCAATGCACCACACTCTTGCTGATCTCTCTTTACTTCTTATTATTTTGGGTTTTGTAGCTTCTTAAGGTAAAACATAGATAATTTACTATTTTTTCCTTTTAGTTATATAAGCACTTAAAGTTACAAAGTTCCCTAAGTACTCTTTCAAGCTGCATGATAAAGACTGATGTTATATTTTTACTATTCTGTTTCAAATAACTTTCTAAATTTGAAACATTTTCTAATTTCTCTTTTGATTTTAGACTCATGTATTATTTAGAAAGGTATTTCATTTCTAAGTACTAAGGACTTTACTGGATATTGTTTCTTTAATGTATTTGCTTTGTATGTTCATTTATTCTTTTGATCAGAAAATACACCTGCATGATATATTTGCTATGAGTTTAACTGGAAAAAAAGAAAATACAGGCCAGGAGCAGTGACTCACATCTGTAATCCCAGCACTCTGAGAGGCTGAGGTGGCGGATCTAGGCCAGAAGTTCAAGACCAGCCTGAGTAACATGGTCAAAGCCCCATCTGTACTAAAAATACAAAAATCAGCAGGGTGTGGTGGCACACACCTGTAACCCCAGCTACTCAGGAGGCTGAGGCACAAGAATTGTTTGAACACAGAAGGCGAAGGTTGCAGTGAGCCGAGATCGCGCCACTGCACTCCAGCCTGGGCAGCAGAGCAAGAATCTGTCTCAAAAAAATAAGAAAAGAAAATACAATTATTAAATACATGGGGCCGGGCGCGGTGGCTCAAGCCTGTAATCCCAGCACTTTGGGAGGCCGAGACGGGCGGATCACGAGGTCAGAAGATCGAGACCATCCTGGCTAACCCGGTGAAACCCCGTCTCTACTAAAATACAAAAAACTAGCTGGGCGAGGTGGTGGCGCCTGTAGTCCCAGCTACTCGGGAGGCTGAGGCAGGAGAATGGCGTGAACCCGGGAGGCGGAGCTTGCAGTGAGCTGAGATCCGGCCACTGCACTCCAGCCCCGGGCGACAGAGCGAGACTCCTTCTCAAAAAAAAAATACATGGTACAAAATTCAAATGGATACGCAATGAACCATAAGCATCACCCCCCACTGCACCCTATTTTCTTTCCATCACATTCTCTCTAGATAGAATCACTGTTCCTCATTGTTTGTGTAACCTTCTAGAGGTGTTCCATGCATATACAAGAGCACACATATGCAGATACAGTTGCTTTTGCATTACACCAACATAATGCATTTTACATACTCTTCTATACCTTCTTAAAACTTACTTTAAAATATATCTTCAGCCTAGGCAACAAGATGAAACCCCATCTCTATAAAAAAATACAAAACAATTAGCTGGGCGTGGTGGCGCCTGCCTGTAGTCCCAGCTGTTCAGGAGGCTGAGGTGGGAGGACTGCTTGAGACAGAGGAGGCTGAGGCTGCAGTGAGCCATGATTGTGCCACCGCACACCAGCCTAGATGACAGAACAAGACCTCATGGGTTTTTTAAAAAATTAAAAAATTGAAAGTATATTGATCATTATAGATTTTTTTGCATACATTTTGATTCTTAAAATACCGTAGGCCACGCGCAATGACTCATGCCTGTAATCCCAGCACTTTGGGAGGCCAAGGCAGGAAGATCACTTGAGCCCAGGAGTTCAAGACCAGCCTAGGCAACATAGTGAGACCCCATCTCTACAAAAAAATTTTAAAATAGCTGGTTGTGGTGGCACACACCTATAGTCCCAGCTTGGGAGGCCGAGGTGGGAGGACTGCTTGAGCCCAGAAGGTGGAGGTTGTAACGAGCCGTGATTGGGCCACTGCACTCCAGCCTGGGTGACAGAGTGAGACCCAGTCTCAAAAAAAAAAAAAAAAAAAAAAAAAACTGCATTAAATTATTATTCATCTTAATTACTGAGGTTTTTGGTGACTCTTTAGATATTATGTCAAGACAAATGCCTCAGCCTAGTCCTGGCACTGTCCAAAGATCCACTTCCACATTCTCCTCAATCACATGACTCTCAGGGGTTTGTGAAACTAGAAACGTTTCTGCTCAATGCATGTTAAATATGATCACTCAATTTTTAAAGTTCCACTCTAAGAATAAAGATATTTAACATTTCTTTTTTTTTCTTTTCTTGAGATAAAGTCTGTTGTCCAGTTTGGAGTGCAGTAGTGCCATCTCAGCTCACTGCAACCACTACCTCCCAGGTTCAAGCAAATTCTCATGTCTCAGTCTCCCAAGTAGCTGGGATTACAGGCACCCACCACCAAGCCAAGTTTATTTTTGTATTTTTTAGTAGAGATAGGGTTTCACCATGGTGGCTAGGCCGGTCTCGAACTCCTCACCTCTAGTGATCCGCCCGCCTCAGCCTCCCAAAGTGCTAGGATTACAGACATGAGCCACCATTTCTTTTTTCAAGGACCAGAACTACAGTAAGCAAAACTGTCAAAGTCATATCTACTTTAATTGAAATAATTACAATGTAATTTTTACAATGGACCAGTAAGCTCTTGAATTCATAAAATGTCTGAACTTTAAAGGAAGCCACATAAAAACTTGTTAGCAAAATCAATAAATTATGGATATTTGCATCATCTATGATACAGCAGAAATAATGTATTCATTCACTCTTTTTCTGTCCAATGATCCTGACTAACAGCAGCTAAAATCAGCTGCTTCATCAGGGCACAACAGAAGACAAACGAGATGGGGGTTTGTATACAGCTAACTTACTGAGAGTCCTCTTTCCCCTGCCTTTTTTTTTTTTTTTTTTTCCTGAGATGGAGTCTTGCTCTGTCGCCCAGGCTGGAGAGCAGTGGTGCCATTTCGGCTCACTGCAACCTCCGCCTCCTGGGTTCAAGTGATTCTTCTGTCTTAGCCTCCCAAGTAGCTGGGACTACAGGTGTGTGCCACCATGCCCAGCTAATTTTGTATTTTTAGTAGAGATGGGGTTTCGCCATGTTGGCCAGGCTGGTCTTGAACTCCTGACCTCTGGTGATCTGCCCACCTCAGTCTTACAAAGTGCTGGGATTATAGGTGTGAGCCACCGCACATGGCCCCCTGACTCTTTAAAACCAGGATCTCTAACAACAATAATCAAAAAAAAAAAAGAATTGAGATTTCTAAATCTAAGACAGATGCAACACGTGGCAATAGAAGAGCATTTCCTTTAGAAAAAAATAGAAAACTGCATGAAATAAAAATCATCTCTTTGAAGACAGCAAGAACAGGAGGGGCTAAAAAACTTCAAAACCACAGAAGTTCAGCTGATCTTCTGCAGTTACTTTTACCTTTAGTATATATTTACCAATTCTGAGAAGAAGAAGGAGGCGGAGAATCTAGCCTGTGCATTCACAGAAAACTGCTGCCAGAAGACAGAAAAATCAGGCAAGGTTTTGGCAGGCTAAATCCTAGAGCATTAGTATTCCTACTGTATAAAGGTATATTTATTGTCAAATATTACTCAGCAATAAAAAGGAATGAAGTACTGATACATGCTACAACATGGATGAACCTTGAAAACATTATGCCAAGTGTTAGAAGCCACAAAAGACCACATACAGCATGATTCCTTTTATACAAAATGTACAGAATAGGCAAATCTATAAGAAAGTAGATTAGTGGTCCTTGGGCTGAAGATAAGGAATAAAGAGTGATTGCTGGTGGGTATGGGGTTTCCTTTTGGGGTGACAGAAATTTCTAAAATTGATGGTGGTGATTGTACTCATTGTATAGTATGTGAATTATATGTCAATTAAAAAAAAGACACAAAGCCTCTAAAGGCAGTGAGTAGAGATTTTCAAGTCTTATAAGACAAAGATTAAAGTTCCACACAAGAAGAAAAGGAAAAGGAACCAATAAATATAAAATAAATGACACAGAGCTAAAGGACAAAAAAATACCTTCAACAAATAAAAGCCACCAGTTGGTATTCAGAAACAGTAAGTTCTAGAAGATCAACCAAGAAAGAAAAAGAAATACAAATAAATAACTAAAATTCCTAAAGGAACTATAACATTACAGAAATCATACATCTAACAAATCATTGCTCTAAAATCTTGTTTACAATTATAAGAAATTGAAAATAAACCCTTGGCTTTCCCCCCAAAACCTAATCCTGAAACAGATTTTCCCAAATCAGTAAATAGCATTGGGGTCAGTGTCATGTGCCTGTAGTCCCAGGTACTCGGGAGGCTGAGGCAGGAGGATAGCTTAAGGACAGGAGTCTGAGACTGTCAGCATGTCATGATCATGCCTGTGAATAGCCACTGCACTCTAGCATCCTGGGCAACATAAGGAGACTTTGTCTCTAAAAGCTAAAATTTAAAAAAAAATTTTTGAAAGTAGCAACTACATTCTCCTAGCTGCTAATGAAAATACCTTGACATCATCCTTGATTCCTTTTCTTTAGAACACAACCATCCCAACAAGTCTCTTAAAATTTACATCATGCCTCTGCTCAAGATCCTCCAGTGGCTTCCCATCTGACTCAGAACAAATGCACAAGACCTTACAATGGCCCAGAACGCTCTAAGAGATCTAAACCACCCATGAGAAATAACACCTCCCCAATGTTTCTGCTACACGGCCTCAAAGTTTTAAACAAGCAATGTTTATCGAGTTATATTCTGCTAAGCCTCTGCTATGATAGTGATGAAATTTTCTGACCATCTGTTATTATAGACTGACTCCTATTTTCTGCATATAAAGTTCACTTCTGAAAACAACTCTCTATTGATCTCTCACAAGATGTTTTCTTTTCTGCAGGGAAAAGAAAGAGAGCTCAAAATGGAGTTAGAGATTAGACTGTTACTGTGTTTACATAGAAAAGAAGACATTAAAAACTCCATTTTGATCTTTCTTTTCCCCGCACTTTTCTACCAGTTTTTGATAATTACTTGTACTTGCTACCCTCAAGCCAAATACTGAGTGTCTTGAACAAAATTTCACCTTTTCTTAGCAACAATAACTATCCCCTTTCCCAATGTTTTATAGTTTTAATTTGCTCAATGTTTAAAATAAGTTACCTGTTAAGACTGGAAATAATCTTATTTCCTGGAGTTAAGACACAATTTTATTCAAATGCAGTTTCTCAACTTACAGTGTGACCTTCAACAAGGCATTCTCATCTCTGTAAGTACTATTTGTAGAAAGGGCATAAACTACATACAAGGACTGTTCTAAGAGTAAAACATCAGGCATTTACGTGACAGCCTGTATAACTTGACAATTCCTATAAGGGAACTATGCAGGGATACCTGTCCAGCATCATTTATTTACTTAGCCAACTTCTACAGAACCATGAATCTGAGTGTTTCAAATAGTAGGGGGTACAATTACCTTGCACCTCTTTTCCATCACCACACAACCCCAACACTAACCTACTGAAGTACGCTAGTCCCTTGTTACCAGTCAATAGAGGAAGAATAAGAAGAATTTTCCCCAAGACGAACTTGTGGTGCAGAAAGAAGAAAGTAGAGAGAAGCAAGGTATCACATCTGAAACCAACCCAACCCCTGGAATTCCAAATTACTTAAAATGACATGTGCTTTTTCTAATATGAGGTGTGCTTCTGCCATTTGCAACCCAAAATTTCTTGACTAATAAAATCCATAAACTGAGTCCTACAAACTAACAACGTTCCCAATCACCCAAAACCAGGCTAAAAGGATTATTCTTCCATTAATTCTGCTAAGAATTATTTAGTGAGCACCTACTATATGCCAAACATTGTTCTAGATATCATAAATACATCAATGTGTGTCAAAGACAGGGATATATGCATGTAAAATGTGCTGATAAACATTTAACAACCAGCTCTGCAGGGACTGAAAGGGAGAAGCCCCAATTTGTGGTATCTGCTGATTTCTGTGTATCTCTTGGTATACATGTGCACATATTTCTGTTTCATATGCACATGGGAATGGAACCACTAGATCACAGAATGTGGACATGTTTAATGTTTAGTAGGTACCGACAAACTATTGCCCAAAGTAGGTGTACAAATTTATGCTCCCATCAATAGTGTATGAGAGTTCCCATTGCTCTCTAATAGTCAAAAGCAAAAGTGAAACAAACAGACTTGAACTCCCAGGCTCAGCTGATCCTCCTTCCTCAGCTTCCTGAACAGCTGAGACTCTGGGTGTACGCCACCACACTAAGCTAATTTTTTCAAAAAAAATTTGTAGAGATGAGTTCTTGCTTTGTTGCCCAGGCTGATCTTAAACTCCTGGCTTCAAGTGATCCTCCTGCATCAGCCTCCAAAAGTACGGGGATTACAGGTGTGAGCCATCAACGACTGCTAAAGACACTGGAGGGAAGAATCATGGCACCATCTGAACTAATGATTAATTTTACTGTCCCAAAAAGGAGGATGTGAAGCCAACAGCAAGTATTACTACTCCCTAAAACTGAACCTCGGTCTAACGGAACCTCTAAAAGCCAGCTACCAAGAAACCGTGATTATATTTCTTAAAAAGTTCTTATCTGTTAGGGATATATACTGAACTCACATGGGTGAAATTATATGATTATATGATGTCTACGATTAGTTGTAAAATACTCGCAGCAAAAAGAAAAGTCTGGAACAGGCAACAGAATGTTACAACTGGGGCTCATTATCCTATTCTCTTTTATAAATATTTTTTAATTTCCAAAATGAAATGATTAAAACATAAAAAATAAAACTGAAGGAAAATCCACCACACAAATCCATTTTTCTAATAGCCAATTTGTGTAAAGAATCAGTACTACAATTACAACATTAACAAATGACACATGATCTTAAGTAAGTTGTCAGAGTTTTAAAAGTATTATCGGCTGGGCGCGGTGGCTCAAGCCTGTAATCCCAGCACTTTGGGAGGCCGAGACGGGCGGATCACGAGGTCAGGAGATCAAGACCATCCTGGCTAACATGGTGAAATCCCGTCTCTACTAAAAATACAAAAAACTAGCCGGGCGACCTGGCGGGCGCCTGTAGTCCCAGCTACTCGGGAGGCTGAGGCAGGAGAATGGCGTGAACCCGGGAGGCGGAGCTTGCAGTGAGCTGAGATCCGGCCACTGCACTCCAGCCTGGGCGACAGAGCGAGACTCCGTCTCAAAAAAAAAAAAAAAAAAAGTATTATCACAATAGTTAAATGTGTATAGCTAATTAGAACTGAGAGCATTAAAGAAGGGGGAGATAAGAACAACTTTTCAACAACATATAAATGTTTATTTTATATCTATTAGACAAACTGTCCATAAATGATAGAACCAAACAGAAGGAAAAAAGCTACTTTATACCCATGAAACATCCGAGGGCCCCAGAGCATATTACAGCAGGAACTACTGTGGAAAGGGAAAAACGATTCATATTAACAACTCAAGAAGGAATCAAGAATCAGGATTACAATTTACCGAAGGCAAGCACCCCAGGTCCAGAGGTAAGCACCTATGCCTCAGAGTGACTTTCCTGACAGATTCTTAAAGAGCACAAATAACACCTAGGCTGAGATGTATCCATGGTTCTCTGGCCTCAGGACCCATCAACTGCAGACAGGTCCTCCCAGAAGAAAGTTATTAAGACCTCGCCTGATTATAAACGGGTTTATCCTATACTAAAGACAAGGGAAGACTGGGAGGGGTTCAAAGCTGAGTCCAATGCCAAACTGGCTTGCAAAGACCTCTATCTGAAATTCACTCTATTATTTGAAACCAACAAAATGAAAGTTTTTTCCTAATGCGCTCTTCATGTAATCTTAATGCTCAGTACGTCCACATCTTTTTTTTTTTTTTTTTTTTT
>NW_016811810.1:1393566-1403366 GCF_001698545.2 Rhinopithecus bieti
AGTGCAGTGGTGTGATCTCGGTTCACTGCAAGCTCCGCCTCCCGGGTTCACGCCATTCTCCTGCCTCAGCCTCCCGAGTAGCTGGGACTACAGGTGTCCCGCCACCACGCCTGGCTAATTTTTTGTATTTTTAGTAGAGACAGGGTTTCACCGTGTTAGCCAAGATGGTCTCAATCTCCTGACTTTGTGATCCGCCTGTCTCGGCCCTCCCAAAGTGCTGGGATTCCAGGTGTGAGCCACCGCACCCGACCTGTCCTCAGCTTTTAAGAGTAGATCAGAGCCTAGACAACCAAGGGAAAACCCATCTCTTCAAAAAGAAAATTTTTAAAAATCAGTCAGGCATGGTGGCACGCACCTGTAGTCCTGGTTACTCAGGAGGCTGAGACAGGAGGATTGCTTGGCTACAAGTGAGCTATGATAGAGCTACTGCCCTCCAGCCTGAGCTAGAGTAAAACTCTGTCTCTAAAATTAAAAAAATTAAGTAGGTTAGAACCTTATAGTTTTGTGAATTCAATCTTTTTAACTAGTAAAATCAATTGTGGGAAAACGAGAAGCAGGATCAATGAGCACTGTAATTTTTATACATCTTTATCACCTAAAGAGGTCAAGAGAAGACAAACATGCACTGTATACATAAATCAACATCATCCTAAATTCTTAGCAATGTCTTGAGCACTCACGAAGTCTACAACGAAGTATAAGGTAAAACAGAGGAAGAGGGGCCACTATAATAAAAGACACCTCAACTAAAAGCAAAAAGAACAACCTGTTGGGCCCATTTTCTACCCGGGATGCAAATGTGGGGGCCTTCCTGATGCACTGCACCCGACCAATGCTGTTATGTTTCAGAGGCATCTTTAGTTGACCTAAAAAAAAAGAGATCAGATCCTGATCTATCTCAGCAACAATCTGTAACCAATTCAAAAACTGGATCTCCTTAACCTTCACACCTCCACCAGCAAATTAAAGAGCCATCTCCAAATGTGTCACAGCACACAGCACATCAGACACTTTGGTTGCTATGATTTTTAAGCATGGCAAAGTTACAACTACATAAAATTTTAAACTTAAGTCCCACAACAGTTTTAAATATAAAAATTACCATTATCTGCAGCTCATCAGTCCAACAGGACAAAGATATTCTACAGAACAACATCTTTTCTTTTTAACTTTCTAGGAAGATAACCTTTTAGAGAAAAATACTGCTTTCAGTTAATTACATAAAGCTATTATAATGACTACTGCTCTTTTGGGATATGGCGTTTCCATGCATCTTAATAGCTAATAAAGTAGTTTATTTACAAACAGGAAAACTACACATCAAAAACAGATGTAAAGATAATCAACAGCAACAACTAAAAGCATTTGATTTCTGATCCTAGACAAATAAGATTTATATTAATGTAATACAGAAACATGGATCTCCTGTTGTACAGGTGTCATTAAAATATACATCTAATTTGCATATTTTAAAGACCATCCATATTTTAAAATAAGTGATGGAAGGCAAGAAACCACAAAATATATATTAAAGAATTTAAATTTTCTTTTTATAATCATTATTGCGTACTTTTATACTTACTTCCTGGGGAAATTATGATTTACTTCAGCTGTGGTTTTAAGTATTTCCACACCTGATTTTCTGAAAATAAAGTTATGCCATGAATTTGTCTATATAAAATGGACTTAAATATGAGAGAACGAAAGTTTATTTTTATGCTATAAGTATATATAAAGCCTGGACATAATTACAGGTGGCTTAAAGTATACTCTAATTGGCACCCTTGAATTACTACCTAAGAACCACGTTTGACTACAGGAATGTGCTAGTATGTATCTCCCAAGTTTAAGGAAATCAAATGTCATCTTTAAGTAAAAAATAAAAATATAAAAAACACCAAAAAACAGAAATCTGATTTAATCTAACAAAAATTGGAAAGAAAACGAAAATACTGGCATTACTACATACAGGGTTTAATGTAACTACATATTCCTAGTCCCAAAATATATCAAATACATTTACATATTTTTAATGTGACCACAAAAACACAAGACAAGTTACTACAATGTAATCTTTCCATATAGAATATGATTCAGTGGGACATAGTGGCAGGGCTGCACATCTGTAGTCCCAGCTACTTGGGAGGCTGAGGCAGGAGGATCACCAGAGTCCAGGAGTTCGAGTCCAGTCCAGGCAACAAAGTAACACCCCATCTCTTACAAACAAAACAAAAAGAACATGACCTAAATTATTTCTTCTGCTGAAAACTATACTCAGTACAATTTCGTTTTTTGTATCCTCAGACTTAGTTGATCTCTACATTATTCTAACAGTTATCTAAGAAGACAACACAACCTCCTCTTCGCATGTAACACAATTCACAGCACTAAATCTAGAGTATCTTTGTCTCCCCTCATGCAAAGAGAGACGATGCAAATAGAAGGCCCCCATCACTAAGCCCACTAGTGTAGGGCTGTCCTCTTCCCCGTGCTTTCATTCTATGTCCTGACCAAATATCAGAGTGCTTTGACCACTCTGTGACCCAGCCACGTACAGGTTTTCCCTAGCAGGCTTGAATTCAGTATGGAGCCTTGAATATTCCCAGGCATTGATAAAGGTATCTAAGTTGCTGCACAAAACACTGAAAGAAACCAGCCCCGGACCTGAGACGAATTCCTCAAACTCTCATAAAAACTCCACACATTAATCCCCTTGCTGCATACACATCAAGAGAGAACACCGCCCCACTCCTTTTTGCTGTCTGTCAGGAGGATTGTCGCAATCCTCCGTAAGTTTCCCCAATAAATGCTCTAGACCGATCACCTGGTGTTTAGTACTTCTTTCTTTGGAATCCCAACCAGCCCCATCTCAGGATAGTCTGGAGCACTCCCTTGTGGGAAGTGCCCTGCCACTGCTTTGGGGGCAACTTCAGCCTCAGCTCAGTGGTACAAAACAAAGAGCTTCAGCTGAGGAAACAACTCTGTGCCACCCTTGGGTAAATGTCTGGCAGCCGCCACAGTATGTCCTAAAATAAAAACAGCCATCATGATTACTGTACAAATGCCATACAAACATTTGACCAAGCTTTGTTGTCCTCTTCTTCTCAATAAAATCCACTTATAAACTGACTCTGTTTTCATAATCAAAATATTTTAGCTAGGTGCAGTGGTAAATGCCTGTAATGTCAACTACTCAGGAGGCTAAGGCGGGAGGATCGCTTGAGCCCAGGAGTTCAAATCCAGCCTAGGCAATATAGTAAGACCCCATTCTCAGTATTTCTTTTAAAAAAAGAATATTTTGCATAAAAGTCACACCCTGCTTTCCTCCCCTCTTCCATCTTCTTACGTGAATAAAAGTAGGGTTGGGGAAGAAAAGGAAAGGGCTGGGGGCAAACAAAGGATACATCTTCTTCAACAGTCTGAACAATCTTCTAGATGTATGCACAGTAAACTTTATTGTGTAATGAATAAAAGTATATCCTAACCTTTAAATCCAAAGACTTATTCTAAACATTTAAAGCCAGATTCGAAAAAAGCTATACATTTTTAAATGTTTACTAATTCAAAATTTTTCATTCAAGAAATCGCAGAAGAACGACAAGCATACATAAGTGACCCAAGTTTTCCGAAATCTATCACTGCTATTGATATGTGTACTATACAAATTCAGCTCTATATACTGCAAGTTCAGCTCTAACAATGATCAAGTCTCATCTGCCCCCACTCCATCAAAAGATGACAGATTTAGGATCCAGTTTCCACACAAATCCAACAGGTAGCCTTCATCAACCCCACAGGTCCAGAATAAAATTATCATTTGGGGTTGCACAAATCTTCCCCAGTCAAATCTTACATACCATTCTGGCCATGAGGCCTAGAAGTCACACCTAGTCCCTCAATCTAGGTCATGTTATCACCTATGTCATACATATACCCAAACACCATTATTCTACCAGGATTTTTTATTTCAAAGCTGTTGTCACTAGGAGATAAAAACTAGGTAGTATGTACACATTTATTCACTTTATGGTGAATCACTTTGTAAAAGGTTTATATAATGAAAAATTATTTTGATATTTGCCCTGCTCTGGCATTAACTATTTATTAGTGATAATCTTGATGTCACAAATTAACCAAAAAAGATATCTTTTAAAGGGGAGAGACTGAGTTACTAAAATTTACACCAAAAACTAGGGGAAGTGCCAAAAACAACTCCAAATCACCAAGCAATCATCCGAAAGATGAGTGGGGAAAAATGAACAAGAGAACAGAGTAGAGCACGGGGCCTGGGCCACTGAAGGCACTCAACTGTGTCCTGAATGAAAGAATAAATCCACTTACTTTTCTTCTGTCCACATTTACTCATCACTAGCTCCAGCTATACTTACTGTTCACGTTGACATATCCTAACATATCCCTGATAGGATGGGCAAGTAATAAATACAGCCTTTTGCTCGAAGAAGTTGGGATTAACAGTTATGTTCATGATGAACAATACAACATCCTGTGTACCAGGAAAGAAATGCTACTTTGCATTCGGGAGGCCGAGGCAGGTGGATCACCTGAGGTCAGGAGTTTGAGACCAGCCTGGCCAAAATAGTGAAACAAAAAAATTGGCCAGGTGTGGATGGCACTACCTGGGAGACTCAGGAAGGAGACTCAGGCAGGCCTGAACCCGGGAGGCGGAGCTTGCAGTAAGATGAGATAGCGCCACTGCACTCCAGTCTGGGTGACAGAGCAAGATTCTGTCTCAAAAAAAAAAAAAAAAGACTGAAGAGTCATGACTATATATTACAAGTGATTCCAGATAGGATCCTGTATCAAGGTAAAGAACTGCTATAAGGGACATTACTTGCCAAAATATGACCATGGTCTACAGCCATGCCACCCAATCTCAAAAGCTAAGCAGTGTGGGGTCTGGTTAGCAGTTATTGGGATTGGGAGGCTGCCTGAAAATACCAGGTGCTGTAGGCTTAAAATAAAATTGTTTAATATGAACATGTCCGGGCACAGTGGCTCATGCCTGTAATCCCAGCACTTTGGGAGGAGAAGGCAGGCAGATCACCCGAGGTCAGGAGTTCAAGACCAGCCTGGACAACATGGTAAAACCCCACCTCCACTAAAAATACAAAAATTAGCCGGGTATGTTGGTGAGTACCTGTAATTCCAGCTACTTGGGAGGCTGAGGCAGGAGAGTTGCTTGAACCCAGGAGGCAGTGGTTGCAGTGAGCTGAGACCACACCATTGCATTCCAGCCTGGGCAACAAGAGCGAAACTCCATCTCAACAAAAAAATTTTAATAAAAAAAAATAAATTCAACATGTGTAATACAACAATCACACATATAAATTCAAGTGAAATGAACATAGTATGAACAGCTATCCTAAGTTCATGCAATGACAAGTGAACCATGAATGACTGCCACCTGGGCTACACAACTGGAACTGTCACCAATTCTAAAAAGCATACCAGCACACTTTTAAGCCTTCAAAACCAAGGTTAAGTTAACGAAGGAATGAAGGCATTCCCAGAGAAAAATACAGGGACGGAGTGAGACAATAAAATATAAAAAGCAGAACAATCAGTAATCTCCCTCCTGTTCCCAAACACCAATTGTCAAAGACGCTATCAGTAGATACTTACTGTGTGATCAACATATAAATAGTACTCTGCAGAGGCTGTAATAAACAGGTCTCATCTGCTGGAAACAGTAAGGCACGCCTCAAGACACAAAGAGCATATGCATTAAATAAACAAAAAACAACTCAAGGAAGTCCTACTGTAATGCACCTCATTCTATCACTGATTCTGTTAGTGCCACACATTATAGCATATCATGAAGATCATAAAATGATGAGCTCATCATTTAAAATAAACTGATTTTTAAATGAAAATTAGAACACACAACTTTCTACTTTGATTCTACTCCTACTCAGTGTTGTGGCTTTTTAATTAAGAGTTTACTGGGGAAAAAAAAATGCTAAATGGCCGCTCCACAGGACATCAACAAGTACCACAAAGTAGTAATGAGCAACTCTTATTTTTTTTTTTTGAAGACAGGGTCCCACTTTTGTCCCCTAGGCTGAGGTGCAGTGGCATGATCTCAGCTCAATGCAGCCTTGACCCCTCAGGCTCAGGTGATCCTCTCACCTCAGTCTTCCAAATACCTGGGACTACAGGCATGCACCACCATGCCCAGCTAACTTTTGGGGTTTTTTATTTATTTATTTATTTATTTTGGCAAGACAGGGTTTTGCCATGTTAGCCAGGCTAGTCTTGAACTCTTGAGGTCCAGTGATCCACAAGCCCTGGCCTCCCAAAGTGCTGGGATTACAGGTATGAACTACCACCCCAACTTCATGTGTACTTTTAAGAAACTTAATTTATAATCGTAACAAAGCCTTAAGTTCAATGAAACTAACTTTTATTACTTACTGCATATATTCTTTTTTTTTTTTTAATTGAGAGAAGGACTTGCTCTGTTGCCCAGGCTGGAGTGCAGTAGGGTGAACACAGCTCACTGCAGCTTGACCATCCCCAGGTTCAAGCGATTCTCCCACCTCAGCCTCCCGAGTAGCTGTGACCACAGGCATGTGCCACCACACCTGGCTAATTTTAAAATTTTTGGTAGAGATGAGGTGCTGCCACGCTGTTCAAACTCCTGGGCTCAAGCAATCCTCCCACCTCCGCCTCCCAAAGTGTTGGGAGTACAGGCATAAACCTCTGCACCTAGGCTTACTGTCTACATTCTTAATTCTAGCAGTTTAAAACATAAATGTATCCTATCATTATAGCTCATTAACTATTAACTAAAAGATGGAGCTGAAGACTGCATAGTTTCATCAATATAAGAAATGACATTTTATTTATAAAGCTGATAAAACTATTTTCTCCAGAGCTACAAGAACTTGAGCAACAAATACTAAAATAACTTTTAAACATCTTTTATTTCTGCTAATTATATGACCTTTATAATATACAGTCTCATTATACAAAGACAAATATAAAGCCTTTAGGCCACAAAAATATCAGATTAGATAAATGAACCAAGGACTCCAAGATTGTGTTTTCCAAAGCAGTGTCTACACTGAAATCTACTTCACTTAAACTCTGGTGATACCTAATCCAGACAAAGAGATGCTGATCCAACTGAAAAGAAAATTCAAGCTCTAATGAGTGTGAGTGTGTATGTGTGTGTGTACATATATGTGTGCAAGAGTATATGGATAATATCTGTTTGCATGTAAGTCACCTTTTTCTTCTCTTTTTAAAGTTTTATTTCTTGAGGCATAACTTGCACAGTAAAAACATCAGGTGGATGGTGATAAGGATTGGATCTGTTTCCCAGCCAAATCTCATGTTGAAATGTAGTCCCCAGTGTTGGAAGTGGGGCCTAGTAGGAGGTGTTTGGATCACGGGGGCGTATTCCTCATGAATGGCTTAGTGCCATTCCCTTGGTGATAAGTGAGTTCACATGAGATCTGGTTGTTTAAAAGTGTATGGCACCTCCCACTCTCTCTCTTGTTCTCTCTCGCCATGTGATGCATCTGCTCCCACTTCACCTTCCATCACGAGTACAAGCTCTCCGATGCCTCCCTGGAAGCCGGTGCCACGTTTCCTGTACAGCCTGCAGAACAGTGAGCCGATTAAACCTCTCTTCTTTACAAATTACCCAGTCTTGGGTATTTCTTTATACCAACGCAAGAAATACAAATGGGTCTGTGTAACCACCACCATGCTGAAGATACAGACTACTTCCATCGCCCCAAGAAGTGCTCCCATGCTCTTTTGTACTCAATTCTCTCTTCGGCCCCAGGCAACCACTGATTTTATTTCTGTTCTTACAGATTTGTCTTTACCAAAATGTTATATAAATGAAATCATAGTCATATGGAGTTTTGTGTTTTCACTTAGTAGACTGCTTTGAAGATTTGCCCATTTTGTTAGGTGCGTCAGCAGTTAGTTCCTTTTTTATTGCTGCACAGGATTCCATTGTATAGGTGTACCAAAATCTGTTTATCCATTTACCAACTGATGGATATTTGAGCTGTCTCCAGTGATTACAAATAAAGCTGCTATAAACGTTCACATAGAGGTCATTGTAAGAAAATGTTTTCATTTCTATTGAGTAAATATTTAGAAGTATGACTGCTGGGTTGGGTGACAAGTCTATGTTCAACTTCATAAGAAAGTGCCAAACTAATTTCTTTAGCAATCATAACATTTTGCACTTCCAACAGCAAAGCAGGAGAGTACTAACTGTCTCACATTCTTGTCATGTGGCACTGTCATCTTCTTTTTGGTTTTTAACATCAGCCATTCTAATAGGGTTGCAATGGTATCTCATGTGTTGTAATTTACATTTCCTAATGACTACTGATGTGGAACATCTTTTTGTGTGCTTACTCTCATTCATATGAAATGGATGAAACATCTGTTCAAATCTTTCGGCCACTCTTTCATTGAAATTTTTATTGAGACACCTATCCTTTTTAATCAGAGAGTTTATCAAGGAAAAAATGCTAAAGTGTTTGTATACTTTGTTAAGCCACTTGGAATTCATGAGTACTGGGTAAAAATCTAAACTGCCTACTTGCCACCCCAACTCACAACACTATGATATGCAAAGATGGATTGAAAGAAAAAAACACTCATCCCCGTCTCTTCCTTTCTCTAAAGGTAAGATCCTACGCAAAGTTACCTGCCCACATTCAGAATCAGGAAATCAAAATTTTCCCTGTTTTTACAAGTATTTTATGAAACTACACTCTTCCCTCAGTATGAGCCAGCAACACAGATGATTAAGAAATTTGCAAGGCTTTGCAGAAATACTGCATTTTAATACAACTGATACATTTTAAAAGGAAGTACAATACTAGAGGGGAAAGGGTCACTGGCAATTCAGTAGGTGGCACTATTCTTCTCTCTGTTAAATGTATGACTCCCAACTGTGCACTGTGGTTAAGCTTAAAGGCTAAGCTTTACTGTAAGGAAATGGAGAACCTGATATTGCCACAAGGAATCTTGGACTGTTTTCTTAACTTTTCTAAGCCCAGTTTCTCATCTGTAAAATGAGAATAGTAACCAAAACCTTACTGAGTTGCTGTAAAGAATTAAGATTTGAATTAACACAATGACTGACACATGACAGCTATTATGATTTAGGACTATTTCTGTCAGCCACAACTCCTGAATCACAAGTGTAAATAAAGACGAGAAAGATGTGCTCTTCACAAAACTGAGTAAAAAGCCAAAGCTTCAGACGGCAAGTCATATCTGTACACGGTGCACCCACTGAACATAAGGGCCTGACCATCCATGAGAAGTCCCATGCATTTACACAAAAAGTACCCTAGAGTTTGCAATCATGAAGGCCACTTATGAACCTTATTTCTTAGCATTTTGCCTCAGCATTTCAAACTGAGCAATGCTTCTTTTAGAAAGGAACTAATCTCTTGGTTTTTCAGTATCTCATTATTGATGGCTTAATTTTCTCTATATAGCTATGCCATACAGATGAAAGTTGTGTTTACACCCCTCAATGACATTTTTCCAACTTCTCTGCTTGTCCTCTCCCCAATTTGGCCAAACACGGAGCAGCTTCTTAAATTTCCTGTTGTCATCACCTTGTTCTTGCCTGAAAACTGAAGTGGTACTACAGCATTCATTCCTGCACTCATGAATTGGCTTGGATAGTTAGATGCCAAGATTACTAAGTTTTTGTAACCAATGTATAAAGATTTTTCTTCCTTTAAGCTGATAAGCAACTTCAGCAAAGTCTCAGGATACATTAATGTGCA
>NW_016811810.1:1405152-1417271 GCF_001698545.2 Rhinopithecus bieti
AAAATAAAATAAAATAAAAAATAAAAAAAGGTTGAAAGAAAATGTATTTGAAAAGCAACTGAATAATGGATAGAGAGGAGAAAGAAGGGTAATGTATCTAATAAAACTAAAAGCAAAAAAAAAAAGATTTTCTGTAAATCAATACATAAAATCAACAGCTTAAGGTTATCACTTGAATTCAAGTGTTCCTGATATACCCTATGTTCAGATTTTAGGACATTAATAATTTACCATCAAGGCCAGACACTGGCTCATGACTATAATCCCAGCACTCTGGGATGCCAAGGCAGGAGGATCGCTTGAGCCCAGGAGTTTGAGATTAGCCTGGGCAGCATAGTGAGAGCCTTCCTCCACAAAAAATTTTAAAAATTAGCCAGGCGCAATTGTTCACGCCTGTGGTCTCAGCTCCTTGGGAGGTTGAAGCAGGAGGACCATCTGAACCCAGGAGCTCAAGGTTACAGTAAGCTATGAACATGCCATTCACTGTACTACAGCCTGGGTGACAAAATGAGATCTTTATTTCTCAAAAAAATGAAACAAAAAATATACTGGTGTTTAACATTCTGATTATCACAATTCACATTTAAACTTTTTTAAAGCTCTTCAGGGCCTAATTGTCACAATTCCCATTTAAACTTTTTCTAAAGCTCTTCAGGGCAAAGTCAATAAGTTACAATAATAAACACATAATCTAACAAGGTAACACCAAACAGGCTTTTCAAGTCACCAAAAAATAACAGATCACTTCCATCTCCATGTTTTTCTTTTTTTGGCACCATTTTTACTACCTAGAATGACCTTCCTCAACTACAGCTTCTCCTTAATACGCTTTCCCAGGAAGAAATCATCTCCATTCCTCCTCTGTCCTTCCCATCAGTTTTTTCAATCAGTATTTTCTACTTACCTGTCTTACCTGTTCTCGCATTATTTTTGCTAGTACCACAGGTTTCTCCACCCTGGTACCATTTATACCAGGTCTAGAAAGCAACCTCTCTAGACTGAAGCAGGGAAAAGGAGAAGGAAAGCTCCAGGAGAGGTGTGTCTCGGGGGTGAAGACAAAATGAATAAATTTGACTGCATGGAAATGAATTGAGAGGCTTTACTTACAGAGCTGTCAGAGTGGGAAATCTTAGCCAGACCTAAGAACATTAAGCAAACTGGCTGGGCGCGGTGGCTCAAGCCTGTAATCCCAGCATTTTGGGAGGCCGAGACGGGCGGATCACGAGGTCAGGAGATCGAGACCATCCTGGCTAACATGGTGAAACCCCATCTCTACTAAAAAATACAAAAAACTAGCCGGGCGAGGTGGCGGGCGCCTGTAGTCCCAGCTACTCGGGAGGCTGAGGCAGAAGAATGGTGTAAACCCAGGAAGCGGAGCTTGCAGTGAGCTGAGATCCCAGCCTGGGCGACAGAGTGAGACTCTGTCTCAAAAAGAAGAATATTAAGCAAACAAGAGGGACAACTGCAATTTTCAGTCTAAGAAAACAAGAAAAACAAAGCTGAACAAGAAATGTAACCACACTACTTTAACTGGCTCAATACTGAGTTATATTTAAAAGTCAAAATAATTAAAAACGAAAATACGGATCTAAACAAAAACTGTTCTAGAACTACATGAGGAAGATGGGGGAGAGGAAAGACCACGTAAGAGAGAGAAAATCCCCACCTACCATGATAGGAGTTCAGCACATAACGTTTCCGAAAATTAATGGAGCAACGACTAGTACACAAATACTATTAGGAAACAAGGATGTAAATGCTAAAATCAACACCTAAAACAGATTATTTCCATTGCTTCTGGGAAGCAGATGGAAGACCAGACAGGAGCTTGAGGTTTCCTGCATGAATACACCCATCTCCTTTGTATTTAGCTCAAAGCTCACTTTTGCAATGAGGCTTATTAAGACTACCCTATTTAGACCTCAAATTCACTGACACTATGGCATTACTTTTTTCTCATCTCATGTCCCACCTTCCAGTACATCACATGATGTACTTATTTGCTTATTATTTTTTATTATCTGCTTCCCTACACTATACAGACTCTGTTTGGTCTACTGATATATCTATCTAAAGCAATTAGAACCATGCCAAGCACTTAGTAGAAGCTCAACAAACATTTCCTGAATTGTAAAGTCATAGTTTAAACCAATCCTTTACCAGTATTACCAACTCCCACCGTCCTTCCAATAAACAAGCCTGGAAAAAAATCCATTTCATGATTCAATACAAATATAAGGAAAACTTATACCAGACTATACCTGGACTGCTAGGAGCTAGTACCAGACAAAAACGCCATTAACTAAAAGAATTGGTACATTCTAATTTAACTGGCACCAGTCTCAGTTGAACCACAACATTCCTAGGCAAGCCTTCTGCATCCCTGCTTGGCTCTCTCCTCTTCTTCACTATCCCTATTTCAAACCTCCTCCACTATCATCAAATCAACCCCAGCACTGCTTTTTCTACTCATTCTTAGGAGATGACTTCAAATCCTACTTTAGAGAAATACAGAAGCATTATAAAAGAACTACCTCAACTGTCCCCACATCACCTTGCTACAAACAATGTCTCAATAAATATTTGTTCAATAAATGGGGAAACTGAGGAAAAGAAAAATAAAACGTTTTGACCAAAGTTCCACAGCTAAAAGTGGCAGCACCAAAGTGTGAACTCGGGCTCATCTAACTCTAAAACTAGGCACACAGTAAACCAACATATCACTCTACCTCTTAAAATCCTCACCTTACAGATCAACATGCCACTCCACCTCCTAAAATCCTCAGTGGTTTCAAGTTCAAGGTGGTGGAGTAATGAGTTCTATTCCTGTGAAGACTTCAGTGAAACTGAAGTATTCAAGTTTTCTTTTTTTTTTTTTAAGAAGGTAAACAAGAGGAAGGGAAGAGCCACCAAAAGATGAGAATTCAACAAATATCTCGCTATTAAAGAGGAGCTACATGCACAGTGATGTGTAAAATAAAGACACAACTCAAGTGAATCTTGATGAGGCTTTGGGTCTGGCCATGAGGTATTGGTGAGGGCTGATGCTAATAGCCAGGGGTGAAAACAGAGGGTTTAACTGACTAGTTGTGCCCAGGCTAACTCAGCATTTACCCTCAGACCAAAAAAAAAAAAAAATTTTTTTTTAATTTTTAAAAAATCCCAAGGGGCTATGTCTCTAGAAAATAAAGCAAAGGTTTCCGGTATAGGTGTTAACATCCTTACAGTAACACTCTCCTTTATTTTGTTATTTAGGGGCCTACAGACTAAAAGCATTCTGAAGCAAAGTACTTCCGTTCTGAATTCCCATCAGGGGCTAAATGTAACTCAGAAAAGTAGCTAGTCCTGCTTCCCTATACACTTACAGACAATAAAGGATCATCAGACATACAGGGAATACTACCGTCATGAAAAAGAAATAAATACCAGAGAAAACAAAGAGAAAAACCAAGCTTGAAAGAAAGCTAAGCTAGGAAAGCTCAAGAAAACTTAAAATTAAAAATAATAAACTAGTTTTAGAGTTCAACCCATAAGCAGTCCCCAGAACACTTGGAGTTGCAGACAAAATGCAAATGTAAAAATCCCAAAATAAAAGTAATAACAAAAACATAAAATATGAGGCAGAACAGGGAGACATGCTGGAATTGGGGGCAGGGTCAATATTTACGGCAATACTATCTTTATCTTACAAAGGAATCAAGATATTGACATAAATCAATAAACTAAGCAAAGACATTGTTAAAACTACAATAGAAGGATTCTAAAAGAAAAATACACATACAAACTGTTTACCAATAAGTAATGCAGGAAGAGATATGGGGAATAACATAAATAAGCTAAACCTTTATATCACAAATCAGAAAATCAACAGGTCATTCAAAACAGAGAAGTCACAAATGATAAAGTTTAACATACAATACAGTCAGCCATCCATGTCAGTGGGTTCCACGTCCAGATTCAACCAACCATGGATCTAAAATATTTGAGGAAAAACAAAACCAATGGTTGTATCTATACTGAGCATGTACTGATGTTTTTCTTGTCATTATCCCCCAAATAATACAGTATAACAACTATTTGCAAAGGATTTACACTGTATTTGGCATTATAAGCCATCTAGAGATGATTTAAACTACAGTTGACCCTTGAACAACATGGATTTGAATGGTGCAGGTCCACGTATAGAGGGATTTTTTTCAATAATAGTTACACTCAGTGTGCCTGCCTCTCCTGCCTCCCCTTCCACCTCTGCCATCCAAGACAGCAAGACCAATCCCTCTTCTTCCTCCTCCTCCTCAGCCTACTCAACATGAAGACAATGAGAATGAAGATCTTTATGACAATCCACTTCTGTTTGATGAATAAGTATATTTTATCTTCCTTATGATTTTAATATTTTCTTTTCTCTAGTTAAAAATACAGTATGTAATACATATAACATACAAAACATGTGCTAATCGACTGTTTATATTCTCAATAAGGCTTCCAGTCTACAGTACTGATGGCAGCAGAAGCCAATCTGGAGGGGCTGCTGCCAAGACACAGGCTGCAGTGGGGCCAGCAAGAGCTGGGAACAGGTGGGAATCCCAGCCCCCTATTGAGTTGGTAGAGGGGAGCCCCACATTCCCAGGTACAGCTGCAGCCTCCTAGCCTCGGCTCCAGACCTGGGCATCCCTGCGTTCTTAGGGGTCCGGGAAGCCCCCCTGCCCTCACAGGCTCCTGGCCTCTCCCCAGCCCACTCCAGGGCAGAGCAAAGTTGTAGCTGAGCCTGAGTCTGTCACAACCTGGCTGAGCGTGAGCACGCTCAAGGCAGCGCTGACACACCAGTCCCCTGCCACCTTGGCCCGCTCCAGACTTTGGGCACCAACAAGCATGGGAGGGAGGCCAAGAGGGAGTTGAGAGTGGCTCAGCATAGGCCTGCAGGCACACCTCGTTACGAACAGCCTAGGTGCCATGGATGGCATGCTGATGGTGGGAGAAGGCAGAAAGGCTCCTGGGTAAAAAGGGGCGGGTCCGCCGTGAAATTCCACCTTCAAGCCAGGGGGCCTTGAAGCCTTGAAGCCCGGAGGCCAGGCCACCAGTTCTGGGTGGAGTCCGTGGCCTGGAGTAAGAACTTCCAGAGCTTTTTATGGGCCTGCCCATGGCACTTCCTCCCTTCTGAGCCCATAAAAGCCCCAGACTCAGCCAGACTCACAGAGATGTTAGGACTACCAGCTGCAGGAAGAAGCTACCCACTTTGGGTCCCTTCAACTCACCAGGACAACCTGCCTGTGGAAAGGAGCTACCCACTGCGAGTCTCCTCTCTGCTGAGATCTGGACACTCATTGGGATGACCTGCCTGTGGAAAGGAGCTAGCCACTTCGGGTCTCCTGAGAGCTGTTCTGCCGCTCAGTAAAGCCCCTCTCCGCCTTGCTCACCCTCCAGTTTTCCGTGTACCTCATTCTTCCTGGACACCGGATAAGAACTCGGGACCTGCCGAATGGAGGAACTGAAAGAGCTTTAACACAAACAGCACTGAAACACGGCCTCCTGCTTGCCATGTTGCGAGCAACGAGCAGAAGAGAACCCCCGAGCCAGGGCTATGACACCCTCTTTGGGGCTTTACAGTTCCTGACATCTCCACTCTTCTGGTGCCACCTTGTTCCCCTCATCCAGATGCAGGTTCCCACAGCGGAAGCTTAATGCAGGACATCTGGTCCAGCTGTAGCCTTGCACAGAACCGGCACCTGTGCCAGTGCCTGGAGCTGCCCACCCTGCTACACCAGCTGGCTGTGCAAGGTGGCCGGACCACACGCTCACACACCCACACACCCCTCACAACTCCACACCTGGCTCGCCCTTGGCAGGTATGGGATCCAGGCTTGTAGTGTGAGCCAAGCACAGCATGCCAAGCCAAGTGGGCAGAACAAGCCCAGTGGGCATGGGCAGTACTCAAGCAGAAGGTGCCACCGGCCAACGTGATTTCTGGCTGGTGAAGCGACACCTCAAGGATCCTGTGACACTATTAGTAGTTAAGTTTTGGGGAGTCAAAAGTTATACACAAATTTTCAACTGCAAAGGAGATGGGCACTCCTCACCCCACACTGTTCAGGGGCAATTGTATATGAGAAGACATGCATAGGTTATATGCAAATATTACACCATTTTATGTAAGAGACAGGCTCCACAGATTTTGGTATCTTGGGGGAATCCTGGAACCATTCCCCACAGATATGGAGGGACTACTACATATTAGGAGGTACCTAATAATATAAATAATAAAAAAAGTAGTTTTTTGAGTCAACACTCCCAGAACCTCAGAGTCCAATCTATCTCAGCTGTGCTCATCTGCCCACACGCTATAAAAGATGCTTTTATTCACAAATACGGGATTCTGCAGAAGGGGCTCAGGGAGGCCTTCCTTTCTGTCCCCCACCTTCCCACACCACATTAACCCTGAAAATCATCTCCATATATATCCCAGCAAGTCAACTCCTCCCAGACTTTCCTTCGCTTGCCTAGAATTCTGGTTCTAAAACACCTCCTTCCCAAATTTCTGTCTTCCAATGTGTCACTTAAAAACAAGGCAAGGACCAAGAACCAACTCTGCCAAAGCTAGCTGCTGCGGAACCAGACCCGTACTGCAGGAGCTCAAATGGCCCAAGGGACTTATGACAGGGAACTCGGTGAAATAAGGGACCTACATCTCAGCATTACATCATGAAATTCAATGGACTGGAAGTCAGACTTACACATATGGCCTGACCATCTGTCCAGAATTTGCGGGGGAGGGGGGAATTACAGGAACACTGGTTATGAGGCTATTTTCCTGGGTTTATATATTTTCAAGTGATTTTAAAAAGACAAATCAGGATGGGTAGATATTGTCCTATAGCTAAAAAGTTCCAATGAGGCCAGGAACGGTGGCTTATGCCTATAATCCCAGCACTCTGGAAGGCTGAGGTGGGAGAATCACTTGAAGCCAGGAGTTTGAGAACAGCTCGGGAAACAAAGGAAGACTCATCTCTACAAAAAAACGTTTTGAATTAGCCAGGCACGGTAGCATGTGCCTATATTCCCAGCTACCTAGGAGACTGAAATGGGCGAATCATTTGAGCCCAGGAGTTCAGAAGCTGCAGTGAGCTATGATCACACCACTGCACTCCAGCCTGGGTGATGGAGCAAGACTCTATCTGTAAAGAAAAAAAATTTTTTTTAAATTTTTTTTTCTTAAAGTTCCAATGAGCCAATAAGCTGGCTCTTGGGTCACAAAGAGCTGGTTTGTCATCTCAACTCTCTTTAGGCTTTCGTTTTCCAGCACATTACACTAAGAATATAAGTTTTGCATTTCTGCTATGAAACTGTCTTGTGCTACACCAAGAGGAAATATTTTTACAGCTAATGTTGCTGAAAAGTTACATTTGGTATTCTTTCTTTTGCTCAGATCTACTAAGAAAAGAGAACTTATTTTGTGACAAGCATTAGACAGTCCTAATTCAGCATTTAGTGAAAGTTAACTGCCGGTTAAGCAGAGATGAAATAACAAAAACTGCCCTCACACACAGACTCGCACCCAAATAAACAGAATGCACTGTTATAGGAAGAAAGGTACGATATGGACAGGGGGAGGGAAATAGGAGGACACAAACAGAGGGGCTGTGACCTTCTCACACTGTGACATAATCACATCTGACACAGCACAAGGGACAGAGTAGGCTCCTCTCCCTTAGCCCATGAAGGACAGGGGAACACAGGACCAAGACTTCTAGGCCTTGCAAAGAAATGGAAACTGTATGACATAACTTCCCTTCACTAATACCTAGAAATAGATTTGGGAGAGAAAAGAGAACAAAGAAAGGCATGCACTGACACTCATAGGGAAATTAAAAAATAATCCTAGGTCCGTACTACAAAAACACTTGAGAAAGTCAAATTCAACACAGCTATAAATTATCATGAATTCTGACTCCATGAAGTCCAAGTTTATGAGATATTTACCGTAACAACACAAAACAAAATGCCCACAAAAGAGATTTATAAATATTTTATGAACATATCTGTCCTCAATTTACCACCAGACTTAGAAGAAAGAGCAATCTTTGGAAACAAGACAAAGTAGGATTACCCTCAATTGTATGATTTCTAAACTGTGAAACACGCACCAAGATCTACAAGTTACAAACTGACAAATTACAAGTCATATAATCTCTCCAGAGCTCAGTTTTCTGCTCATTAAAATGAGAAAAATGGCACCAAATAATCATTGCTAACAACTTTGAGTGAACACCTTACGCATATCTCACAGCATCTTTGTAATAACCCCATAAGGGAGATTCTATAACAACCCCCTTTGTCAGATTTTTTTTAAAAAAGCTTTCAACAGATTAAATAATTTAAGATCAAGGAGTTAGGAAATATAATACCTAGCTAAACCAATATCTGAATCCAGAACCCATGAGAATAAGATACAGCTATCCCCACTTATCTGCAGGGGATATACTCCTAGATCCCCCAGTAGATGCCTGAAACTAGGGACTGTACTTGGTGCTATATATACTATGTTTTTCCTATACATACATACCTACAATATGGTTTAATTTATAAATTAGGGACTGTAAGAGATTAACAAGAATAACGTAATAAAATAGAACAATTATAACAATATGTCAGCATCACTACTACCCCTCCATTTGGGGGCCATGATGAAATAAACTAAAGGTTACTTGAACACAAGCACTGTCATTCCTTGACAGCTGACCTAACTGAGATGGCTACTAAGTGACTAACAGGTGCAGCATACACCGTGTGGTGAACATGCTGGACAAAGGCACAATTCACATCCCAGGTGGGACAGGGCAGGACAGGGCAGGACAGATCAGGATGCACGAAATTTCATCAGGCTACTCAGAATGGTGCACAATTTAAAACTTATAAATTGTTTACTTCTGGAATCTTCTAGTTAGTATTTTTGGACTGCAGCTAACATTGGGTAACAAACTACAAAAAGCAAAACCACACACTTGGGGGAGGGAACTGCTCTACCAGTCAAGAGCACAACACTATGAAGCCAGAATGAGTCTGAATTCCAGATTTGCCATTTACTAATTTAGTAATCTCTTTTTCTGAGACGGACTCTTGCTCTGTCACGCAGCCTGGAGTACAGTGGCATGATCCTGGCTCACTGCAGCCTCAAATTCCTGTGATCCAGGCATGCATCACCACACCTGACAATTTTGGTTTTGCTTTTGTTTTTTTGTCTTTTCAGAGAGACAAGGTCTTGTTACCCAGGCTGGTCTCAAAATTTTTTTTTTTTTTGAGACAGAGTCTTGCTCTGGATGGAGTGCAGTGGCACGATCTCAGCTCACTGTAACCTCCACCTCCTCCTATGGAGGTTCAAGGAATTCTCCTGCCTCAGCCCCCCAAGTAGCTGGGATTACAACAGCTGGGTGCAACACCACGTCTGGCTAATTTTTGTATGTTTAGCAGAGACGGGGTTTCGCCATGTTGGCCAGGCTGGTCTCGAACTCCTGACCTCAAGTGATCCACCTGCCTCAGACCCTCAAAGTGCTGCGATTACAGGCGTGAAACACCGCACCCAACCACTTGGTCTCAAACTCCTGAACTCAAGCGATCCTCCTGTCTCAGCCTCCCAGAGTGCTGGGATTACAAGCGTGAGCCACTGTGTCCGGCCCTAACTTAGTAACCTCTAACCTCTCTGTATTTTGGTTTATGCGAATGTGAAATAGGGAAGAACAGTAAATCTTACTTATAAAGTTATTGTGAGGATTCAATTAGTAATTGTAACTTAGAGTGTTTATAATGTACCAGACACTATTCTAAGCACATTATTATTAACCATTATTATACTACCTCAGAAAAAAATATATAAAGTATCTACACATAATAGGCACTAAACAATTTCTATTTCTTCCCTCACCCACTCTGCAAAATCAACTACCTTTTGTTTATTTCCATTGTACGACAAAGAGACAGTAAGGCAGACAAAAGAAAAAACAAAACCAAAAATCTCAAGACACAAGTATAACAAGAGAATTATACTCACAGTTCAGAAGGCCACAATAACTCTGAAGAAATCAAATGACAATTTAAAAAAAACTTCTAATTTCTCTTTCCTCTTTCCATTGCAAACAGAACCTGAAAGACAAGATATATACACATAATAATATATTTACATATATGATATATTAAAAAACCATCATTATTTCACTAGTTTTTTTCAAGGCTTTACTGTATTGTCCACCTTACAGTCAGCTTCTTCACTGCTTACCATACACACTGTACTGGACCTTGAATGAAGAATAACAAATTTGGAAAAGCCCTGTCTTCAAACCCATATTTTAGTTGAAGGAAATATACATGAAATAACTAAGAACCATTAAAACATCAACAGGCATAATTAATCTGACATAAAGTTAGCTAACGAATTCAGAGGAAGATGGTAAACAGAATATACATATCTATTTCACTTCCGCTAAAATTATACAAAAGAGACAGATATGGTTTGGCTGTGTCCCCACTCAAATCTTGAATCGTAGCTCCCATAATTCCCATGTGTTGTGGGAGGGACCTGGTGGGAGGTAACTGAATCATGGGAGCAGGTCTTTCCCATGCTCTTCTCATGATAGCGAGTAAGTCTCACAAGATCTGAGGGTTTTATAAAGGGGAGTTCCCCTGCACACACTCTCTCTTGCCTGCTGCTGTATATAAGACATGTCTTGCTTCCCCTTCACTTTCTGCCATGATTGTAAGGCCTCCCCAGCCATGTGGGACTGTGAAGTCAATTAAATCTCTTTCCTTTATAAATTACCCAGTCCCAAGTATGTCTTTATTAGCAGTATGAGAACAAACTAATACAGACATATTAAAAGATAAATTTAAAACCAAACCCACGGGCCAGGGAGAAATGAAAGAAAAGTAACAGAATTTTTGAAGCTGTAAGAAAAGCCTCTAACACTGAAGACAGAAACCAAACAAACAAGAAAACAGAAAAACTTGGAGGAAACAAACTATAAAAGATTGGAAACAGAGCAAATGACTCAGCAGGCCCAATGCAGCCAGACCAAGCCAGCAGCCAAAAACACTAAGAACCAATTCCATTTCCACAGCCATGTCGGGAGAAGGTTCAGAACTGGCAGCACTAAATGCAGACAGAACAAGGGGTAAAGAAGGAGGAGGCATAAAGGATGGTGAAGGTTGGGTGAAGACTATCTATGTTGCAGCTAAAGCCTCAACACCATGCCTTCATGGGACTCCCCAACCATGACAGAAGACTGGGGGCTCTCTGGAAGAGGAGAGTATCCTTAGACAAAAGCCACCCTGCCCCACTGTACAAAACAGAGGTCGATCTAGTCACTGAACACACATTTCAGCTCCTCCACCACCCCCTATGCACTCTCCTGCCAAACTTCAGACAGTCAGGTCTTTACCCTGCAGGAACCTGATAAATCTAAGAAGAAAGATCTAAAGATACCAACACTGGGGATTTCCCAACAAATGGGTCATCCAGAATATCCTGACGCAAAAGTCAAGAGTCAAAAGGCTGAACCCACTTACTAAAGCTTCCAAAGAATTTTTTTGATTCACCACAAGGAAATGAATACCAGACACGTGAGAAAATTCTGTAACACAATAGAGAACACGGGAGGGCGGGGAAGGGGGGAAGGAATAAAAAAGCCACTTGGGGGAAACAACACATTACTCATGTGTTTTAGTGAAGCTGGGGAAAACAGACCTACTGTGCTGCCAGTCGTTTAAAAGTCTAGCACATACGATTACGTATAGTACATAATACTTGATAAACAACTATGCTACTGACTTATTTATTTACTGTGCACTTTTAATTATCATTGTAGAGAGTACATGCTACTTATCTAAAAACAATGACGACAACTGTAAAACGGCTCAGGCAGGTCCTTCGGGAGGTATTCCAGAAGGCACTGTTAACCTAGGAGATGACAGTTCCATATGTGTTATTGCCCCTAAAGACTTTCCAGTGGGACAAGATACGAAGGTGAAAGATATTGATATTGGCCGGGCGCGGTGGCTCAAGCCTGTAATCCCAGCACTTTGGGAGGCCGAGACGGGCGGATCACGAGGTCAGGAGATCGAGACCATCCTGG
>NW_016811810.1:1419475-1422587 GCF_001698545.2 Rhinopithecus bieti
AAAGAAAGACATTGATATCGATGATCCTGACCTTGTGTGGGTCTACCCTAATGTGTGTATTTGTGTCTTCATTTTAACAAAAAAGTTTAAAAACGATAAATTAGGCCAGGCACCGTGGCTCACACCTGTAATCCTAGCACTTTGGGAGGCTGAGGTGGGCAGATCACCTGAGGTCAGAAGTTCAAGGCCAGCCTGACCAACATGGAGAAACCCTGTCTCTACTAAAAATATAAAATTAGCCAGGCACGGTGACACATGCCTGTAGTCCCTGCTACTCCAGGGGCTGAGGCAGGAGAATCACTTGAACCCGGGAAGTAGAGGTTGCAGTGAGCCAAGATCATGCCATTGCACTCCAGCCTGGGCAACAAGAGCAAAACTCCATCTCAAAAACAAACAAACAAACAAACAAACAAATGATAAATTAAAATTTTTTAAAAATACAGAAAAGCTCATAGAATATGGATATAAAGAAAATAGTGGCTAGGTGCAGTGCCTCGCTCCTATAATCCCGGCACTTTGGGAAGCCGAGGCAGGTGGATTGCTTGAGTCTAGAAGTTTGAGACTAGCCTGGGCAACATGGTGAAACCCTCTCTACAGAAAAAAATAGAAAAAATCAGCTGGGCATGGTGGCACACGCATGCAGTCCCAGCTACTTGGGAGGCTGAGGTGGGAGGATCACTTGAGCCTGGGAAGGGAAGGTTGCAGTGAGCTGAGATAGTGAGCAAGATCCTGTATTCAAAGAAATATATATATATAGTACTGCCATACAATGTGTCTCTGTTGTAAGCTAAGTATTATTACAAAAGAGTCAAAAGTTTAAAAACATTTAAAAGTTTATGAAGTTATAGTAAGCTACGGTTATTACTGAAGAAAAATATTTTTATAAACAGTGTAGCCAAAGTGTACAGTGTTTATAAAATCTATAGTGTACACTGATAATCTAGGCCTTCACATTCACTCACCACGCACTCACTGACTCACCCAGAGCAGCTTTCAGTCCTGCAAGCTCCATTCCATTCATGCATGTAAGAGCCCTATACAGGCATATTTTTTAATCTTTTGTATCATATCCTCATTGTACCTTTTCTATGTTTAGATACACACATACTTACCACTGTGTTACAACTGCCTACAATATTCAGTACAGTAACATGCTGTACAATTTTGCAGTCTAGGAGCAATAGGCTATACCTTATAGCGCAGGCATGTAGTAGGCTACCATCTAAATTTGCTGAGTACACTCTATGACGTTTGTACAACAATGAAATCACCTAATGCATTTCCTGTCGTTAAGTAACTCATATATAAAAATCAAAAACAGAATTACAAAAGAAAAGACAAATCCAGTGATAAATTTTATTTCATCTATCACTCATGAAATAGCAGTTCAAAGTCTCTTGTCCATCCTGCTAATGACTGAACTACCTTTTTCTTGACACGTTACGTATTTTTTATGTAAACTCTGTTAGAACTAAGATTTACCAATATCTTCTCCCACTCTGTAATTTGCCTTTCACTCTCCTAATAATTTTTTGTTTTTGAGATAGTGTCTGTCACCCAGGCCAGAGTACAGTGGTATGACCACGCCTCACTGTAGCATCAACCTCCTGGGCTCAAGCAATCCTGTCTCAGCCTCCTGAGTAGCTGGGACTAATAAGTGCATGCCACCATACCCAGCTAATTTCTTTTTTTAAATTTTTTGTAGAGACAGGGTCCCACTATGTTATCCAGGCTGGTCTCGAACTCCCAGGCTCAAGCAATCCTCCTGCTGTGGCATCCCAAAGTTCTAGGATTACAGAAGCCACGCGAAGCCTAATAATGTCTTTTGAAGACTATGATGTCCTAACTTTAATGTAGCACAATTCATCGATTTTTCTGTTATGGTTGCTTTTTGTGTCCAGAGATAATAAGATGTTATCCATCATTATCCTCTAAAACTATGCTCTCCAACACAGTACCCACTAGCCACGTGCTAAGGAACGCTTGAAACGTAACTAGGCCAAACTGAGACTAAGTGTAAAACACACATTGAATTGCTAAAACTATGGTATCCTTGCCCCCCAAAATAAAATATACTAATAATTTTTAAATCACTTGCAAATTAAAATGTCTTTGAGCATTACTGGGTTAAATACAAAATATTATTAATTTATCTGTTTTCCTATTTAAATTTGGCTTCTAGAAAATTTAAAATCACATGTGGCTCACAATATATTTCTATTAAACGCCATTATACCAGTTTTATTTAATCTTTTCATATCTATAAATCCACTTGAAATTTTTTATTGTGTGAAGCAAATTATTATTTTTCCCTATACAGATACCCAAATGACCCAGCACCATCTACCGAAAAAGTATCTCTTCCCTGTTGCTCTACAGTGTCAATTTGTCACAGATCAATTGTCACAAAAGAATATATACAGTATAATTCTATTCCTATAAAGTTTAAAACTATACAAAAGTTAATCCTAATGTTTAGAGACAATATGGAGTAAAATTATTTTTTTAATGGAAATGACTGTCACAGAAGATGATGGGAAACGGAGTAAAAGGCTGGCAATCATTTTTTACCTGAATGTGGTTACACACATACGTATTTTTTAAACAAAAGTAGGCCAGGAACAGTGGCTCACACCTGTAATCCCAGCACTTTGGGAGGCCGAGGCAGGTGGATCACGAGGTCAGGAGATTGAGACTATCCTAACACGGTGAAACTCCGTCTCTACTGAAAAAAAAAAAAAATTAGCTGGGCGTGGTGGCGGGCGCCTGTAGTCCCGTCTACTCAGGAGGCTGAGGCGAGAGAATGGTGTGAACCCGGGAGGTGGAGCTTGCAGTGAGCCAAGATCACACCACTGCACTCCAGCCTGGGCAACTGAGCCAGACTCCGTCAAAAAAAAAAAAAGAAGAAGAAGAAGAAGATTTTGACCTTATGAAAAAATATTGTTGTCGGAGATATCTCTGACAAAATGTACCCACTTGAACAACAACAACAATAGATCCAGTAAGTTTTAAAATGAACACAGTATAAATGTAAAATGATCACAATATAAATGTAAAATGACTACAATATAGATACATACCCATATCATAAGGGAAAAAAAGAGAGGAAGAA
>NW_016811810.1:1423170-1424202 GCF_001698545.2 Rhinopithecus bieti
CAAAAAAAAAAACAAAACCCCACAGAATGTCCACCCTCCTTTCCCAGCATTTGTAACACTTCTCACTCATGGCAATCCTACAAACTTCCTGGCCCTTGTAGGTCCCCCCACCCAACCTACCTACGCTTCTTCTGCTTGCCCTTTAAGTACTCTCCTGGGGACCTTATTCTTTAAGTATATTCCCTTTGCAGTGCAAAAGCAGCCATAGACAATATATAAACAATTTGAATGCATCCCAATAAATACGTATTTACAAAAGCAGATTTGGCCCATGTGTTACAGTTTCCTGAGCCCTGTAACAGACCACTGATACCAATATGCATGAACCTTAAGGCCTCGCCTCTCCCTCTAATACAGCCTATATATGTTCTTCCTCCTATAAAAATAATACCCTATAACAATGAACAGCTTATAATAGCACCTTCTCTTAACTAATTCTTTCCACGAGCTATACTCTGTGCTAAGAGTCTTAGGAGTACGCAGTCCTCAAAACAACCTCTCAAGGAATTATTCCGGTTACACATTTCCAGAAGTTCAGATTTAGAAGTTTATCTAATTTTCCAAAGTCACATAATAATAAAAGCCAAGCTAAAATCAAATTCAGGTGTCTCACCCCAAAAATCCTGTCCTTAACCATGACCAGTTACCCAATCTAACGCTTTCACCTCACTGATCTCTCACCCCTAAAATCCCTGCTCTCCAATCCCATGGCCAACCATTTAGTTCAAGTTACGGTGTTGCAAAAACAAAAGCAAAACAAAACCTCTTAACTGATCTACTTTATTATAGTGCCCCCTTCAATTCAGCTTCTTCACCAGTACCTACCTGAGTGACCTTTCCTAAAACAAATTATGTGAACCACTCAAAAGTCTTCAATAGCTCTCATTACTTTCAGGGATATTAGAAATTCTTTGCTTTGAAAAGCAATTTTCCAACTGTGTTCCCTATTCTGCTGACATTTATCTGGGGCATCAAAGCATACCTTCTAAGCCTTTACCTCTTCCTCATCGCAGTATTTCTCACCATCCCATT
>NW_016811810.1:1424461-1450187 GCF_001698545.2 Rhinopithecus bieti
CCAACTAGAATATTCCAGGGGAACAGGGAAGAGGAGAACTTGACGGGGGTTGGGGGTTAGGGGATTAAGAGCGAGAAGGAGAGAGAAAGAACAGAACCAAACCACTAGCTTCCTAGCTCATTTTCCATCACTTGCTCATTCCCTTTCTATGGTAGGGTCATCCTGAAAAACCTCAACTTCCCTTATGTGTCATGCTATTTCTTACAAACAAGCCTTAACTTATGCCAGTCCTTCTGCCTACAAGGTTCTTCCCATCCCCAACCCAGCTTACTCCTAATCATCCTTCAAAGTTCAGTTCAAGTGCAACCAAAAATCTGCCTTCCATGGCCCTATTCCCACCCAAGATTGATGTGGATGCACTACCCTACACATGAATGTTTCTACCACAGGATTCAGTCCACTGAACCATAATCAATAATTTACCTGTTTTTTAAGAGACAGGGTCTTGCTCTATCTTTCAGGCTGGAGCGCAGTGAAGAGAGCCTAGCTCACTGTAACCTCAGACACCTGAGCCTCCCTCAGCCACACCACCACGCCCAGCTAATTTTTTTTTTTTTTTTCTGGAAAATAGGGTCTCACTCTCATCCAGGCTGGACTGCAGCAGTGCAATCATAGCTCAATGCAGCCTCAACCTCCCAGGCTCATGCAATCCTCCTCCATCAGTCTCCCAAGCAGTTGGGACCACAGGTGGGCACCACCCTCCGCCCCAGTTAAATTTTTTTTTTTTCCTGGTAGAGACGGGAGTCTTGCTATATTGCCCGGGCTGGTCTCAAACTCCTGGACTCAAGCGATCCACCCGCCTTGGCCTCTCTCCGCCTCCCAAAGTGCTAGGATCACAGGCATGTGCCACTGAGACCATTTCTCATTTATCACTTTTCAGAACCAAGTATAATGCTAGCAACAGTATATGCAAATGCAAACGTTTTTTCATTTATTAATGTACAGAGATTTACTATACATTCCTGGCATCATTTCAGGAAAAAAAAAAATTCAAAAAACACTCAGACCTTGCTTGCCCTTTAATGAGTTTCAACTACATATTCTTTACTCCCAAGAAAACAAGTATTTATCCTATATCCTCTTTCTCTCCAAAAGACAGAATGTTCACCAATGGCTTTACAAAATTTTGATGGTCCTGCTATCATGAATGGATATGGAACCTAAGACCTAATAATCCTTTTTTGACATTGCATGCATCATGTGATATGAAGAGTGTCGGCCTGGGCATTAGGAAACCTGATTTCTACTGTTTAGGAAAAAACACTGTCACTTTTAAAGAAAACAAAATCCAAACTCTTTATTATGACCCTTACTGGTCAAGCCAAATCTAACTCTCTAGTCTAATGTCTCTCAGCACTGCCTCCTATGAATCCTACACTCTGGCAAAACTAAACTATTGTCAGCTTACAGAGCAACTTGTACTTTCTCTCACATCTCTGCCATCTGCTGCTCCTTCTACCTAGATCTTCTTCCCATGGCTAAACTGGATGTATATGTGGTGGGAGCTGCTTTGTCTTCCCCCAGATTAGATGCCCCTCTCCTGCACTCCACAGCATTTCTTCACTCAATATAGGTTATTCAGTGACAGACACAAGCCATGCATTGCACAAGGTATTGGACACACACGGTACCAGAGACATGACCATTACCCCAAAGGAATCTTGTGGTGAAGCTTACTAGAGTGGTCATTAAAATTTTGCCTTTTTTGTCAGTCTCCTCCTCCTCCAAGTAAACAACAATATTCTAGGCCAGGCGTGGTGGCTCACAACTGTAATTCCAGCACTTTGGGAGGCTGGGGCGGGTGGATCACCTGACGTCAGGAGTTCGAGACCAGTCTGGCCAACATGGCCAAAACCCGTCTCTACTAAAACTACAAAAATTAGCCAGGCATGGTGGCACACACCTATAATTCCAGCTACTTGGGAGGCTGAGACAGGAGAATCACTTGAATCCAGGAGGCGGGGGTTGCAGTGACCAAGAACACACCATTGAACTCCAGTCTGTGTGACAGAGCAAGACTGCATCTCAAAAAGAAAAAGATTCTTGGGACAGTGACAATCTCTTTCAGCTCTGCAGCCTCAGGACCTACACACCAGGTAAACAACTTAAGCACTATTAATTAAAACCAAAGTAAAGGTCTAAAAAGCTCCAGTTGGTTGCAGTTGGAAGCATTTCTTCTTTCCATGCACTCTGCCTTTCCTGCCTCCTTTCTATCAGGAGTGTAAACCTAAAAATCATCACTTGTTGAATTACTCTGACATTCTTGGAAGTGGCTTTCTTCTCTTCATTACATGCAAAGAAAAACCATCCCAGTTACTCCCCACATCTGCTTTTTGTTCACCATTGTACACCCAACAGTATGCACCATTATCTAAAACAGCATCTAGAGCACATGATTATCGATAAACATTTATATGATGCATGAATGACTTAATGAATAAATGAATGGATACACTAGCACTGAGTCACATACCTTAGTCACATTCTGATAATCGCTTTTTGCTTTATGTTTTATTCTATGTAGTTTAAGGAGAATTTAAGCAAGTTACAAGCCTCCATTCTATCAACACTAGGCTTACTGCCCACTTGCTATTTTAGCAACAGGCAACTTAATGCATATTCAATCCTAACTCTCCTCAATCCTAACTCTCCTTATTCCATGATTTAATCCACCTTTACTAAGAATAGAAATCTATTTGTAACTATGAAACTGATAAAATATAAGCATAAAAATTGGAACTAGTTCAGAGTATAAAGTAGCTATTTCTCAAATTATAAAATTGAAAGTGTTAAATTCTTTTTCTCCAGATGAATAAAGAAAATTAAAGTTGGCTTATTATACAACGATATATATGTTTATCTTCACATTCTCAACTCTGAAGATATTTTAAGATGGATATTCCTACCCTTTGTGCCTGAATGAGTGTATTTTAAGACAGGTATAAATAGATGCTTGGGCTGCTCTGAACCCTGTTCCCTTTCTAACCTGCAAACTAAAATTTTCCATACCACACTAAATCTGTGCTTCATTATCATGTAGAATAGTTCCTTTCACCACCTAGCTTTCAATGTTCTCATTTCAATGCACAATCCAACTTGGCCAGCCTTCTATCATTCATTTCTCACTACTGCCAAATAACAATCCTGATCATAACAATAGCAGCTTCCTGTGTGTGGAGTGTCTATGTTAGCTCATTACTCCTCACAGCCCCAACTGGTTACTATAATTGTTTTCCACTTTACATCCAAGGAAAGAGACTTAAAGAAGTTACTAAGTTTTCCAGGGTCACACAGCAAAGGAGGGAGAGATCAGGGATTCAAATGCTGGTTTATCAGCCCTCAAAATCATGCTGCTATTCTTGCTTTCCAAATTAACTACATAATATTGTTAAAACAACAAACATGATCTGGGCTTTCCAAAGCAAGCATGACAGAAGGTTCTTACCATAGCTAAGTAATGTTCAATATGACATATTGACAAATTATAAGTTATCTGGCTGGAATTAAACAAGTAGGATGAGCCCCTGGAAAGGAAATTGTCTGTTTGACGCTAAGTGCTAAATAAACAAGGCTCAAACCCAGTATTTCTTTCTTTGTTTTCTGTTTTGTTTTGTTTTGTTTGTTTTTGAGACGGAATCTCTCTCCGTTACCCAGGCTGGAAGGCAGTGGTGCAATTTAGGCTCACTGCGACCTCCACCTCCCAGGTTCAAGCAATCCTCCTGCCTCAGCCTCCTGAGTGGCTAGGATTACAGGGGCCTGCCACCACGCCCAGCTAATTTTGTATTTTTAGTACAGACAGGGTTTCACCATGTTGGCCAGGCTGGTCTCCAACTCCTGACCTCGTGATCTGCCTGCCTCGGCCTCCCAAAGTGCTGGGATTACAGACGTGAGCCACTGTGCCCGGCCTAAACCCAACATTTCTTAACCCATACCCTAACAATTTAACTCATCTATGAAGCTCCCCACTGTTCAAAATACACAACCACTTTATACCAATTTTCCCTTCTTCTAAACTCAGTCTGTCAACAGTTCCTGCACTTAACACAAGCTGCAACCAATATTCTGAAAGAACACAGGCCAGAAGTAACCTTGTGAAAAACCAAAATGTATCAAGAATGTGAATATGTTACGAAAATCACCCAAGCAAACAAAAGCTTCTTTTATGCTTCAAAATAATTTTCTAGCCAAAAGTATTCTAATACTAGACTGGCACTGCTCAAAGGTGGGAATACTGTGCCTCATTCACTATCTCTGCACTGGTGTTTAGTACAGCGTTTGCCATCTAACTTGTACTAAGCTACTGACTAAACCAATATCCTAAAAGAAAAGAGGCTATAAAATTACTGAATTTTGAAAAACCAGTATTAACAGTAATAACTTGCCCATTTTGGATGCATAGCAAATGACGAATATAAACTGGCAGTTTTTAGATCAATATAAATCAGGGAATGATGAAGATTACCCCTTAAATTCCCACAGCAGAAATAACTACATTGTTAGGAACTGTACTTATGAACATCGAGTTGATCTTGCCACCCCCCCAAAAAAATCGTTTTTAATTATTTATATGACATTTACAAAAGAATTACAATTTACAATAATCTCAACAGATGAGAAAAAAACAGATTTAGAGAGGTTAAGGAGCTTGGTCATCATCATACAGGGAACAAAGATCAGATATGAACGCAAAGAAAAAATCTGTCTATAGCACTGTTCTGTTCTGCACTGTAAAAATTATCCCCACAAAATTATATTGTGTGAAAGGCTTAAAATGTCAAAGAGACATTATTCTACTTAAACTAATCAATAAGCATAGTCAATACATTCAACACAAGACAACTCTTCTATCATACTTGAGAGAACTAATGGCTATCATGGTATATGATAAGGGCCATGTTGTCTACCTGAGAAAGACATCAAAAGAAACTCTATGGGAACAGATACCAGAAAAAGGATCTATCTATAAACCAAATTCAAGAAATAATTCAAGCAGCAACTCCTATGGGGACTGGGAGAGATAACTAATCAGGGATACAAAATCATTTGGGCATCATGGCCCAGCTGAAACTGGTGACCATTACCAGAGTAACAGAAGCAGTTTGCAAAGTGAACAGCTTCCGGTTTAGATAAGGAAAAACAAGCACACTGCACCCTGTCACTCCTCTCGAAAGCAACTAGAAAGCCTGAACAGAATAACTGCAGAAGCTATTTGAAGACTCTGAAAAGTAAACAGTAGCAGGTGGATGAGGGAGGAATAGAATTCAAACCACCACCAAATCAGCATATTTAAACAAGACCCACAGTCTCCTCCTAACATAATATCCAAAAAGTGGGGGATACAATCCAAACTCACTCTGCATAGGAGGAACCAGGAAAATCTCAATTCCCACGGAAAAAGAAAATCAAGACAAGCCAATACTGAGATGACACAAAGGTCAGAATTATTTCACGAAGACTTTAAAACAGCTATTATACAAATAATCTTATAAACAAGCACACACACAATATACTTTCTATCACCAATTATCTTCCCTTTATCGCACCTCTCCACCAAAACTTCTCTATCCAAGATTACCAATGACCTCAATACTGCTAAATCCAATGGTCAATACTTAGATATTACTTCCTCTGTCAGCTGCAACTGACAGGTAATTATTCCTGCTTCCCTTCTCTTGGTTTCCAGGACACCATCTTCTCCTGGTTTTCTTCTCACCTCACAGGTGGTTTCTTTCCAGTCTCTACAGCTAGCTGTTCTTCCTCTTCCTGCAAACTTGTTAATTCTAGAGTTCCCCAAGACTCTGTCCTTTCTCTTATTTATGCTCACCTCCTAGGCAAGCTCACTTTAAAAGCTACCTTTATGCTAACTCTAGCTCAGATTTCTTCCAAAATCCCAACTTGAAAATCCAGTTGCCTGGTTGTTGTGCTGGACTGTTGTCAATTCTGCATCATTACCACCACCTTCTATATTCACCTGTGTGACATAGGGAAGCCAGAACTACATTTCCCAGAAATCCCAAGCTGCTACAACTCAGGGTTAGAGTCAACTAATAAGAGCAACTCGTGTAAGACTGGTAAGATGAAAGAGAACACTACCCTCTGGAGGCAGTTGCAGGTTGATGTGCTGGGAGAAAAAAATAACTCATCTACTTCAGAAACTAAGACCAAGATAGGGCAGCTCCTACTAGGAATTCCCAGCAGCTTCGGAGACAGACTCCAAGAACCATCCACTTCAACCACTGCAGCAGAAGCTTCAATTCTGAGACCACTGCCCATCTCAGATGAGCTCCTGGGAAGCACACACTGTAAACAGCTGCTTCCTTGACCTTCAACTCTCCAACCCTTCCAACAGTAGTGAAGGACTATAATTCTGTGTATTTTAAAAAGTGTCTAGAGCAGCTTCTCTTTTCCTGACCAAATCCTGATGGATACACTATGCTGGGGACCAGCTTCTAGATCCTTAGAGAAGAGAAACATCAATTAAGCAAATAAAAATGTCCAAGAGACATTTCAAAGCTCAGATATTGATCTTTCCCCTCCAAACCTTCTTTACACACTCTTCTCTATCTCAGTTCTTGACAAATCCCTCCTTCCAGTTGTCCGGGCCAAAAAACAATGGATGTCATCCTTGTCTCTTTTATTCCTCACACTCCACATTCAACCTTGTCAGCAAATAATGTCAGTTCTTCCAGGCAAATCTGCCCAGAAACTGTCCACTTTGCTCCACATCCTCCACCACCACCAGGACTTGTGCCATCATCACCATTCACTCAAATGAACTCAACGGCCACCTGACAGGTACCCTGCTTCTAATCTTGCTGCTCTGATGCCTATCCTCAACATTGTAAATGAAGTCAAACTTCAATCAGATGTCATCACTTCTCTGCTCAAAATCGTAAATGGCCCTCCATCTTATGTGGATAACTTAACCATGTTAAGTTGTCTGACTACAATAGACAAACATGTCTGACTACAACAGACAAAGAAATATGTCAAAAAAACAAAAAACAAAAAAACTTGCTTAAGACTATAAGCTTTTCAGTAAGAACAGTTGCTCAAAGAGTTGAGGATATGGAGAACATCAATGTCAGTCAAAAACAAGGCAAATAATAATTTTTGAATGATATTCCTTGGTTGTTGACATTGCTCAACTGTTTATTCAAGGAGTCAATCCCAAGCTTGAAGTAACAAAAAAATTAGTCTCTAAGAACAGTGGGTGTGGAACTACAAGAAAGAATATTTTCAAAGTTGAACACACACTAATTTAGTACAACCTGAAGTGGAATGTGCTAAGATGCATGACAACTGGTGATAGTAAAAATATATGGGGAGCAGAAAAATGATTTGCTGCACAAATTTACAAAAATTATGAAAGTGTTACGGTTATTCATCAGCAAGTACTACGTAGAAAGTATTTAAATCTGTCAGGTGTTATTGGACCAGTAGCATCCACAGTGAACTTCATTAGCTCTTGTAGACTTAACCACTGTCAGTTTCTTGAATTTGTCAGAAATAGAAACTGAGTATCTTGACTTGTCCTACCATACAGCAGTTAAAGGGACAGTGGTAGGTTTTATTGTAACTTTATGACCTCAGAGTCAAGACTCAAATTTTTCTAAAAGAACCTCCTTCAGTTAACACTGTTACCAAACGCTGAATAGCTCTGCAATCAATTTCTTCTACAGACTTGATGTTTCTTAATGGATTCAACCTAAGCTTACAAAGGAAAACAGTAACTTATATGAGGAACTTATACTGCAGTGAAGTCATTTCAATGACAGCTAACATTTGAATCACAAGTTGCATTAAAAGCTTCTTTATGTACTTCTTATATGTCAAAAGTTAAAACAAAAAGCAAAATTTCAATACTGTGCAAATTTGCAGCGGATATATTTTCTGGGTTCAAGCTACATTCCAGTAGCATTTTTCAAACTCTGATGCAAGTACAAAGAAAATTTACACATTTCAAAATCCATTTAACTGTGCAACTGAGGTGCTTCCATCTAACCACCAATAGGAAGTGATTAATCTGTAATGCGATGACATGCTAGAAGGTAATTATCAAGGAGAATCTATAGAATTCTATAAATGCCTTATAAGCAATGAATATGCTCCTGAACTGCTATCAGTATTTGGATGTATCCTGTCAGGATTAAGACATTTTCAAAGATAAAATATACAAAATCTCCTTGCAGATTAGCATTAAGAGATGAACACTTGTAATTGATGTTGATAATAGCAAACACTAAGTTCAAACTCTAATTTAGCCAAACTTGTCCACCTCCTCCCCTAAAAAAGAAAAAGGCCGTGCGCAGTGGCTCACGCCTGTAATCCCAGCACTTTGGGAGGCTGAGGCGGGCCGATCACGAGGTCAGGAGATCAAGACCATCCCGGCTAACACAGTGAAACCCCGTCTCTACTAAAAAATACAAAAAAATTAGCCAGGCGTGGTGGCAGGCGCCTGTAATCCCAGCTACTTGGGAGGCTGAGGCAGGAGAATGGTGTGAACCTGGGAAGCGGAGCTTGCAGTGAGCAGAGATCGCGCCACTGCACTCCAGCCCGGGTGACAGGGAGAGACTCTGTCTCAAAAAAAAAAAAAAAAAAAAAAAAAAAAAAAAAAGAAATCCATTCCTCTCATTAGACCTGTATTTTTTTTTTTAATTATGCTCAATTATTGTTATTTTTTTAGATGGGTCTCATTCTGTCACCCAGGCTGGAGTACAGTGGCATGATCTCGGCTCACTGCAACCTCCACCTCCCGGGTTCAAGTCATTCACCTGCCTCAGCCTCCCGAGTAGCTGCAACTACAGGCGTATGCCACCACGCTTGGCTAGTTTCTATATCTGTAGTAGAAATGGGGTTTCACCACGTTGGCCAGGCTGGTCTTAAATTCCTGACCTCAAGTGATCTGCCTCCGTCGGCCTCCCAAAGCACCGGGATTACAGGCATGAGCCACTGCACCCAGCCTCAATTACTTTTTTATATTTTGAATTCTGTCAATGAAAATTTGTGGAAATTTGTTTTCTCTCATTATTTAAATACCTACATACTATTCTTGTTTTGCCTATTCGTCTGCAAAACCTAAAATACTCACTATCTGCCCCTTTACAAAAAAGTTCGCCAATCCTTGTTTGAGTCAACTAGATTTCCAGGTCTTCCGCACACAGGTAGACACGTTTTGTCCAGCTTTAACTTTCTCAGTTGCTTTTCCTTTTAAACTAAGTCTGCCATTTTACATTTATTGCTGACAATTTCCACCCTATGGATTTTACCACTTCATTACCACCTGTCAAAATATTTTAAAAATCTAAAATTCTAAAAATGAGCTGTCTCCCAGTGTGACTCCTGTTCTTTATTCAAATTCCTGATAGAAATGTTAGAACAGATGTCAAGTATGACACACTTCTGGAGACATCCTCACCTGTGTGTAGAAATTCTAATTTTTCAGTTTCGTGGTAAATGTTACTGTATGTGGTTGCAACATATCTTCTATCTAAGAGCAATAACAATTTCTTGAATTCCCTAGTAATGACAAAAATAATAATTTGCTTTGCTAGGGCTTATGCAGTAAAGAATTAACCACCTTGGTCAAAGAAAAGTTCGGCCCTTTGCCCAGATCCTGGGAGGTAATCTTTAAGCTCTTGGAAGCTCTTGTTTGATAACACTGTCTTTGTTCACCTGGGGACCCTGAGCCACAGGAAACACCAAGCTTGACCTTTGGATGGGGCTGGAGAGTAAGCTCACCTATGATTCTCCATCAAATGGTCATTTGACTTTTCTGGATTATTTACTCATCTCTAAAGTAAAAGCTTTGGATCCTAAGTTTAGATATATCCCTAAAATTCTAGATTACTTAAAGCAAAGAGTAAAAGGGGCACACGCACGCACACACACACACACACACACACACACAAAACAGCAGAAAAGTTTGCTTTCCAATAAAATGGCCAAAAAGGCGAACTCACAGGAAAGATGATTCAAAGACATCAACTTTTTGCCAACCCCATAATCAGCCACGTACTGTTAAAAATTAACCCACATGTTGACAACATGCACTTAAAATAAGTTATTTCTGCTACCTGATTTCTCAGGGCAATTCCTTAGGATCTAATACTATTTTTTCCAAACAGAAAACAAAACTTGCCACCTAAACTTTGCCATGACCTAGGCAAAGCAGATTCAAAGCTTTTTCCCTGCGTTGGGATTACAATTATCCCCAGCCTGAATTCTGAGAGTGGTATCTTAATCAGTCTAGGTTTTCACTTTTGACTTCTATGTCACTGCTAGATTCCATCATTTCTTGTATCTTTGCCCCATCACACTTTGCCTTTAATAGAAGTCACAATTTTTCTCAACAGGAAAGGAGAAACTTTCTTAGAGATTGCCCCATTTTCACTCTCTCTTAAGTTCTCTCTGCTCCATATGGAGCAGCTTCTTAAGTTCATCAAATCTCTGCAGGGACTACTATTATCTGTAGTCTGTAATCCCTAAATTACATGTAATAATGCTGACATCAAATATGAACCAATCCAGTGCAGACTCCAGAACACGATATGAATCTGCCTGATGCTCCTATTTCAACAACTGCTCACCAGCCGCCCTGCTTCTCCTGCTGTGCTCAACTAAGGGCTCACCATGACAGCACGATTTAGGGATTGTCTTACAACTCACTATTCACATATTTCTAATCCAACTGAAGAAACTACACTCATTTACGGTACTGGTATATCCTACCTAAAAGTGACACCATCTCTCATAGCCACATGAATACTAAGATATGCTAATACTCTACAAACTTTAGCTTTCTCTAATGTTCATAGCATGTTGAAGCATTCCATGCCTGTCAGTCTCCGGCTAGCTTTCCATGTACCAAAAATGTGTCTTGTCTTGTCTTTCGGAAAGGAGGAGAAACTAGGGAAAAACATTCCAATTGCTGGTTGATATAGTTCAACTTAGAAAACAGTTTCATGTGTTTGCATTTTACTCGGCAGTTTGAGATGTATTACATTTAAAGTAAAAATCCTGTGATTGGGATGATGCTTTCCCCTTGCCAACACAAACCCTGAGAGTACACCAGATGTGTACAATCTAACAAAAAGTGGTTCCTCCTTTTGGTTGGACTCCTTTCTGATAATATGATGAAAGCTCTAGAATTCTCTCCCCAGGGAAAAACAGCTCACATACATACACAATTCTGCTTAGAATTTCAGGGGTTCATGGACCTAGGAGACAATGTTCCCTCCTCAAAGCAATCACTAATATATTCCAGGAAAAAAAAGAGCAAAAAGAGCTTCATGAACTCATCACCAAAGAAGAAATCTGGACGCCATCCTGGAATTATGCTGGATTCCTTCTCTCTCAGCCTTGCCATTTCACTTAGTCACACCTGTAGATGAACTTAGAAACAGGGTTCAAATCAATCCCTACTCTCCATTTCCTCAGTTGTGCCCTTAAGTCCTTCATTTATTTGTACAATATAATTAAAAGAACATATAGTCTATTATGAAATAGACTGTTACTAAATTCGACCTCTGAACTTTATCCCTCTCACTTTACTAAATAACAGCAGGTGAGCCATTTCCTTAATGACAAAGGTTGGGTGACTTTTCCCCTTCTAATGTGGATTACTACCTTCCTTACTGACCCTTGTGCCTCTAGTCCAGCCATCCTCCTACCATCTCAATCTGTTCTCACTGTGCTAGGACATAAAAAATTTTTATCAGAATCAAGTGCAAACTGCTTTGATCCTGCCCACTATCAACTGCATCTCCTTCTCTACCCAACCCAACCTATTTCTCCAGATGTGATAAAAATATTCAGTTCCACAAAACCCCAGCCTCTCACACTTCCATGCCTTTGCACGAGTGGAATGCCCTTCTCATCTTCCACTGAACAACATTTTACAAAGAGGTCACCACATCTAGTCAACAGCCAGTTTTTATATGGTTCCTGGACTAAGAATGATTTTTACATTACTAAAGCACTGAGGAGGGGGGAGGGGGAAGAAAGGAAGAAAAAACGAAAGGATATGTGATAGTCTGTTTGTGTATATGCGGCCCCCAAAGACTGAAGTTTCTACTCTCCGGCCTTTAACGGGAAGTCTGCCCACCCCTGAGGTTGGGCATCACGAGGGACTTACCCTCCAGATTGCCAGAGCACGCTAAGACACAACTGCACACATCATGCTGCATGCCACAGAACTATATCAGTCTCACTCCCCCTCAAGTCTATACCTTCAGGATTTAATACCATACCACGCACAAAACAGTATTTTTTACATGGCAAACAAATGAATTAACTGAATGAACCAGCTCAAGAACTGGTTAAACACACAAATAGAAAGGACCTGTGCCTTTAATAGTAAAACACTACTTACGTCTGTTAAAGATACTATTAATAACATTAGCACCTTACATTTGTATACCACTCTACACAGTGACTGCACATATAACCTCAAAGGCTAAGACCATAAAAACTATACTTCATAAATAAGGACACTGAGAAGCACAGAAACTAACTTACCAAGTCACATGACTAAAGGCAGAGCCAATATTTGAAGTTGGGTCTTGTTTCTTAGATAAAATGCGTTTTCTCTTAAATAGACTACACAACCACAATACCTAGACACTTACACAATACCTCTCTACACAAACCACAATACCTAGACACTTCAAGTACTAATGCCTGAGATTCGGGAGACAGATAAAATTTAATTTCTGACCCACTATTTAACTCTGGTAATTTTCAGGTTAATGCTACTTTCTGGGGAGAAAAAAATGAAATGGACACCCAAAATAAACACTAGGCTAAAAGGACCCAACGTTCCACAAGCTAAAAATCTTCTTTCTTCCTTAACAATCAGTCCTTGAGAAAGCAACACAAAATTAAACAGCTTAATTAACAAATGCCACTGAAAGGAAAGCAGCTGCAGTCACAGCAAGAACCCCTTGCCTGTCAGCTAAGCTAAAACAAACTGGCAGTTGAGGCAGTCACTTGTCTTTAAGCTTCAGTTTGGGTAGGACAGAATCCAAAAGTTGATATTTGGATCCAAAAGTGTACATTAACACCCCAACTTCAACCAGAAAACACACAAGTGTTTCCAGAGGCAGAAAATAAATAGAAACTCTATTAACTGCTTTAAACACCTAATAATCTGTTAGTCTACTTTTTTTTTCATAACTAAGGTATAAATTAGGCATAGCTGGAGTTTAAGTGACTAGGTACCTAAAAGTTTCTGAGTTGACACCAAGATTTTAGCCAAAGTCAATTACAATATAGGTCTATTTAAGACAACACTAATTTCAAAGAATTGGTACCATACAGAATACATTTTCTGACTACAATCCAATTCTAGAAATGTCACAAGATACACTGAAAAAAAGTTCATTTGTTTGTGATTTATCACTTTAAAATAAATCATGAATCATCAAAGAAATCTTAGAATTTACAAAATATGTCTAAATATTAATCCTTATTAAATAGAACAATAAATGCTTTATGGGCCAGGTGTGGTGGCTCATGCCTGTAATTCCAGCACTTTGGGAGGCCAAGGCGGGAAGTTTGCTCGAGCCCAGGAGCTAGAGACCAACTTTGGCAACAAAGTGGGACCCTGTCTCTAAAGAAAATTTTAAAATTAGCCAGGTGTGGTGATGTGCACACCTGCTAGTCCCAGAAACTCGGAAGGCTGAAGCAGGAGGATCGTTTGAATCTGGGAGGTCAAGACTGCAGTAAGCAGGCTGGGCATGGTGGCTCAAGCCTGTAATCCCAGCACTTTGGGAGGCCAAGGTGGGTGGATCACAAGGTCAGGAGATTGAGACCATCCTGGCCAACATGATGAAACCCTGTCTCTACTAAAAATACAAAAAAAAACAGCTGGGCGTGGTGGCGCACACCTGTAGTCCCAGCTACTCAGGAGGCTGAGGCAGGAGAATCGCTTGCACCCAGGAAGCGGAGGTTGCAGAGAGCCAAGATAAAACCACTCCCCTCCAGCCTAGGCAACAGAGCGAGACTCTGTCCAAAAAAAAAGACTGCAGTGAGCTGTGATGGTCCAACTGGACTCCAGCCTAGGTGACAGAATGAGACTCTGTCTCAAAATAATAATAATAAATGCTTTATGAACTAACTAAAAATACTTCACATCAAAACTTAACCCTTGGATAAAGAGAGATTAAACAAATTAAAACAATGAAAAGTACTAATCATAAAGGAAAAAAAGAAATAAAGCTTATGATATTAAAATTAAGAACTTTAGTTCCAAAACACTTCACAGGTAAAAAAACAAACCACAAACTGGAAGAAAATATTCACAACACATAATGATAAAGGATTGCAATCCACACATAGAACAGCTACAAGTCAATTAAAAAAAAAAAAAGTTAGACCAGAAACTTAATAGGTCCTTCACAGAAGACAAAACAGATAGCAAATATATTAAAAGTGGCTCAACATCATTACTAATAAGGGAAGTTCAAATTAAAGCCACAATAAGATACGACACAACCTCCAAAATGACAAAACTGAAAAAGTCAGACAAAATAAACTATAGACAAGGATGTGGAACAACAGGAGTGATACGGTCTGGCTGTGTCCCTACCCAAAACTCATCTTGAATTGTAGCTCCCACAATTCCTATGAGTTGTGGCAGGGACCGGTGGGAGGTAACTGAATCATAAGGCAGGCTCTTTCCCGTGATGTTCTCGTGATAGTGAATAAGTTTCAAGAGATCTGATGGTTTTATAAGGGGAGTTCCCTTATACAAGCTCTCTTGACTGCTGCCATCCACGTACGATGTGACTTTGCTCCTCCTTGCCTTCTACCATGATTGTGGGGCCTCCCCAGCCATGTGGAATATAAGTCAATTAAATCTCTTTCCTTTCTAAATTACCCAGTCTCAGATATGTCTTTATCAGTAGCATGAAAACAAATACAAGGAGTCATTATATTAGTGGTGATATAAATTGGTATAACTACTTTGGGAAGCAATTTGGCAATAACTAGCCAGGTTGAAGACTGGTCAGCCCTATAACCCAGCAATCACACTCCTAGATACATAGACCATGCAGATCATTGTCTATGAGCAACAAGAGCGTTCACGTGTGTGGCAGTTTTTGCAGTACAGTAAGAGACTGAAAACAATCCAAATGCCCATCAATTGTAGGCCAGATTACACAACAGTGAAAATGAATGACAACTAACATACAGCACCTAAGTTTTAAAATCAGAGTACTAGGTGGGAGGAAAAAAGAAAATCAAGTCATATAAAGACATATAGCATGATACCCTTAGTATAAAGTTCGGCCGGGTGCAGTGGCTCCCAACACTTTGGGAGACCAGGCGGGTGGATCATGAGGTCAGGAGATCGACACCATCCTGGCTAACACGGTGAAACTCCGTCTCTACTAAAAATATAAAAAATTAGCTGGGCATGGTGGCAGGCGCCTATAGTCCCAGCTACTCGGGAGGCTGAGGCGGGAGAATGGCGTGAACCCGGGAGGCGGAGGTTGCAGGGAGCCGAGATCGCGCCACTGCACTCCAGCCTGAGTGACAGAGCGAGACTCCGTCTCAAAAAAATACATAAATAAATAAAATAAAGTTCAAAACAGACGAAACGCAAAGAAATGGTAAAAACAGGTATTTGTCCTTCAAGTCACCTGCTTGGGAGTCTTTCAAGTCTACTTTTCCTCTTTCCAGCTCTAAAGCTTTTTTTTTTTTTTGAGACAGAGTCTCACACTGTCACCCAGGTTGGTGTACAGTGGCGTGATCTCGGCTCACTGCAACCTCCGCCTCCCAGGTTCAAGAGATTCTCCTGCCTCTGCCTCCCGAGTAGCCAGGATTATAGGCACCCACCACCACCGCCAGCTAATTTTTTTTTGTATCTTTAGTACAGATGGGGTTTCACTATGTTGGCCAGGCTGGTCTCAAAACTCTAGACCTCGTGATCCGCCCACCTTGGCTTCCCAAAGTGCTGGGATCATAGGCATAAGCCACCGCACCCAGCCTCTAAAGCCTTTTAATAAACTTCCACTCCTGCTCTGGAAAAGAAAAAAAAAAAAAGAAAAGAAAAGAAAAGAAAAAGAAATGGTAAAAAACAGTATCATTCAATGACCACTGTTTTAAATGTCAGGAATTCAACAGGGAACAGAGAAACAGTTGCCCTTATAGACTTTATGTCACTGCCAAGAGAGAAAGAAACTAAAAAGTAAAATACAAACAGTAACAGATGGTGAAAAGGGCTTGAAGAGAAATGAGGCACTGAGCGGGGCGAGGGAGGATGTCTTCAGGAGGGGTGACATAAGGCTTCACTTACAGAGTGGCACCAGTGTGAGGGGTGGGAGTGGGATAGGACAGAACCTGCAGGGCAGGAGGGAAGGGGATGTGATCAGGAAACACACATGGGCCTTTCAAGGTCATGGGAAAATCCCACTGTTGAAGCTGGGCGGGAGGTACCTAGGAGTTTGCTTTGTTATCACCCTCTACACGAGAACAGCAAACTATGACCCACAGGCCAATGTGGCTCCACTTGTTTTTGTACAACCTGTGAGGTAAAAATGGTTTTTACATTGTATATGGTTAAAGAAATTAAAACAATAATGTTTCACAGCATGTGAAAATTATAGAAAATTCCAATTTCAGTGTCTAGAAATACAGTTTTACTAGACACAGCCAGCTTATTCCTTTACATACAGCCCACGGATGCTGTAGCACTGTACAGCAGAGTTGAGTACCTGTGAGAGGTCACAGGTGGCCCGCAAAACCTAGAATGTTTACTGTCTAGCCCTTCACAAAGAAAGTCTGCTGGCCCCTGACCTAGGGCATAATTAGGGACTTAACCAAGGCTGACTTAGGTGTCCTTCCTCCAGGTTCTCAGAGCTCAGAGCATTCTTCATCTCTACCTTATATTTTACACATATTATTTTGTATCTCTTCAGTTTAATCATTTTTTGAAAAAGACTAGCATATTTCTTTGATAAATCTTGCTCTATTAAAGCTCCATGCTTCACCACCAACTCAGTTTAAAAAAAAAAAAAAGTGACTCAGTTAAAACAGACAGGTACTGCTATCAGGAACATTAAACCAATACAGCAAAGCACAGCAAGCTACAGTTTATTTTGACTCAAGTACAGTTTTAAGAAAAGAACCTTCCAACTAAAGGCTCCAAGTCTGTGGAGAGTCCCCGCCGCCTTGCTTAGCTCACTGGATCATTAAGATACACATTGGATCATTAAGATAGATATGCACTGGATCATTAAGATAGATACGGGGGCCAGGCACAGAGGCTCACGCTTGTAATCCCAACACTTTGGGAGGCCGAGGCGGGCGGATCACAAGGACAGGAGTTCGAGACCAGCCTGAGCAACACGGTGAAATCCCTTCTCTACTAAAAATACAGAAATTAGCCAGACATGGTGGCCGGTGCCTGTAATTCCAGCTACTCAGGAGACTGAGGCAAGAGAATCGCTTGAACCCGGGAGGCGGAGGTTGCGTTGAGCCGAGATCGCGCCACTGCACTCCAGCCTGGGCAACAAAGCAAGAGTCAATCTCAAAAAAAAAAAGAAAAGATACAGGACAGTCAGCTGCAACACCCACTTAGAGAAGAACCTTAGAAAAGCTGTAGAGCTATATTCAATTCCTTCCTTATCTTCTTTAAAGAAATGCATCATGAATTATGTCACATTTTAGCAAGTGTTGTCCAATGTTAGCATACTTTTTTTTTTTTTGAGGCAGAGTCTCGCTCTGTCGCCCAAGCTGGAGTACAGCAGCGGGATCTCAGCTCACTGCAAGCTCTGCCTCCCGGGTTCACGCCATTCTCCTGTCTCAGCCTCCTGAGTAGCTAGGACTACAGGAGCCCACCACCACGCCCAGCTAATTTTTTGCATTTTTAGTAGAGATGGGGTTTCACCGTGTTAGCCAGGATGGTCTCGATCTCCTGACCTCGTGATCCGCCCGCCTCAGCCTCCCAAAGTGCTGGGATTACAGGCGTGAGCCACTGCGCCCGGCCAGCATACATTTTCAAAAGCAAGTGCCTTCACAACTTTTAAGTATGAACCAGTACCTTTAAGAAGTTAAACAATACTTATTAAATAATGACGATGGTTGAAAGTGGTAATGAATAAACAGGGAATTCACTACAACATTGTTTCTGCATATGTTTGAAAACTTCCACAAGGTTTTCAGATTGAAGCTTTGTATTTTAATTTAGTCATTAAATACACATTTAACAGAAAAGTCACAGAATTCTCATTGGAAAGAATTCTATCTTTCAAGATCCTTAGCACAAAATATAGTTTTCCAGCATCCTTACTAGTGGCAACTAAAAAAACAAACAGATGCTTATTTTAAAATCTAGGCCGGGCACAGTGGCTCATGCCTGTAATCCCAGCACTCTGGGAGGCCAAGGCAGGCAGATCACCTAAGGTCAGGAGTTCGAGACAAGCCTGGCCAACATAGTGAAACCCTGTCTCTACTAAAAATGCAAACATGAGCCACGTATGGTGGCAGGTGCCTGTAATCCCAGCTACTCGGGAGGCTGAGGCAGAAGAATCGCTTGAACCCAGGAGTTGGAGGTTGCAGTGAACTGACATCACACCACTGCACTTCAGCCTGGGCAACAGGGTGAGACACCGTCTCAAAAAAAACTTTAAGGCTTTCATCAATGATCTGAGAAAGTGAAGACATTCACCTAAAGGAATACTATGTAGTTGTATTATCTTAAAGTTTTCCAAGTCCTTGTTGAAGCCCCAGTACAAACACCTACTTCTCTAATTTAATGTGTAAGAAAAGCATTATAACTGGTAAACTTGTACATGTGCCTGCCAGTCTTTATGAAGACGGATGGTGTATTCCTCCAGTACAAGAAGGCTGGTTCATCACTGTCCTAGAGGGAGGGGAGGGGAGGGGAGGGAGGGAGGAAGGAAGGAAAGAGGGAGGGAGGGAGGGAGGTGCAATTTTACAAATTGAGCAAAGATGCAGGGAAGACTAAATACTTTGAACACTGGCAAACTTTTAATGTAAACATTTACTTTTAATAACTGTTATCTTTCATAAAATATTTAATAAGCCCAAGCACTGCCGGGCACAGTGGCTCAGGCCTGTAAGCCCAGCACTTAGGGAGGCCAAGGTGGGTGAATCACCTGAAGTCAGGAGTTCAAGACCAGCCTGGCCAACATGGTGAAACCCCGTCTCTACTAAAAATACAAGTATCAGCCGGGTGTGGTGTAATGCACCTGTAATCCCAGCTATTTGGGAGGCTGAGGCAGGGGAATCGCTTGAACCCAGGAGGCAGAGGTTGCAGTCAGCCGAGATCACACCACTCCACTCCAGCCTGGCAGCCTAGGCGACAGAGTGAGACTCTGTCTCAAAAAAAGAAAAAGAAAAAAAAAAGACTAAGCATTACATGATCATGTAGTACAATCACATGCCACACAAGGAAATAGAGATTAGAGAACTTAACAAATGAGCCCAAGATCACAGAGCCAGGATTCTGACCCCAACGCCATGCCCTTAACTATCACACTCAGCAGTGATTATTCAACTTTCAAACAAAGTAAGACTCAGTGTCACCTTGCAACCCACACTTTGAAAACCAATGCCTTGCTACTCCAAGAATGGTCCACAGACCACCAGCCCTGGCATCACCTGGGAACTTAAGAAAAATGCAAGTCTGAGCCCTTCCCAGACAGACTCAATGCTTATTTTAAAATAAGCATTCTTAAAATGTAACGAGAACTTAAAATGTAACGAGATCCCTGGGTGGCATATATGCACATTAAATGTTGAGAAGCCTTCATATAGTGCCTGCACACACATTATTTTGAGGTAGCTTCTCCAATTCAAATATATATCCTAGAACGGTTAAACTGAGCTTTCATCTCTTCTGTTTGCTGTGATCCCAAACTAAAGGTAAACATGTGCTAGCAGGCTACTCCCCAGGTGGTGATGAAGACTGGCCCTGACCTTTCCCCCACATCCATCCTCAGTCCCACTCCTTCATCTTTATCGCCCCTCTTGTACAGAACCTAAACCACAGCTTAACTTACTGACTTACCTGAACCCTTCCTCCTCCTAGAGTAATAGACAATAAGACAATGACTCCACTCAACATCCCCTGAGTTCCTAGAAATGTGCCCAGGAACTACCAGGCATGAATCTAGTATACGGTTAAGTTGGCAGAAAGGGACAGCTGGGACTACTTCAGGCATGTCCTCTGACCCTAACAACTGTGGACACATACCCAAAAGATTGGTACTCTGTGAGCCAGAACAAGAGATCCCAACACAACCATGACAACATTATATTACCAGTTAATAGGAAATACTGTGTGAATGGACAGAATAGCCTGACGTAGCTTTTCCTTTTATATCTTCTTTTTTTATTTTTTTATTTTTGTGAGATGAGGGTTTCAGTCTGTCACTCAGGCTGGAGTGCAATGGCATGATCATAACTCACTGCAGCCTCAACCTCCCAGGCTCAAGTAATCCTCCCACCTCAGTCTCCTGAGTACCTGGGACCAGAGGCATGCACCGCTTTGCCCAACTAATTTTGTTAAATTTCTGTAGGGACAAGGTCTCACAATGTTCCCCAGGCTAGTCTCAAACTCCTGGACTCAACTGATCCTCCTGCCCAGGCCTCCCGAAGTGCTGGAATTATAGGCATTGAGTCACTGTGCCTGGCCTCATGACATTTTTTTAAATCTGTGGTTTCAGCTACCTCTCTTGATACTAGAAATCAAATTTAAGATGCTTCAAACCAATCTCCACATGGTTCTCACCAACATCCAGGCTTTTGCCCATACTTTCTTCTCCCTAAAACCTTTTCCCCCATCCTTCCCCTCTCCACTTGGCTAATTCCTATTGTTCTCTCAAGAGTGGGTGCTGTGACACCCCTGCCAGAACCCCATAGTGCCCTGCAACTTTGCACAGCACTATGATTGCCTAAGGGCAGGGACGGCAGGGCAGGTGCAGTGGGAGACACTGGGTGGAAGACACAGATCAACATATAATAAATGCTTTCACAAAATTTCTCAGTTAAAACTGACAGATATTTGTAAGTTAAAATATCAATATTTAATAGTTATCTACTCAGTGTGCCACAGATTCACATTTCACCACCTAAACCAGTCTAAGAATCTACATTGTACCTTACGGATAGATTTCACAGTAAGTCTATTAAAGGAGCGCAATCATCTGTCTAGCTATATAGATTCCAAAAAATTCAAACTTTAAACAGCAAGGATACCCATATTAGCAGTTTTCAAATGCAGATCCACGTACCAGTGCAAGTCCCTGATGAGGTTTTCACAGTCGAGCCATATCTATCCACTAGAACTTTCTGCAATGATGAAAATGTTCTATACCAGCGCTGCCCAATGTGGTAGCCACTAGCCACATATGGCTAATGAGCAACTGAAGTGGGACTAGTGTAACTGAGGAACAGGCCTTTCAACTTCGCTTAACTGTAATTAATTTCAATTTAATTGGCCATTTGTAGCTAGTGGTTACCATATCAGACATCAGGTTCAGGTCTAGACTCTGGAGTGAAATAAAAAAGAACGTGTCTTGGCTTCTTAATTTCAGGTGATGTCATTTGGTCCAACACTCCTCCCGAAAAGACTAAAAGAAAATATGGACAAACTATTTTTCTAATCTTGAAAGCAACCAGAATCTGACAAGACAAGAAATAACAGGCAAAAATTAAAAGGAAACCAAGAAGTCAAAGAGATAAGCACAGAAACCACCTCTGCCCTCAGGGCACTTACTAATTCTGAAAAGTCTCAACTTTCATTTTTATGACAGTGCAGAGAGGGGAGACAGGAATAAAAGACTGGGTCCTCCAAAGCATATAACCCAAAACCCCACTACAACAAGCAAGAACCCAAAAGGCTACACACCTCCAGAGAGTAAACCAGTAATGAACCAACTATCCAGCAGAACTAGATCTATGAGGGGTCCAAACAATCTCAAGCCTTGAATTTGGTTTAAGGAGATCCCAGACTGGCTGACACAAAAATAAGTGTTCTCTGGAGGAAGCGACCTTCATTCCAGGCCTCAAAAGAATCCTACAAATCATTTGGATCCAAATCTTATACCATAAACAAAAATTAAATCATAAACCTAATCATAAACCTAAATGTAAAATCTAAAACTTCTAGGAGAAAAAAATCAGAAAAACCTTTGTGGTCTAGGATTAAGCAACTCCTAAAAATAACACATACACAAAAACACAACCCATAAAGCAACAAACTCATAAATGGGACATTATCAAAATGTATAACTTATGCTTTTCAAGGCACTGTTAAGAAAATGAAAAAGCCAGCCATAACCTGGGAGAAAAGTATAGTATGTATCTGATAAACAATTTGTATCCAGAATATATAGAGAACTCTCAAAACCCCAAAAAATGGAGGAAAAAAACAATCTTTTTTTTTTTTTTTTTTTTTTTTAATTTTCTAAGACAGTGTCTCATTCTGTTGCCCAGGCTGGAGTGCAGTGGCGGGATCTTGGCTGACTGCAACCTCCGCCACCCAGGTTCAAGCGATTCTCCTGTCTCAGCCTCCTGAGTAGCTGGGATTACAAGTGTCCGCCACCATGCCCAGCTAATTTTTGTATTTTTAGTAGAGATAAGGTTTCGTCACGTTGGCCAGGCTGGTCTCCAACTCTTGACCTCAGGTGATCCACCTGCCTTTGCCTCCCAAAGTGCTGGGATTATAGGCATGAGCCACGGTGCCCAGCTAACAACTTTAAAACGCACAAAAGATTTAAACACTTCTTCAGAGATATACGGATGGCAAATAACCATACAAGAAGATGCTCAACACTATCAGTCATTTGGGAAACGCAAATTAAAACCACAATGAAATTCCATTACACAACGAATTAGAACGGCTACAGTATACAAGACTGACAATACCAAGTGTTGCCCTAATGATGTAGAGCAACCAGAACTCTCATCCACTGCTGGTGGGAATGCAAAATGGTACAACTCTAGAAGACAGTTTGGCACTTTAAGAATTTCAACAGGCCAGGTGATGTGGCTCACTCCTATAACCCCAGCACTCTGGAATGCCAAGACTGGAGGATTGCTTGAACACGGGAGTTTGACACCAGCCTGCGAAACATGACTAGACCTCGTCTCTACAAAAATGTTTTTTTAGGCCGGGCGCGGTGGCTCAAGCCTGTAATCCCAGCACTTTGGGAGGCCGAGATGGACGGATCACGAGGTCAGGAGTTTGAGACCATCCTGGCTAACACGGTGAAACCCCGACTCTACTAAAAGAAAATACAAAAGCTAGCCGGGCGAGGTGGCTGGCGCCTGTAGTCCCAGCTACTCGGGAGGCTGAGGCAGGAGAATGGCGTAAACCCAGGAGGCGGAGCTTGCAGTGAGCTGAGATCCGGCCACTGCACTCCAGCCCGGGCGACAGAGCAAGACTCCGTCTCAAAAAAAAAAAAAAAATTTTTTTTAATTAGCCATGTGTGATGGTGAATGCCTGTAGTTCCAGCTACTCCAGTGACTGAAGTCAGAGGATCACTTGAGCCTGGAAGGCTGAGGCTGCAATGAGCTGTGATTGCACCACTGCACTCCAGCCTGGACAACAGAGTGAGACACTGTCTCAAAAAAAAAAAAAAAAAGTTAAACATACACCTACCATATGATCCAGCCATTCCAGTCCTAGTCCAACCATTCCCAAGAGATACAAAAGTCTACACCCATACAAAGCCTTGTACGAAAATATTCAGAGATCTGTAACAATCCAATTCTCCACAAATAGATGTAGACTGTCAATATAATCGCAAACGACATCTGGAAGAATTATTTTAGAAGTTGACAAGTAATTCTAAAACATGTATTGATCTGCAAAAGGTCAAGAACAGCCAAGGTACTCTTGAAGAAAAGCCAGGAAGGAAGGGTTCCACAATGCGATAAGACTTATTATAAAGCTAAAATAATTTAGACAGCTTAGTGTTTGTGGAATCAAAGAATCCAAAAACACAGAGTCTAAATGACACACACATGGCCAGGCACAGTGGCTCACGCCTGTAATCCCAGCATTTTGGGACCAAGTCAGGCAGATCTCCAAGTCAGGAGATAGAGACTCTCCTGGCTAACACGGTAAAACTCCGCCTCTACTGAAAATACAAAAAATAGTAGGGTGTGGTGGTGGGCGCCCGTAGTCCCACCTATTTGGGAGCCTGAGGCAGGAGAACGGCGTGAACCTGGGAGGCAGAGGATGCAGTGAGCCGAGATCGCACCACTGCAATCCAACCTGGGAGACACAGCGAGACTCCTTCTCAAAAAAAAAAAAAGACACACACGTATATGGACAAGTGATTTACAACAAAGGTGGCATTGCAGAAGCAGGGAAAAAGATACTCTTTTCAATAAATGGTGTTGGGATAACTAGATTTACACATACTAAAATGAAACTGATTTAATCCCTTCCTTATACTATACACCAAAATCAATTCCAAGTGAATTATAAAGATGAAATGCAAAATTATTCAACATTTAGAAAATAAAAGAGGAATTAGTTCGCAGTCTCAGGGTAGGGGAAGACAAAAAAAATAGGAACTATAAAGGAAAAGACTGATAAACTGGACTATATTAAACTTAACTTCTATCAAAAAAACACCATTGAGGCTCTGCACAGTGGCTCACATTTGTAATCCCAGTGCTTTGGGAAATGAAGGCGGGAGGACTGGTTGAGCTCAGGAGTTTGAGACTAGCCTGGACAACACAGGAAAACTCTATCTCTTAAAAAAAAAAAAAAAAAATTAAAATTGGCCAGCAGGGTGATATATCCGTATTCCCAGCTACTCAGGAGGCTGAGGGAGGAGGATTGCTTGAGCCCAAGAGTTGGAGTTGGCACCAACTCCAGCAGCCTGCAGCACTGCACACCAGCCTAGGAGACAAAGCAAGACCCTATCTCGAAGAAACAAACAAAACCACTGAGAGTCAGTGAAACCGCACGCCACGAAGTAGGAGATAGTGGCAAGATGCATAAACCAACAAAGGACTTGGATTCTGAATATATACAGAAGCTACAAATCAATGAATTTAAAAAAAAAAAAAAAAAAAGACCTAATAGAAAAATACAGGCACTTGGCAAAACAGTAAATCCAAACGGCTCGCAAATTTATTTTAGAAAGTGCAACCTCGGCCGGGCACGGTGGCTCACACCTGTAATCCCAGCACTTCAAGAGGCCGAGGCGGGCAGATCACCTAAGGTTGGGAGTACAAGACCAACCTGACCAACATAGAGAAACTTCATCTCTATTAAAAATACAAAATTAGCCAGGTATGATGGTGCACGCCCATAATCCCAGCTACTCGGGAGGCTAAGGCAGGATTATCGCTTGAACCCAGGAGGCAGAGGTTGCAGTGGGCCAACGTTACACCAGTGCACTCCAGCCTGGGCAACAAGAGCAAAACTCTGTCTCAGAAAAAAAAAAGTGCAACCTCATTATAATTAGAAAAAAGCTATTTAAAACCACAAGGTGGTACACTACAGAAACCACCAAAAGGGGTGCAAAGGGGAGACGGGTTATAAAAGCAGAGAAGAGGAAACTGTGCTGAGAACATGGTCAATGATTGCAGCCTAACATTTTAGTGACAACACAAGAATCATTTATTTACTAACATTTCCTGAAAAGCTACTATAGGCCAAGCACTCTTAAAAGTACATTTAATGGTCATCACAGAATATAACTGACTATAAGTTTTTTTTTTTTTTTTT
>NW_016811810.1:1450555-1461402 GCF_001698545.2 Rhinopithecus bieti
TTTTTGAGACGGAGTCTCGCTCTGTCGCCCGGGCTGGAGTGCAGTGGCCGGATCTCAGCTCACTGCAAGCTCCGCCTCCCGGGTTTACGCCATTCTCCTGCCTCAGCCTCCCGAGTAGCTGGGACTACAGGCGCCCGCCACCTCGCCCGGCTAGCTTTTGTATTTTCTTTTAGTAGAGTCGGGGTTTCACCGTGTTAGCCAGGATGGTCTCAAACTCCTGACCTCGTGATCCGTCCATCTCGGCCTCCCAAAGTGCTGGGATTACAGGCTTGAGCCACCGCGCCCGGCCCTGACTATAAGTTTTAAGTGTAACTCTCCTTGACCAAATTTTTTTTTTTTTTTTTTGAGACAGGGTCTCCCTCTGTCACCCAGGTTGGAGTGCAGTGGTGTGATCACGGCTCACTGTAGACTTGACCTCCTGGGCACAAGCAATCCTCCCACCTCATCCTCCTAAACAGCTGGGACTATAGGCATGCATCACCATACCTGGCTAATTATTATTATTATATTATTTGGGAGAGACAAGATTTCACCACGTTGACCAGGCTAGTCTCAAACTTCTGGGCTCAAGTGATCCTCCCGCCCTGGCCTCCCAAAGTGCTGGGGTTACCGGCGTGAGTTAACATGCCAGGCCAACAAATTGTTTCAAGAAGAAATTGTTCCGGGTCAATTTTCCCACCATCTCATTTCTATTATTTTTGCTTTCATTGAGCTGCACAGTTGAAAGATCATGGCAGGAAATTCATGTGGAAACATCCTTCTCACTGTTTTTAGATTACATTATTTTAATTTTGCTCATCCCTACTCTTCTTCTCTAACTTGTTAACTTTCATATACTTAAATACCCTTTACAACATAGACTATACAACAAAGTCATTTTAGTCTTTCTAATTGACTCCCTTCAGACATTCGATCTTTTCTGAAACGCTTTACAAGGCTTTCATGAATCTGTATTCCTCAACTATCAACACGCTGAAAACCCACAGAAGAGATGGGAGACTCTTTTCCATTCCTTACATTATTTACTGACCACCTATAATGGTATTATGATCAAGCTGTGGGGGACTCAAAGATACCTAACAGATAATACAGAATCCTCATCTCTGAGCTCACAACATTCTGTCTGCCAAGCTATGTGTCTAATTCTGCATAAGATACAACAGATTTAAGGGACATCACCAAATTCATCGTTGTGGATTGTTTAATTTTTATTTAAGCTTTTCTTAGGAGAAAAGGGCAAAAGGCAAAAGAATGTATTAAATTTAGGCAATAATTCAATACCAGGAATACAAATCAATTCACACAATACAGCTTCATTAGTTACCCCAAGACTTGGCAATCACCCTGACTCTATTATATGTTAGCCAATTTTTTAGCACCAAAACAAAACCACCAGGGAGCTTGTGCCTTAAGCACCAACATGTATACACAATCTACTGACATTTGCCAAAAGCCACAAGTCCAGGAGCCATACAAACTGCTATTTCAATGTAAAATTGTTCATTCAAATTCTAAACCAAGATTTAAAATAATTAGTCTCTGCATAAAACATTCAAAATCTTAACAAAAGCAGTTGTGAGATCTTCCCAAGATTTTGAAAATCCTAAAAAACACATTTAGATTCCTGAAGTGAGGGCAATCTCCTTAGCAAATCTAAGTGGCCAAGAAAATACCATACACATACCCCAAATTAAGACTAATTTTTGCCTCCTATGACTTGCATTTCTTTCAAAACACCCTAAAGCAGTGGTTCACAAACGTTACCATGCATCAAAGCACCAAGACAGCAAGTTTACAAAGCTTGCGAGGCTAGGCATGGTAGCTCATGCCTGTAACCCCAATACTTCAGAAGGCCAAAGCGGGAGAACTGCTTGAGCCCAGGAGTTCAAGATCAGCCCTGGTAACATGGTGAATCCCCATCTCTACAAAATATGCAAAAATTAGCTAGGCGTAGTAGCGTGCACCTGTAGTCCCAGCTACTCAGGAGGATCACCTGAACCTGAGAGGTCGAAGCAGCAGTGAGCGGTGATCACGCCACTACACTCCAGCAAGACCCAGTCTCAAAGAAAAGCAAAAAAAAATTAAAACGAAACAAAATAGGCCAGGCACAGTGGCTCATGCCTGTAGTCTCAGCACTTTGGGAGGCAGAGGTGGGCAGATCATCTGAGGTCAAGAGTTTGAGACCAGCCTGGCCAACATGGTGAAACACCGTCTCTACTAAAAATACAAAAATCAGGAGAGTGTGGTGGCGGGCGCCTGTAATCCCAGCTACTCAGGAGGCTGAGGCAGGAGAATTGCTTGAACCCGAGAGGCAGAGGTTGCAGTGAGCCGAGATTGCACCACTGCACCCCAGCCTGGGCGACAGACTGAGACTTCATCTCGGAAAGAAAAAAAAATTAGCTGGGCGTGGTGGCATACCCCTGCAGTCCCAGTTACTCGGGAGGCAGAGGCAGGAGAATTGCTTGAACCCTAGGGTTAGAGGTTGCAATGAGCTGAGATGGCGCCACTGCACTCCAGCCTGCACCACAGAGCGAGAATCCGTCTCAAAAACAAAACAAAATAAAAAAGCGTGCTGAACACCACCCTTAGCGTTTGATTCAAGAGACCAGAGGTAGGGCCTCAGCACCTGCATTTCTAGCAAGTTTCTAGATGATAGTGATGCTACAAATGCTGTCACTACTCTGAAAACCACTGAAAGCCCCTGGAGCTTACTGGAATGTGTGCATGAACAGTGTGAATGAGTTACCCCCTCACACTATAGCAAGACTATAGAGGAACTCACTGAAAAGCAAACCGCAAAACCTCAGGGAGAGATTCTGTACCCAAATGTTGACTTCCATTACCGGAGTGAATGTGTTTTGAACTGTCACTTTTTTATCTCAACAGCAGCACAGCAGCAAAAGACTCTGAACGAGGTCAAGGATAAGCGGCACAGTGCATAATTCACACACTTCAATATTAGGAAGATCTTTGTTCTTTTAAATGGTTTAGGGGCATAATGTTAAATCTTTGTAAAGCATCCAATTAATCCAGTTGATTAGCAAAAGATACATTAGAGCTTCTGGACAAGTAATCAAAACTTCCATCATTTTGTGTCACCTCAAACAATCTTACTATGTCTTCAGAACTTAGGATGAGTCCAAATCAATTCCTACAAGAAGATCGATTTCCAGAAAAAAAAAAGTTTCAAAATTATGAAAGAGCAGAGCAGTATTTTTTTCCTGGCCCAAGTCTGACAGTAGTAATTTAAAATACAGTAGACAAAGGCGAAAAAGATAACCCTAAGTTGTTCCCTGGTATCAAGTCCTATGTGAGTCTGAGCTCAGGTGAGTGGCTGGCCTCTGCCTCTCAAAGTGCTGGAATTACAGGCATGCACCACCGTGCCTGACCCCTATGTAATTTTTAAGTGAGGTTCTTTACCAGGGCAAACAAAATAGTAGACACCTGACTGATGCAAGTAACAGTTCTCCAATAATCATTAATATACCTGGGTTCTTTCATTTACTCATTTAATAAATATTACTGTGTAAAACACTGGTGATTCAAGCACGTATAAAACAAAGTTTATGCCCTCGTGGAGCTTACATTCTCACAAGACAACACACATTTCACTACAAAATATGTAACCCATAACACTGTTAAGCTCTTTCATCGGACCAGCAAAGACAAACATAGAGTGTTTTGGTCAAGAGAGACATAAACACAACAAGCACCTACAGTTCACAGCAGAATCCAATCCCAAAATGCAGGAATTTTAATAAGGAATATGAGGGCAAAAAAGAGACCCCTAGGCACAGATAACCCACAAACATGACTTTTTTTTTTTGAGACAGAGTCTCACTATGTCACCCAGGCTGGAGTGCAATGGTGCAATCTCAGCTCACTGAAGCCTCGACCTCCCAGACTCAAGTGATCTTCCCACCTCAGCTTCCCAAGTAGCTGGGACTACAGGCACACGCCACCACACTCATCTAATTTTTGCATCTCTTGTAGAGACCAAGTTGTGCCATGTTGCCCAGGCTGGTCACAAACTCCTGGGCTCAAGCGATCTGTCCACCTCGGCTCCCCAAAGTGCTGGGATTACAGGTGTAAGCTACCACACCCCTCCAAATGCATGATTTTTGTCATTTATCTGTTTCTGAAAAAAAATGAATTTATAGTAAAAAAAAAAAAAAAAAGTATATCAGTAAGATTTAGGTAGATTTCAATTAAATAAAATTTAATTAAGGATTGTAAGGAAATACTTTCATGTTCTTAAAAACATGTAAACTTTGTAGTGATGCTACCAGTGTTTTTCTGAGGCTTCCAACTGCTAAGGGGAGGAGAGTGCCACTAAAAACATCTACTTCCTTTTGTCTATAAACCATTTCATCAGAGTATTTGCACAAATCAGGCTACAATTAACAGCATTTACTAAAAAGTTTTTACAAACTTAAGAATTGCAGCAACCCTGCATCGAGCAAGTCTATCAGCGCCATTTATTCAACAGCATGTGCTCACTTTGTGTCTCTGTGCTACATTTTGGTAATTCTCACAATATTTCAAACTTTATTATTACATGTGTTATGGTGATCTGTGAACAGTGATCTCTTTTTATTTTTAGAGGCAGGGTCTCACTATGTTGCCCAGGCTGATCTTGAACTCCCGGCCTCAAGCAATCCTCCCAAAACACTGGATTACAAGTGTGAGCCACTGCATCTGGCCTATGATCAGCGGTCTTTGATCTTACTACTGTAGTTGTTTTGAGGGGACCATGACCTGTACCCACATGAGATACACATTTACTCTATAAACATGTGCATTCCCACTATTCCACTTACTGGGCTTGTCTCTTCTGCTCTTCTCCCTCTCCTGTGGCCTGCTATTTCCTGAGATACAAGAATACTGCAATTAAAACAATTAGCAACTCTGTAACAGGCCGAGGCGGGAGGATCATGGGAGGTCGGGAGTTCAAGACCAACCTGACCAATGTGGAGAAACCCCGTCTCTACTAAAAATACAAAATTAGCCTGACGTGGTGGTACATGCCTGTAATCCCAGCTACTCAGGAGGCTGAGTCAGGAGAACCGCTTGAACCAGGAGGCAAAGGTTGTGGTGAGCTGAGATCTCGCCATTGCACTCCATCCTGGGCAACAAGAGTGAAACTCCGTCTCAAAAAAAAAAAAAAAAAAAGGCCAGGTACGTGGTTCACTCCTATAATCCCAGCACTTTGGGAGGCCGAGGCAGATGGATCACAAGATCAGGAGATCAAGGTCATCCTGGCCAACATGATGATGAAAGCCTGCCTCAACTAAAAATACAAAAAAATTAGCCAGGCATGGTGGCACATGCCTGTAGTCCCAGCTACTCCAGGGGCTGAGGCAGGCGAATCGCTTGAACCTGGGAGGCAGAAGCTACAGTGAGCCGAGATCACACCACTGCACTCCAACCTGGCGACAGCACAAGACCCCGTCTTAAAAAAAAAAAAAAAAGGAACTCTATAACGGCCTCAAAGTGTTCAAGTGAAAGGAAGAGTCCCACCTATCTCACTTTAAATCAAAAGCTAGAAATTATTAAGCTTAGTGAGAAGAAATGTCAAAAATCAAGATAGGGCCGGGCGCAGTGGTGATGCCTGTAATCCTAGCACTTTAGGAGGACAAGGCGGGAGGATTGCCTGAGCTCAGGAGTTCAAGAATGGCTTGGGCAACACGGCGAAACCCCGTCTCTACTAAAAAAATCAAGAAAAAAAATAGCCGGCCATGGTGGTGCATGCCTGTAGTACCAGCTACTCAGGAGGCAGAGGTTGCAGTGAGCCAAGATCGCACCACTGCACTCCAGCCTAGGGGACAGAGCGAGACTCTGTCTCAAAACAAATACATAACATAACATAACATAACGTAACATATAACATAAGATAAACAAGATAGGCCAAAAGTGAGGCCTCTTGTGCCAAACAGCCAAGTTGTGAATGAAAAGGAAAAGTTATTGAAGGGAATTAAAGGTGTTACTTCAGTGAACACACAAATGACAAGAGTGTGAAACAGCCCTGGCCGGGCGCAGCGGTTCACACCTGTAATCCCAGCTACTCAGGAGGCTGAGAGTCACTTCAACCCGTGAGGCGGAGGCTGCAGTGAGCCAAGATCACGCCACTGCACTGCAGTCCAGTCTGGGTGACAGAGTGAGACTGTGTCTCAAAAAAAAAAATCTTTTTTTAAAGGTGAAGAAAACAGCTTTATTGTTGGTATAAAGTTTCAGTGGTCCAGATAGATCAAGCCAGCCATAACATTCCCTTGACCCAAAGCCTAATTCAGAGAAAGTTCCTCTTCAATTCTGTAAATTGACATGCGGAAGCTACAGAAGAAAAGCTGGAAGCTAGCAGAGGTTGGTTCATGAGGTTGAAGGAAAAAAGCCATCTCCACAGCATAAAAGTGCAAGATGAAGCAGCAAGTGCTGGTGGAGAACCTGCAGCAAGTTATCTAGAAGATCTAGCTAAGATCACTGATGAAGGTGGCTACACTAAACAACACGTTTTCAATGAAGAAAGAAACCAACTTCTATTGGAAGATGCCATCTAAGACTTTCATAGCCAGAGACATGAAGCCAATGTCTGGCTTTAAAGCTTCAGAGGACAGGCTGACTCTCGTTAGGGGCCAAGGCAGCTGGTGATTTCAAGTTAAAGCCAATGCTAGCTTCCCATTCTGAAAATCCCAGGGTCCTTAAGAACAACGTTAATTCTAAATTCTACTCTGCCTCTGCGCTACAAATGGAATAACAACGCCTGGATGACAGCACATCTGTTTACAGCATGGTTTACTGAATATTTTAAGCCCACTGTTGAGATCTACCGCTCAGAAAAATTCCTATCAAAATATTACGGTTCATTGGCAAAATACCTGTTACCCAAGAGCTCTGAGAGAGATGTACAAGGAGAGGAATGAGGTTTCCATGCTTGTTAACACCACATCCATTCTGCAGCCCATAGATTAGGAAGTCACTTGGACTTTTAAGTCTTAAAAGAAATATGTTTCATAAGGGTAGAGCTGCCATAGATAGTGATTCCTCTAATGGATCTGGGCTAAGTACATCAAAAACATGCTGGAAAGGATTCACCATTCTAGATGCCATTAACATTCATGATACATGGGAGAAAGTGAAAATAGCATTATGAACAGGAGTTTGGAAGACCCTGCTTCCAACCGCCATGGATAACTCTGAGGGATTCGCATTTTCAGTAGAGAAAGTAAATGCAGATATGGTAGAAACACCAAGAGAACTAGAATTAGAAGTGGAACCTGAAGATGTGACTGAATTGCTGCAATCGCATGATAAAACTTGAACGGATAAGGAGTTCCTTCTTAGGGATGAGCAAAGAAAGTGGTTTCCTGAAATGGAATCTACCCCTGGTGAAGATACTGTGAACACTGTTGAAATGACAACAAAGGATCTAGAATATTGCATACATTTATTGATAAAGCAATGGCAGTGTTTGGGAGTATTGAGTTCAATTTTGAAAGAAGTTCTGCTGTGGATAAAATGCTTTCAAATAGCATCACATACTCCGGAGAAATCTTTAATGAAAGGAAGAGTCAATTGATGTGGCAAACCTAATTGTTATCTTAAGAAACTGCCAGACATTTCAGTCTTCAGCAACCACCACCCTGATTTGTCAGCAGCCATCACCATTGAGGGAAGACCATCCACCAGCAAAAAGATGATTTGCTGAAGGCTCAGATGATCGATAGTATTTAATTAGGTCATGTACATTAGCTGGGCACAGTGACTCACGCCTGCAATCCCAGCACTTTGGGAGGGCAAGGTGGGAGGATCACTTGAGCCCAGGAGTTCAAGACCAACTTGTGGAACACAGGGAGACCCCATCTCTACAAAAAATGTAAAAATCAGCTGGGAGTAGTGGTGTGCACGTATAGTGCCAGCTACTCAGGAGGCTGAGGTGGGAGGATCACTTGAGCCCAGGAGGTCCACGTTGCAGTGAGCTATGACTGCACCACTGCACTCCAGCCTGGGTGACAGAACAAGACCTTGTCTCAAAAAAAAGAAATGTACATTGCTTTTCTAGACATGTTACTGCACACTTACTACAGTATAATGTAAACATAAGTTTTATATGCACTGGGAAACCAATTTGTGTGACTCATTTTATTGCAGTGGTCTAGAAACAAACCAAGATATGCCTGTGCTATACAAACTAAACTTTTCTCAGATGTTTTCACTAGCAAAAAAGAAAATTCACTTCAAATACGATAAACATAGTATAACTTTTAATGTTACTGAAATTTAAAACAAGAATTGATCGAGGTCTAAATCAACATCAGTTTAGAATACCTAAACTGAAAATGTTAAATTTAAAAACTAAAATTTTATATTAACACTTTGAAATGCATCTTTCGAAACTCTTAAGATAATTTTAATTATTTTCTACAAATTAAGACATCACAAAATACAAGGGGAAAAAGGTTTCCATAACTTTTACAAATATGAACTAAGATCCTACCTTTCTAACTAAAATCAACGTTCAGGAAAGGACAGTTTTCAAAATTGTTTTTACATTATAGAATACAATATAAATAATTTCCTCTACAGGACCCAATCATTTTTTTTTAAGGGGGCTAGCTTTAACAATAGGATTTTCTTAGACAATTTCTCCAACTCCCTAAAGGAACAGTCATCTGACTAGCTGGAGAACATGGTTTTGAGGACTGAGGGAGTAAGTTATGTAATTTCCATCAAGAAACATGGTGCTTTTCAAAAAACATTTTAGTATAAAACGTTTTAATGATCCTCACTGCCTCCTCACAATTTCACTGCTGGATTCATGGAACTTCACTCCTAATCTAACATTATTCACTTTCACTGGGCTTCCAGCCTCAAAGAATAAGGCTTTTTAGGTCCCATCTCCTCTCAGAGTTTGCCCCAGTATTCTTTGCCCCAAACCGTAAACACGGAGTTTTGATTCCGTATCTTTATTTACCCAATGACTTGCTTCTTGATGCACCACCACTTAATGTTACGTGTCCTCCTAATCAGCGTCTACACTGAAGTCTTAGGTGATTGTGAGCGCCCTAAAAGGAAACATGTGTTTTAAATAATCTTGGCCTGTGTTCATTATTAAACTAGATTATTTGATAGTGACCTGAAATTTTTTTAAGGAAAACGTTGTAATATCGACTTTGATGTCTCTGCAGTTTAATAAACAAGAAGGTTCAAAGTGATGGTAGGTTCAGCCTGTTTTTCCCCTCCAAGGATAACCACAAATACAAAACACAAAGATATTGGGACAAAAACATCCTTAAAATGTTCCTTGTTTGAATGTCATAGCGCTTTTCCAATTAACTGACTAGTATAACTCGATGAAAATATTACCTATACTGTACCCCAACAAAAATACGTTGAATGCTATTTACTTTTATGTGTCTTTCAACTACATCCGTGTGCTTACATCCGACTGTTCAGAAGTTTTCAAACATGGGACAGAGTGCTCAACTCTAGAAGACATCATTTTCATTACCCATTTCCCAAATAAAATTTAAGGCTGAGGCTCTGGTATTTCATTTCATATAGTAGTGGTCTGTTTTTGCAGCTATGAAAACGTTTACATTCTAAGTAAAAATCCCAGCGATGGTTAAGTCTTAAATAAATACAAATCCCCAAACTCTTGCACTGCCTTCAGCTTTCAGCTTGAATGTATAACCAGTTCCCATAATTACTACAATATTACTATTATCTTAGTCTCATTGCCAAAATCCCAGCTGCAGGCTAACTATGCAAGAATGAGACACTGTTGAAATGACTCGGGGGAAAAACAAAAAAAAAACTTTATCCTCACTGAATTTAGCTACAAAATCCTGGAATTAAATGAAACCAATTCCCCCCCCCCCCCCACACACACACACACACACCCCTTCTTCTAAGAAAGAACAGGATGCCGCTACACAAGGAACCCAGACAGAAATTAGGCAAACAGTTGCGCCTAAGCCACCGCGGCAGAGTCGGGGGCTGGGGGCGGAGAAGAGGAGGAAACTTGGGAAGCACAAAGACTCCAGTGAGGACTCCAGTGAGGGCTCCAGGGCTCCCCCCAAGAAACCCACGGGGCTCTATCAAACTTGAGGGTTTGCGTTCGGGCACACGGCGGGCTTGCAGCTCCGGCACCGGCAGGCCGCTCGGAGCCCAGCCTTGGCTACTCACGGGGCCGCGCCCGGAGCCCGGTCGGGCCGTCGCGAGCCTCCCTCTCGCGTCCGGCCGAACCCTGCCGGCATCCCCGCGATTTCCCTCTTCCTCCTCCTGCCTATCCCCTTTTGTTTTTCAGGCATTGGGTCCGCTCCGGCGGAGGCCGGTCCGTCCTCCGCCTCTGGCCGCCCTGCGCGCCCCCCGAGCCCCGGCCTCCTCCTCTTCCTCAGGGCCCTCGGCCTCTCCGCGCGTCCGGCCTTTTCGAAAGTCGCCCACCCATCCTCCTCACGTCCCCCGGACTCCCCATGTCCCCCAGCCTTTCTGTCTTCCCCGAACCTCTTGGCCTCCCCGCGCGCCCCTGGAATCCCCGACCTCCTCCAGCCCCCGCCTCCCCACGTCCCTCAGCCTCCCAGTTTTCTCCAAGCCTCCCGACCACCCAGCGCCCCAAGGTCCCGCCTCCCAGCGCGCGCCCCTGACCTCCTTAAGCCTCTGAGCCTCTCGGAGCCTCTCGGCCTCCGCGGGCGCCCCAACCTCCTCACGGTCACCGGCCTCCCCTCCTCCCAGAACCGGGACCGGGGGCGCGGGAGGGGCCGGTCTCCGCCGCATCCGCCCCGGGACTGGCTGGGCGGCCCCGCTCTGCCCCTCCGCCCTCAGGGCCGCGGCCCAGCCCACGACCGCTGCAC
>NW_016811810.1:1461546-1467912 GCF_001698545.2 Rhinopithecus bieti
CGGGCCCGCGCGCGTGCGCGGCAGCCGGCTGAGGCGCGCGCCCTCCCTCGGCAGCGCACGCCCGGCCCAGTCTCTGTCCGGAGTTTCCGCCTCTCGAGGGGACTGGGCATGCGCGCCGCTGCCCGCGCATGCCCACCGCGCAGTCAGGCTCCGCTCCCGTAATTTGCTCTGTGGTGACCAGGCCGGAGTTTCGGGGTGGCCCGAGGCCGCGCGCGGGCGTGGCGGCCGGACGGGGAAAGCCTTGGTCTCGGGGGTGGCCGGGGTCGCCCCGCCGAGCGGACATCCTGGGATCCCACCTGCCGCGCTCTCAGCCAGCGGGATTAGACGGACTTCGGGAGAGCCCTCCCTATCCCCTTACCTGCCCCCAAATCCCGAAGGGGTCCCCTCTAGAGAACCTCCCTACTGAGCTGCCCTGCCGCCCTGCCCCCAGAGTTGGGCACCCGCTGCGGACCCCGGGCCTTGCAGTGCACTCTCCAGGCACCACACTGACCCTAACGAGCGGTTCCTGGGCCCTTTTTGCAGATACGGAAACTGAGGCTCAGAGAGTCTTTTCATGGCATTATAGCTAAGTTGGGCTGGGCCATGATTTGATTTTGGAAGATGAAAAATCATGAAAGGGACTTAGAAGTCCACTGGAGGTAGACAGGTTACCTAAATGAACGCCAGCAGGGAACGAGCCCCGCAGTCCCTCCTGAGGCCTACAGACCTGAGACGGACTCCTCCAGGCAAAGGAGGGAAGGCTCGCCCCAACACCGACCCGGGCTTCCGCGGTGTGAGCCAGTTTGTCAGCGAGGAGCTGGTTGGTTATGACTGGAACGTGCCGTAGGTGGGGTGGGGGAAATAACAAAAGGCGAGGTTGGAGGGATTGAAAAATGCAGACGGCTGCGCGGGGCCTTGCTTAAGGTGCCTGGAGTTTATTCTTTAGGCAACAGAGAGCCTTTGGAGGTCTTTAAGCAGGAAGTGATAACTGATTTGTGTTACTTAAAAAAAAAAGTCACTCTGGCAACCTTGCGGTCGGAAATGAAACCAGAAGAACCCTCAAGGCTGCAACTTTCATTTTTATGGTGTCATTTTGATGCTAACCGCAAGCCAGGAGGCAGGACAGACAGGCACCCGAGGCCTTTTTGAAAGGTGAACACCCTGAAGCCCAGAGAGGTGACACACGTCATTGCATTAGGAGCTATAAATCAAGTAAAATCAAGTAAAAGGCTTTTGCTTATGAAGATTTTACCATATTTAAATGTTTTGGGTTTTATTGTTCTTTAATGAGATATATTAAGGTTGGTGTTTTTCTGGGTTTTGTTACTTTTTACTACATATAAAATTGTAAGGAATTGCCTCTCCATGCCAGCCTCAGGCCTCTGTGCGTGCTATTTGCTCTGTCTGGAACTTCTTGCTCCTCACTTCGTTCAAGACCCTGCTTTTATGTCACCTCATTGATACCAGCCGACCACTCTGTATACAATAGGAACCACCCACTGCCCTGCCATCCTCACACACAGTCCACACTTAGTCTCTTCTGTTGTTCTCCAAAGCACCTATTGTTCACCATGGCCCAACACTGTGTTCTTGTTTATTTCTTGATTGTCCGCTCTCTCCACTAGAATCTTAGATTCATTAGAGCACGGGCTTTGTTTTGTTCACTGATAGGTCCTGGCACACAATAAGTATTTGTCCAGTGAATGAATGAAGCTTTGGGTGATGTGAAGTGAGAGCTTATTATTAAAAGGATAAGAAGAGCATGGGAATTAAAAGAAGGGAGTGGAGGCACAAAGGGACTGCATTAAGGATAACTTTGGGGGAAGGGGCTGCACTTAGCGTGGTAGACTAAAAATGGCCATCAATTCTTTGACACTTTTCCCAAGAAGAGGTGGAATTTATTCACCCGTTGAATGTGGATGGATCTTGTAACTTGCTTTGACCAATAGGATGTGTCACAAGTGACACTGTACAAATTCCAAGCCTAGGCCTCAAGAGGCCGTGCTGCTTTCACTTTCCCTCTCTTCAGCCCAAGCTAGCCTCATGAGGAGGCCGTGTGGAAGAGAACTGAGCACCCTGGCCAACAAGCTGCCACCTCCAGGCATGTGAGTGAGCTGTGCTAGACCGCTCAGCCCCTGTGAAGCGTTCAGCCCACTGCAGCTACATAAGACCTGGAGAGACTGATGGAAGAACTGCCCAGCTGAACCCAGCCCAAATTGCCAAACCACAGAATTGTGAGCCAATAAAATACATGTGGTTTTAAGCCTTTAGGTTTTAAGGTAGTGTGTTACACAATATTGTTTCCTGGACTCTGCCATGATACATTTGAAACTGACGTTCTTGAAGGGCAGCTTTGATTATTATTATGCTGAATAAAAGAGGAAAATCAGAAAAGAGTGGGAAGAAGTGGTGCAAAGGAGAAGGGCAGACAGAGATACAAACAGGGGGAAAGGGACAAACCTAGGAAACAGTGGCTTGTCTTACCTCTTGGGCATACTTTGTGGTGTCTAAGAACTCAGGCTGAGGAGTAAGATGAACATTGGCACAGACCTAGGCTCAAGTTTAACCATTCACCAATAAACCTGTGAAGGTTGTATAATGTCTCTGAGCCTCAATTTCTTATCTGTAAAATGGAGACTCTAAAGGATGTACATTAAAATTAGGTTGTAGAGAGGCCAGGCGCAGTGGCTCACGCCTGTAATTGCAGCACTTTGGGAGGCCAAGGCGGGCGGATCATGAGGTCAGGAGATCGAGACCATCCTGGCTAACACAGTGAAACCCCATCTCTACTAAAAGTACAAAAAAATTAGCCAGGTATGGTGGTGGGCATCTGTAGTCCCAACTACTCAGGAGGCTGAGGCAGGAGAATGGCGTGAACCCAGGAGGCGGAGCTTGCAGTGAGCGGAGATGGCGCCACTGCACTCCAGCCTGGGTGACAGAGCGAGACTCCATCTCAAAATAAATAAATAAATAAATAAATTAGGTTGTAGAGGAAACAAACCATTCTCATAAAACAGGGTGCTTAGCATATATAGGTGTTATTGATTGACTATACCATTGCTTTATGGATTACTAATAATTTGCCTGATGATGGAGGGGGTATTCAAAAGACCACCAGAGCACAGAGTCAAGGAAGGCTGACTTCTCTCAGTCTCCATGGGTCAGAACCTGTATACAGTGTCTCTAGACCTCATAGCAACCCTGTGATGTAGATGCTATTATCAGCACCTCCATTTTATAAATTTGAAAACTACTGCTCAGATGGCCGGGCGCAGTGGCTCACGCCTATAATCCCAGCACGTTGGGAGGCCAAGGCAGGCAGATTACTTGAGGTGAGGAGTTCGATACCAGCCTGGCTAACCACAGTGAAACTCTGTCTCTACTAAAAATACAAAAATTAGCTGGGCATGGTGGCACGTGCCTGTAATCCCAGCTACTTGGGAGGCTGAGGCAGGAGAATTGCTTGAACCCGGGAGGCAGAGGTTGCAGTGAGCTGAGGTTGGCCCATTGCACTCCAGCCTGGGCAAAGAAGCAAGACTCCATATCAAAAAAAAAAAAAAAAAAAAAAAAAAAAAAAAAAAAAGAAAAAAGGGAAACACTGCCCAAAAAAAAAAAAAAAAAAAAAAAGAAGCAGCAGCAGCAATGAGTGAGATAGCAGGGCTGGAACTCAAGGCTGCATCTGTCCAACTCCAAAGCCTGTGCTCCTTCCTCTCCCCAGCACAGTCTCTGATGCACTCATACCCCATACAAAAAAACAAAGCAGAGAACACAATTTGGCTTCTTCCCTTCCTGCACTGCACCAGATGGGCTGAGCGCTGACCTTGCGTGGGAAGCTTTCAGGAAGAGCTTCCTGTGTCTTGGTAGAGCAGCTGCACTGAGCCTGGGAGCAGTTACCCCTTGAAAAGCCCCCCACCTCCCTGGTTGGCTAAGGGCTCCCTCCCAGGAGGGGCTCACTCACACTAGAGAAGCAGAAACACACATTAAGGCCAGGGCTGGATGCACAGTCATGGGGGCGTGGAAGCTGATATCACTGAAGAGACACTGAAGCCCAGGTTCCTGCCCACATCACAGCTGACCACCCTGCAGATCTGTCTGGAGAAGCTGGGATGAGAGAAAGTGAGACCCAGGGGACAGGTGCCTGGGGTACTTTTCAATCCAGTTAAATGTGCCCCTGGGAGCTATGGGCCTCTCACATCACCACGGCATGCTGGGCCTCAAGAATCTGGAGAGTGGTGGAATGGAGAAAGGGTCTGACAGACCTGGCCTCCAATCCCAGCTCTCCCACGTGACAACCCCATGGCCCCAAGCAGGCTGCTCAACCTCCCGGAGTCTCAGCTTCCTCCTCTGTAAAATGGGGAGAGTGGAAGAGCAGAAGGCAGGGGCAGAGGATGCCCCTAGGGAAGACATCCAGAAGGAAAGCAGGGGTAGAGGAGGGGGCTGAAGACAGATTCCCACCTCCAAATTCTGTCCCGTATAAAGTCAAATGGGCCCTTGCCCTCTGCTGAGGCCACAATCACCACTTGCAGCTTGCCCAGGAGTGAGCAAAACAAATCCGTGGTCACTATTCAGGAACATTCTGGGTTCACAGAATAATTAGGCTATGCAGGGTTGGGTTTTTTTTGTTTTTTTGTTTTTTTTTTTTTTTTGAGGCTGAGTCTCATTCTATTGCCCAGGCTGGTGTGCAATAGCGCAATCTCGGCTCACTGCAATCTCTGCCTCCTGGGTTCAAGTGATTCTCATGCCTCAGCATCTGGAGTAGCAGAGATTACAGGTGCCCGCCACCATGCCTGGCTAATTTTTGTATTTTTAATACAGACAGGGTTTCACTATGTTGGCCAGGCTGGTCTCGAACTCCTGACCTGAAATAATCCTCCCGTCTCAGCCTCCCAAAGTGCTGGGATTACAGGCATGAGCCACCATGCCTGGCCTCTATGCAGGTTTTACTACAAGTTGAAATTTCACTTTCCACAGACACGTCACATAGGAATGCAGAGATAGGGGGAAGAGGGGTCCCGCAGGGGTGCCCATCTCCTGCGGGGACATGGGAACAACTCTTTCTAGGTTGAGGAGCATCCCAGCCCCTCCTGCTCACATAGATCGCGCCCAGTTTACCCCACCAGCGTGTTCCAGGACCCTGTGGCGCAAGAGGCACTAACAGGGCCTCTTCTAGGTCTCACCCATACTCAGTGCCCCCAAGTTCCCCTGAGCGGAAGTGAGCAAGCCCTGTCAGGAGGCTGAGCTGCCTAGAGCAGGACCTCACCGCAGGGGTCTGTCCCAGGGATACCGCTCCCTGGCCTGGGCCCCAAGCCCACTCCCACCGCCAAAGCCCCTCCTCCAAAATACTGCATGTGAAGGAAAATCCTCCCCTCTGCAAGACTCAGCAGGTCCAGGCCAGCAACAATCCCCCACCCGCCTGACCTGAGATACCCCTTCGGTCTGGACCTGGTAGCAAAGGCTCCAGTCACAGTTCATCTAGAGCTAATGAGTACTCTGTGCCTGCTACTGTTCCTACAACAGCCTTTAGAGGGGACAAATGTTCACATTTTCTGGGGAATTCTGCCCCAAATCATTTATGATCTCATTTACTTTTCACGACTGCCTTAGATAAAGTATTACTAAGCATGTTTTACAGATGGGTAAACTGAGTCCAGAAGGTGATGACTATCCAGCTCCAGTCTACCCAGCAAGTAAGGAGCGGAGCCAGGATTCAAACCCAGCTTGTCTGGCTCTGAAATGGTGCTCACAGCACCACAGCACCTGCTGGGATTACAAGCTTGTGTCTTCATGCCTGCCCTGAAGGCAACTAGGAAGAGAGTCTAGGTGAGGAGGTGAGGCCTACATGGCTTCTCCCTGCCACAAATTCTTCACTTTATAAAGATCATGCAGTTGCAGGGATGCCATCAAACCGGTTCCAGTCATGGAACTGATAAAATTCCCTTTCTTTCTTTTCTTTCTTTCTTTTTTTTTTTTTTTTTGAGAGAGAGTCTTGCTCTGTTGCCCAGACTGGAGTGCAGTGGCACAATCTTAGCCCATTGCAACCTCCGCCTCCCGGTTTCAAGTGATTCTCATGCCTCCTCAGCCTCCCAAGTAGCTGGGATTACAGGCATTCATAACCATGCCCAGCTAATTTTTGTACTGTTTTAGTAGAGATGGGGGGGATCTCACCATGTTGTCCAGGCTGGTCTCGAACTCCTAACTTTAGGTGATCCGCCCGCCTCTGCCTCCCAAAGTGCTAGGATTACAGGTGTGAGCCACCATGCCCAGCCTAAAATTCCCTTTCTTGATCTTTCTCATTGTTTTGGTTAGTATTAACTCCTCATTAAAGAAATGTCCTCTCGGCCGGGCGCGGTGGCTCAAGCCTGTAATCTCAGCACTTTGGGAGGCCGA
>NW_016811810.1:1468347-1473285 GCF_001698545.2 Rhinopithecus bieti
TCCTCTCAAAAAAAAAAAAAAAAAGAAATGTCCTCTCTGCAAATCTTGTTGGAATTATGTTCAACAGGAGGCTTCCATTGTTTCAGTTTGTAAAATTTAAACAGACTGGCACTTAGAAGAGTTCCCGTTTCTTTCTTCTTCTCAGCTTTGTTTTTTGTTTGTTTGTTGTTTTGGGTTTTGTTTTTTTCCTGAGCTCCATTTTTGTATTTTTGGGGTTGTTTGTTTGTTTGTTTTGGAGATGGGATCTCACTCTGTCATCCAGGCTGGAGTGCAGTGGCACAATCTCAGCTCACTGCAACCTCCGCCTCCCAGGCTCAAGTGATCCTCCCACCTCAGCCTCCCGAGTAGCTGGGGCTACAGGTGCATGTTTGTATTTTTTGTAGAGATAGGGTTTTGCCATGTTGCCCAGGCTGGTCTCGAACTCTTGAGCTCAAGCCATCATCTCGCCTCAGCCTCTCCAAGTGGTGGGATTACAAGTGTGAGCCACCGGACCCCACCTAACTTGTGCTAATTCTCAATAATCTAAAGCAATGCTTCTCAAACTGTCTGTAGTATGGAGCAGTTCTTTTTTTTTTTTATGTTTTGTGGACTCATACTTTTGTAAAATGTAATTAAAAAATTAGAAATGAAGAATGTAAAAAGTAAAGACAGGCCAGGTGCAGTGACTCATGCCTGTAATCCCAGAACATTGGGAGGCCAAGGTGGGTGTATCACCTGAGGTCAGGAGTTTGAGACCAGCCTGGACAACATGGTGAAATCCCGTCTCTACCAAAATTACGAAAATTAGCTAGGCGTGCTGGCATACACCTATAGTCCCAGCTACTTGGGAGGCTGAGGCACAAGAATCACTTGAACCTGGAAGGCAGAGGTTGCAGTGAGGCAGGATCACACCACTGCACTCCAGCCTGGGCAACGGAGTGAGACCCTGTCTCAAATACATACATACATACATACACACATACATACATACATACATAGTAAAGACATACAAGACACAAGCCTCAATTTTTTTTTTTTTTTTGAGGCGGAGTCTCGCTCTGTCGCCCAGACTGGAGTGCAGTGGCGCAATCTCGGCTCACTGCAAGCTCCGCCTCCTGGGTTCACGCCATTCTCCTGCCTCAGCCTCCCAAGTAGCTGGGACTACAGGCGCTGCCACCTCGCCCGGCTAGTTTTTTGTATTTTAGTAGAGACAGGGTTTCACCATGTTAGCCAGGATGGTCTCGATCTCCTGACCTTGTGATCCACCCGTCTCGGCCTCCCAAAGTGCTGGGATTACAGGCTTGAGCCACCGCGCCCGGCCGTAATTTTTTTTTTTTTGAGACAGAGTCTTGCTCTGTTGCCCAGGCTCCAACGCAGTGGTATGATCATGGCTCACTGCAGCCTTGACCTCCTGGGCTCAAGCAATCCTCCTGCCCTGGCCTCCTGATTAGCTGGAACACAGGCATGTGCCATCACACTCAGCCAATTTTTTTGTTTGTTTGTTTTTTATGGAGATGGGGTCTTGCTGTGTTGCCCAGGCTAGTCTCAAACTCCTGGGCTCAAGTGATCCTCCCACTTCAGCCTCCCAAAGTGCTGGGATTTCAGGCATGAGCCAGTTTTTGTTATTAGAGTCAAAACAACTCTGTCAAATTGCTTTGAAAGTTTCTAAAATTCTTAATTTCTGTACTTATCCTGCTATGAGTTGATAACAGTGTGCAGAGCAGCTGCAGTTCCATGCAACAAACTGTGGGCAGCATTAATTCAAAAGATTAACAAGGCCAGGCACTGTGGCTCATGCCTGGAATCCTAGCACTTTGGGAGGCCAAGGAAGGCAGATCACCTGAAGTTGGGAGTTCGAGACCAGCCTGACCAACATGGAGAAACCCCATCTCTACTAAAAATACAAAATTAGGCCAGGCGTGGTGCCTCACGCCTGTAATCCCAGCACTTTGGGAGGCCAAGGTGGGTGGATCACGAGGTCAGGAGATCGAGACCACGGTGACACCCCGTCTCTACTAAAAATACAAAAAAATTAGCCGGGCGTGGTGGCAGGCACCTGTAGTTCCAGCTACTCGGGAGGCTGAGGCAGGAGAATGGCGTGAACCCAGGGGGCGGAGCTTGCAGTGAGCTGAGATCGCGCCACTGCATTCCAGCCTGGGCGACACAGCAAGACTCTGTCTCAAAAAAAAAAAAAAAAAATACAAAATTAGCTGGATGTGATGGTTCATGCTTGTAATCCCAGCTACTTGGGAGGCTGAGTCAGGAGAATCATTTGAATCGTGGAGGCGGAGGTTGTGGTGAGCCGAGATCACACCATTGCACTCCAGCCTGGGCAACAAGAGGGAAACTCCATCTCAAAATAATAAATAAATAAATAAATAAAAGATTAACAAAAGAAGACTTGGGCCAGGTGCAGTGGCTCACGCCTGCAATCTCCAGCAATTTGGGAGGTCGAGGAGGGCGAATCGATTGAGCTCGGGAGTTCCAGACCAATCTGAGCAACATGGCAAAACCCTGTCTCTACAAAATATACAAAAATTAGCATGGCATAATGGCACATGCCTGTAGTCTCAGCTACTCAGGGGGCTGAGATGGGAGAATCGCTTGAGCCCAGGAGGTTGAGGCTGCAGTGAGCAAAGGTTGTGCCACCACACTCCAGCCTGGACAACAAAGTGAGGCCCTATCTCAAAAACAAAGTTAAAAACATAAAATACTAAAAGACTTGATTCTGTTCAAAATGTACATATTTGAATATGCTTTCACCAAAATAGAATATATAAGGGCAATGTGAACAATGAAAAATTAATATTTTCATATATGTTTACAAAACAACTATTTGTTTCTATGGCTGTATTTCTATTCCAAATCTTCTATTAAATGAAAAGTTAAGTACAAACTATAATTAATATCAAACATTAATTTTATATCAAATATATTAATTTGATATCAAAATTATTAATTTTATATCAAATTTAAATACAGTTGAAATTTTTAAATTTAATGTCAAAATTATAATTAAATCTTGCTTAAATTTTAACAAAATTATTTGCATTCTCATATTTAATATTTTTCTAGTCAGCAATATCAAGAATTGTGTCATTCTTCACATGTTACTTCTACCTATATATAATATACACAACTTTTGCATGTACAAAATCTGTATACCTGCATATAATATACACAACTTTTGCAAACACAGTATGCAAATCCAAAGACAATGGTTGAATGTTTCAAAATATCCTCCAACTGCCATCTTCAACTGATGCAAATACCATGCTAAATGAGTTAATGGTGATGGTTACATAACTCTATACTACAAATCATTGAATCATACATTTTTACAAAAAAAAAAAGGAACTCACTCTTGGAACTTCAGAGTCAGAGTCAGGCTGACTGAGGCATATCTGTTGAGGACTTTCACTCCATCTCTCAGCCTTACATTCATTCAAGTCTCACACAGCTCTCCCCCGTGATGATAAAATGCCCCCATCCACAGTTTCTATCCTGTCCCTTCAACAACCCATGTAGAAAAGCCTGCTCCTTTTCCAGCAGCTGAAGCCAAAGTCTCCTTTGCTTTGATTGGCCGGGCTCGGGCTCTACACCTGGCCGGAAACTGGAGGTAGAGTCAACCCAAACCACAGGGACATGAAGTGGAAGGGGGCTTTTTGCCAGTAGAAAGAGAAGGGATACTGGAGATCCCCTCCTCGCCTCCTTGTTCTGGTACTAGAACCCCGCTTTTCCCTCAGGAACACGCCTCACCTACATTTCATGGGCCCTGTAGGATTGCTAAGGGTCGACCCAACATGAGATGTTGGCAAGTATGGTACCCAGCTTTCTGGGCTGTTGACTGTCTCCCAGAAATGCCACTCTGGAGTCTCAGAGAGAAAAGGCAACCAGAACTGAGGCATTTCCATGAGACAGCGCTCCCAAGCTCCCACATGAGCACCTGTGTGGCTCCTGCAGAGCTGGCTGTCCTTCAGTGCTAGGACTGCGCTGTGTCCTCCCCTTTCTGGTTACCTTGAAATCGGCCAGAGTTGACCTGTATTGCTAACAAATGACCCTGACTGATACAGACTCCTACCCATAGAGTTGCTGAAGATCATTGACTGAGATAAATATTGTACAACAGTTAAAATGAAAAAAAAATAATAAAAAAGGATCATTGGCAACATATCTGAAGTTATGGGCCCTCCAATTAATAATAGATATTATTGTTGTTTCTCTCCCAAGTGTCTTGAGAACATTATTTTTTCTTTTAATAGACCTTTTAGAAAAGATTTAGATGCCCACAAAATCAAGATGATGGTAGAGAGATCCCATATACTCCACACCAGTTTCCCCTATTATTAACATCTTACATTAGTAAAATAAATTTGTTATAATTAACAAATATTGATACATTATTATTAACAAAAGTCCATAATTAATTCATATTTCCTTCATTTTTACCGAATGTATTTCAGTAGGATCCCATCCAGGATCCCATCCAGGACACCATATAACATTCAATCATCATGTCTCCCAAGTCTCTTCTTGGCTTTGACCATTTCTCAGAATTTTCTTGTTTTATTTGTTTATTTAAGAGATGAGGCCGGGCACAGTGGCTTACACTTGTAATCCCGGCACTTTGGGAGGCCAAGGCAGGTGGATCACCTGAGGTCAGGAGTTCGAGACCAGCCTGGTCAACATGGTGAAACCCTGTCTCCACTGAAAATACAAAAATTAGCCGGGCATGGTGGCATATGCCTGTAATTCCAGCTACTCGGAAGGCTGAGGCAGGAGAATCTCTTGAACCTGGGAGGCGGAGGTTGCAGTGAGCCAAGATCTTGCCACCGCATTCCATCCTGGGCACGAATGAGACTCTGTCTCAAAAAAAAAAAAAAAGAGAGAGAGAGAGAGATGAGGTCTTGCTATGTTGCTTAGGCTAGCTTTTCTTTTCTTTTTTTTTTTTTTTTTTTT
>NW_016811810.1:1475235-1494573 GCF_001698545.2 Rhinopithecus bieti
ATTCTCCTGCCTCAGCCTCCTGAGTAGCAGGGACTACAGGCATGCGCTACCACCCCAGCTAATTTTGTATTTTAGTAGAGACGGGGTTTCATCATGTTGGTCAGGCTGGTCTCAAATTCCTTACCTCAAGTGATCTGCCTGCCTCGGCCTCCCAAAGTGCTGAGATTACAGGCATGAGTCACCACACCCGGCCAGGAATCTATTCTTGCAGTGGTCTTATCTTCCCATCACTGCTCAAGATTGAAACTTCCACCTAGGTGCATTCAATCGGCTAGTGGAGTTCTGTGCCCTGGCTGCCAGGGGGAGAGAGCAGGAGAATCCTTGTGGGGTTTCTATAGTGGGAGGAAGAGTCCTGTCCACTCCCTGGGAGTCTCATACTGGTGGAAGAGGGTTGGTGTAAGGCAGCCACAAGAGACAAGCATCCCCCATGGATCCATACTTTAGTTCATTTTATAGAAATTCTTCATCTCTGAAGGGTCCAGATCCTTCCAGACTGAGCTCATGCTCCATCTTACTGTGGTTCCTCTTGCACATTTTCTTCCACCGTCATTCCCCTCTTCTCTCTTTTCCTCTCACCTCATAGTCAGTGAGATGATGTCAGAGCTGGAGAAAAGGGATGGACATATATTGAGTTCTTGCTGTGTACCGCTCTCCACACCAGGTACTCTGCATGAAGCGGTGAGTGTCGGAGCTAGCTATGCTGACTCATGGGAGCTGACGGTTAAACATAGACATTTTAAAACAAATTCTGTTAAAAACAAAGGTGGCCAGGTGTGGTGGCTCATGCCTGTAATCCTAGCACTTTGGGAGGCTGAGGTGGGCGGATCACTTGAGGTCAGGAGTTTGAAACCAGCCTGGCCAACATGGTGAAACCCCGTCTCTACCAAAAATACAAAAATTACCCGGCTACTTGGGAGGCTGAGGCAGGAGAATGGTGTGAACTCAGGAGGCGGAGTTTGCAGTGAGCCGACATCGCACCACTGCACTCCAGCCTGGGCAACAGAGCGAGACTGTCTCAAAAAAAAAAAAAAAAAAAAAATTAGCTGGGCATGGTGGCAGGTGCCTGTAATCACAGCTACTTGGGAGGCTGAGGCAGAAGAATCTCTTGAACCTGGGAGGCAGAGGTTGCAGTGAGCCGAGATTGCACCACTGCATTCCAGCCTGGGCCTAGGCAACGGAGAGAGACCCTGTCTCAAAAAAAAAAAAAGAAAGTAAAAGATGTTTACAACTCAGCACTCCCTAATTACTTTACTACATAGTACTCTTACCTATGCTTTTGTATATTGTTATCTATATGGTGGGAATAAAACTGTGTAAATGAGCTACCATGCCTCCTTCTTCCCAACTCTGCATTCAGTAACGTCACATTGATAGCCTGAAATTGGTCATGGTGGAAACATTTACACTACAGAAACTAACAAACACCGTAAATCAGGATCCTCCCCACCAAGAGCCTGTTGTTAATTTACAAGCATACCATTGTCTGTCCACATGCTATCTCATTTGATAAGATGACACTATCATGATTTGGAAACAAATAAGACAGGGCCATTTAAAACAAAGCTCCATTTTAGACCAGCAAAATGAAATTCATTCTAAGCACCGATTAATTCTGTGCCTACTTTTTGTTTCCTCTGCCATGAACCTCAACGATCATGACTGCAGTCGTTGAGCACCTGTTAGATCTCAGGCGCGTGAGTTCATATTCTCTTGTTGTCACTTACATATTAGATGTTATTATTTCATTTTATAGATAAGAAAACTGAGGCACAGCAAGGGTAAGAGACTGCCTAGGGTCAAACCTTTTGTCCCCTGCCCTAGGGCCTCTTGTCTGGCTTGGTGTGTACCTGCCTCTTTCTAACATGAAACAACCCAGACGCCAGCAATTATGTCATCTGGCCTGTTGTCACTTTAAATTACAATTGGTCTTCATCTCTACTTCTGCTTCTTCTGAAATGCCATTTTTTCTTTAGCTTGAGCAATTTTCCTTTTCATCTTCTCCAGCTTTATGCTATTGCATTTAACTGTGACGGTGATTAAGCCCTTTTCTTGAAAGTTATCTAGCCAAAGCAAGCCATCGTTTATAACCTTCACCAGATAATTAATGTGCGTGACAACCCACAGGCACTGCACATACTTTAGCAGCGGGGCTGGGAGAAGTTCACAAGCACCAGAGCCACCAATAAATGACAGGGGGAAAGTCTGCACCCACTCCCCTGAACACCCTAACACTCCAGACGCATCGCCTGGTTCCCACAGCATCCTTGTTGTATTAGGCCATTCTCGCATTGCTATAGAGATACCGATTCTGCAGGCTGTAAGGAAGCAGAGCGACTTCTGCTTCTGCGGAGGCCTCAGGAAACTTACAGTCAGGGCAGATGGCAAAGGGGAAGCAGGTGGTCTTACAAGCCTGGAGCAGGAGCAAGGGTTGGGGGAGGTGCTACACACCTTTAAACAACTAGATCTCCTGAGAACTCAATCAGGAGACAGTGCTGGGGGATGGTGCTAAGCCATTAGAAACCACCTCCATGATCTAGTCACCTCCCACCAGGCCCCACCTCCAGCATTGGGGATTACATTTCAACATGAGATTTGGGTGAGGACACAGATCCAAACCATATCACTTGTCAACAGTGTTGGTAACCAGCATGGTCACCCAAAGGGGGAGACTGAATGAAGCAAGGAAAGTGACTCAATTGTAGCATCCAGCAAATAAAGACCAGAGCCGTGTGGGCACTGGAGTTCTAGGCAGAATCCAACTAAGAGTGGAGATGATCTCGCACTGGATCCGGCATCCCTGCAGTTTTCTGCAGGCAGGCCTGAAACCATCAGGGATTGCTCCTTAGCTCAGGGCCCTCTATCCTGTCCCCATGCTCCCATTACCAAGTTGGAGCTGACTCAACCGTCATTCAGCAGCAGCCCACGTGGGTGCCAGTGCCCACTCCCCTGGTCCCCGAGGCGCTTCTGAATCTGGCCTCTACCCACTGCTTTAGCCTCCTCCCCCAGCCCCCATAAACTCTCAGCTCCACCCCTCAAAGTCGTCTCCTACCCCTCTCAGCTTCTCTGCCTCTGCTTAAGCTGCTCCTGCTGCAGTAAAGGCCCTTGGCCCATTCCTAGGCCTGGCCTGCCCTCCTCACCCATCTTTCTCAACTCTGCTCAGTTGTCACTTCCTCCAGGAAGCCCCCAGCTCAGGTTCCCCAGTCTGGGTTCAATGCTGTGCTCTATGCTTCCAAACAGTCCCCATGTCTGGCTCTGCCATCCTTTGTTTTAATTATTCTCTTGCCCCCTCCCCACTCCCAGGCTCTAACCTGGGCGTTCCTAAAGGCAGGGAATGTTTTTATCTTTCTTAACATTGTCATTTGCACCTAGCAAGACATGCCAGGCACCACCCCCCAAAGACAGTAACACTCTGCAGATGGTATCTAGACTTTCTTACAGTGTTTCTAACCAGTATGATCACAGTAATTTGGAAACTGAGGCATAGCAAGGTAAATGACTCACTTGTAGCATTCAGCAAATCAGCACAGAGTCACGTGCGGAACACAGGAGATCTGGGCAGAACCCGGCTAAGAATGTAGATTACCACATACTGAATTCAGCGTTTGTTGAGTGACTGGCACGATCTCAACTCACTGCAACCTTCGCCTCCCAGGTTCAAGCGATTCTAACGTCTCAGCCTCCTGAGTAACTTAGGCTACTGGTGCCGCCACCATGCTCAGCTAATTTTTTTTTTTTTTTGTACTTTTTAGTAGAAACAGGGTTTCACTATGTTGGCCAGGCTGGTATCAAACTCCTAGCCTCAAGTGATCCTCCCACCTCAGCCTCCCAAATTGCTGGGATTACAGGCGTGAGTCACCGCACCCAGCTGTTTTGTACTTTTTGACTTGCCTAACCTGTAAACTCATTAGGATAAGAAGGACTTAAGCTCTCTAAAATTGAGACTTGTTTGCAGCCCAGAACCACCTCCACCAGGGGCCTAGTAACGCTGGGTTTGCCGTGGTTGGTCATTGCCATCTCCATCTGGAAAAAACCCAGGTGACTCAGTGGGGTGGAAATGCAATCTATGCCTCAGAGACAGGAAAAACAGCAGCTCTCTGGTTTTTGGTGAAAAGCCAATGCAGGTTTTTCTTTGCCTTGGAGAAAAGAATACAAGAATACAGAGTCGGGAGTCATAAGCCAGTTTGCCCTCTTCAGCCTCACTTTCCTGGTCTGTCAACTATGAATTCACAAAAGGGTGACATTTAGCCTGTGACAGGCCATTAGCAATCCCCACCCACAGCTCTCTCCGTGGGCAAGGATGAAGCCTTGTTTGCACACGAAGTGCAAAGCTGGCAGTGGGAGCACAGTAAATAAATCACTTTGCCTGTTTTAAAACAACGCTTTGGGAAAATTCCCCACCTCCAATAGGGTGACTTATAGTAGCCGGCAGATTTCGAAGACAAACAAATTGCAAGGCACTTGGTGTTACAAACCAGCTGAGATTTCATGTAGATGAGACCAGAGCCCCAGATCATTCTGTGAGAAGCAGGCCTGGCCACGGCACCCTTGACAAGGGAGTTAGGATCAAAGGATGCTGAGTCAGGATCATGGCAGGCACAAGGTGCCAGTGAATGAGGGGCTGTAAGGCAAGAATCTGATCTCAAACCCAGCCAGAATGCTGCGTACTCATCACCTTTGGGATCCTCCTTTGGTGGGAGTGGGTGGCCTGTCCTGAAATGTGTGGATTCATTTGTATTTCTCCAGAGAACGTAGGATTTGAGAGCTGGAAGGGATGTGTCAGCCTGTATTCCCTTTCTGTTCACAAATATGCCAAGTCGAGGGTTCTTGTTCAAATAAACATAGCTGTTTGCCTTAAAGGGTTGGGAGGCAGAAAGCGTGCCCAGCTGTGGACACCACCCTCCAGGTCAAACCTGAAGATGCCTGATTTCTGGCACACAGACAGCACCTACTGCAGCCTGCTGTCTCCCTCCAATTAAGTCCAGGTACAAGTATTCACTGAGCACCTACTAAGTGCTGAGTGCTAGGCCAGGTGCCCTGGAAGAGCAAAGAAGCAGAGGTCACTTAGGCTCCAGTAGAGCATTCACCAGGTGCCAGCAGAGCCCAGAGCCCTGTGCAGACCACAGTGTGCGCTTCAGAGGTCAGGACTGCAGAGGTGCCCGGCCTGGAGAGGCAGGGAGTGATGAGGGCGTGGCCCCAGGCCCAGCTTTTCTCCCCTCCTTCTGGGCTTGCTGCACTTCTGAGGATTCTCACGCAGTCTCCTTGGTCACCCTGCCCTGATGGCACCCAAATCTGGACCTTGGGCCACATCTCTGCCCAGAGTTCCAGACCCAGAGGTCTAGCTGGCGTATCAAGCTCAACATGCTCAGCATACCCCAGACAGAAGCTCCCCTCTTCCACCAGGCTGTGGAGGTTCACTCCTGGAACCTCTACCCCCACCCAGACCCTCCCCCAGCTCTTCTCTCTCCCCCCACTCCCTTCTTCCAACCGGCTACCAGTCCCTGTCCATTCTACCTCCTCAATCTTTTCTAGCCCATCCCCCTATGATCTCCTTCTTTATCGGTGCTGTTCTAGGTCAGGCTTTCTTCCCTTCGGTTGGGTGTTACGGTAATAGTTTCCCACACTGGCCTCTTGCTCCCCACAAGCCATGCTCCAAGAGCACAAACTCCTGTTCAGACCCTCAGTGGCTCCTCATCACCTCTGAAAAGGCGAAGAAGCCAGGCCCACCAGGCAGAGGCCACCCACGCAGGGCTGCCCTAGCTCCTGGGCTACCTGAAGCCTGGTTCTTGGCCCTCCCTTTCACTGTGAGAGCTGACCTCTCTGCATCTGTCCAATGCATCCCTTTCGAGCTCAAGTCAGCCAGAGTTTGTTTATGTTACTTGCACCCAAATCACATGACTGATCCCTCCTTTCAGGCCTTCCCTGTGCTGACCTGACTGTTCAGCGTGCCTGCTCTGAGCCTGTCCACCTGGTAAGTCACGGCGTCTCCCTGAGAGATTCCAGAGGTCGTTACTCTCTGTTCCTGCTCTTTCTGGTACTCCCCTCAGGACAGCGACAGTCACGCCATGTCATGTCTGGGTCTCAGAGGCAGAACCTGGGAGCCTGGGTCTGCGAGGCTCAGTGGTAGGGACTCTGTCTCTCTCATCTGCCGCACCCCCTTAGGAGCACATGTGTAGCCCCATGAGGACACCGGCTCCCCAGCCACTACCGGGACACATTTAAGAGAAGAGGTGGTGGGTGTGCACCACCATCTTCACCACGTTGTGTCTCGATCCTGAACAGAGTGTCAATGCCCAGAGCATTTTCTCTTCCAAAGGAAAGGGGCAGTATTCACTACCTATTACCAAACTCTGCTTTCTCTTCTCGGAACAATTGTGAATCTGCACTTTACTCAGCTGGAACCAGGGTTAGGTCAGGTAGGAGAGAGCACATGCCTTAGAACTCCAGGCAGCTGGCAGGATGCCATGGCTCACGCCTGTAATCCCAGCACTTTGGGAGGCTGAGGCCGGTCAATCACCTGAGGTCAGGAGTTTGAGACCAGCCTGGCCAACATGGCGAAACCCCGTCTCGACTAAAAATACAAAAATTAGCTGGGTGTGGTGGTGCATGCCTGTAATCCCAGTTACTTGGGAGGCTAAGGCAGGAGAATCGGTTGAACCCAGGATTGGGAGGGCCTGGGAGACAGAGTGAGACTCCGTCTCAAGAAAAAAAAAAAAAAGAAAGAACTCCAGACAGCCATCTTAACTCTGCTGTTTGCTCGTGTGTGACCTTGGGCAAGTCACTTAACTTTTGTGCGTCTTGATGGCTTTATCTGAAGAATGAGAAGGGTGATGCTTCCTGGTAAACTGTTATGAAGAGCAACAAGACCCATGTGTGCGATGCACAGCAGGTGTTTGATTCGTGGCTGTCGTTCGTGCCCTCGGTAGATGGGAAGGCTCCCCCACTGTTCTCAAGCCCCCAAGTCTGCGAGAAGGGGAGGATTGCTCTGGTCTCTCCTGTGCCCTCTTTTTGGGGGAGCAGCTTGTCTGATCTGGGAATCCTGAGACTGGGTGTGCTCAGCCCCACCGGCTCTTTCCCTTACCAGCCTGCCCTGTCCTCTGGTTGCCAGCCTTGGTGGAGGGTGAGGGGGACACAGGGAGCTTCCAGAACAGTCCCCAGCAAGCCCACAGCAGGAGGCATGCTGAATTCTTATGGGGGTGTATGAGGGTGGCTGTGAGTCAAGCCTTCTCCTCAAATTCAGCCCTAACGGTGATAAAGCTGATCTTCAGATCTCCAATTTCCTTCTCATTTGGTCCAGAACTCAAAAGGTAAATAGGAAAGTGTCAATTATCTAGCAAACGCTTGTGTAACACTTATATGTGCCAGGCCCCGTTGCAATTGCTTTACCAGTCTTAATCCATTTAAACTTACCAACAACCCTATGAGGTAGTTACTACTGCTACTTTCATTTTACAGATGAGAACACTGAGGCCCAGATTGGGGTAATTGGCCCAGAAGCCCACAGCTGTGATAGGTGCAGAGCCAGGTTTGGAACCCAGGTAACCCAGTTCCAAAGTCCCTGTCTTTCCCACGGCTGCAGCCCTCCCGTGGCCCCTGTCAGTGCATTCTGTAACATTTACTCTATCCACCAAGCATGCCTGCCTGCAAAATATATTAGTGTTGTATCCCTATTTTAAGACAAAACAATGGTTGGGAGGAAATAGATAAGGAGTTTGTGCTTCCTGGAGCTCTGGGGTTCGCCTGGCCCTCCCAACAGTGCAGATCAGGGTGACTACCAGCAGGATGGGTAAGGCCTGAGAGGCTGCAGGCAGTGTGGGGGCAGCTCCGTACTGGTCAGCCCTCCTGGAGGCAGAAATTACTAACTGGACATCAAAATACATGAGCCACTGCGAAGAAATCTAATAAGCACAGGGAAACATACCAAAAGAGGAAAGGGGGAAATGTAGCTACAAACCAAAGACAGGGAGGCAAAGGCTGAGCAGGGGGCCCGGGACTGCTGCCTGCCTTCCAGGAAAATGCGTCGGAGAGCAGTCTTAGGCACATGGAGATGTGCTAGCTATTCAGAAGCCCATGCTCATTTTGCTCTTGAATAATTAATGTAAATTCAGGGAACGGGTACATATGGCAGGGGGGAAAATAGCAGCAGCCCAGCCAGGAAGGAAGCTGGATTGGCCTTACAAATGCGAGATGGGGGAAGGGCCCGGTAGGAGCCCAGCTTTTCAGGTCTGACAGCTCAGGGTGTGGCTGGCTCACCCTCTCTCCAGCTGTGTCACCTTGAAGCTCTGAACTGGTTTCTCCATCTGGGGAGGGGGCCTGTGGGCACGTGAACAGCTCTCTGTTGAGATTCTTGTCAGTGTGAAGGGTGCAGTTGAGGACCTGGTGTGTGGGGTGGGATGGTATCGGGCTGATGGGGTGGGGAATAAGCGAAGGATTTCTGGCCAGGCGCGGTGGCTCACACCTGTCATCTCAGCACTTTGGGAGGCCAAGGCGAGCAGATTACTGGAGGTCAGGAGTTCGAGACCAGCCTGGCCAACATGGTGAAACCCCATCTCTACTACAAATACAAAAATTATCTGGGCGTGGTGGCGGGTGTCTGTAATCCCAGCTACTTGGGAGGCTGATGCATGAGAATCGCTTGAACCCAGGAGGCAGAGGTTGCAGTGAGCCAAGATTACGCCACTGTACTCTAGCCTGGGCAACAGAGCGAGACTCCCTCTCCGGAAAAAAGAAAAAGAAGAAGAATTATTTCTGACAAGGGCCTGGACTTCTTGGTTGTTCTCTTGGGGCCATTATGGCCCAAGCAAATGCTGGCTGCCCAGAATGTGCTACACAAGCCCTCCTGGAGACTATTGTGAGCACTGCTGGAGACTGGCCAGGGCCTGACCCACAGCTGCCATCCTGACGGATGGGCAGGGCCACATCTGCGGGAAGCGGGAGGGCAGGCCCAGGCTGCCATGTCTGGCAGATGGAGCAGAGTGTGCCTGTAGGACTGGCTTCCGGAGCATGTGACCACTACAGTCACAGACGGCCTCATGTTCAGAAGGAGGACCTATGATTGGGGGTTAATGCTCTGCAGTCACCAACTTGAAATTTTTTTTTTTTTTTTTTTTTTTTTTGAGACGGAGTCTCGCTCTGTCGCCCAAACTGGAGTGCAGTGGCCGGATCTCAGCTCACTGCAAGCTCCGCCTTTCGGGTTCACACCATTCTCCTGCCTCAGCCTCCTGAGTAACTGGGACTACAGACGCCTGCCACCTCGCCCAGCTAGTTTTTTGTATTTTTTAGTAGAGACGGGGTTTCACCGGGTTAGCCAGGATGGTCTCGATCTCCTGACCTTGTGATCCGCCCGTCTCGGCCTACCAAAGTGCTGGGATTACAGGCTTGAGCCACCGCACCCGGCCTGAAATTCTTAATAATTGTATCCTTGAATCTGTGTTGTGTAAGCGAAGTCTGATAAGAAAATGGAGCACACACCGGGCCTTGGAGCCTCAGCTCACACATGGCCCCGCCCCTGTCCCCTCCCTGTCTCCCTGTGTTAGTCCTGATTCTCTGGGCACACCCAGCTCATTCTTCCTATGCTCATCCCTAGTGGTGGCAACACTGCCTTCCACAGTGTCTGGGGCTGCCTCCCACACCGCACCGCAGTGGCTGTCCCCATCCTTGGCTGGCAGCAGCATGGCACCTACCTCTGAGCCAGGTACCAAACATGTCTGGATACGGAGGGTGCATCTTTTGGGGGTTGCCCTCCACCATGGGTTGGGGTGATGGCCATGCAAGGGGAGATAGTTTCCATTTTTCCCCTTTCCCCCTCCTGCTGGAGTGTCACACTTCCTTTTTATTTTGTCTCCCAGGCTGGACTGCAGTGGCGTGATCTCAGCTCACTGAATCCACCTCCCGGATTCAAGCAATTCTCCTGCCCCAGCCACCTGAGTACCTGGGATTACAGGCACCCACCACCACACCCAGCTAATTTTTGTATTTTTAGTAGAGACAGGGTTTTGCCATGTTGGCCAGGCTGGTCTTGAACTCTTGATCTCAGTGATCTGCCTGCCTCAGCCTCCCAAAGTGCTGGGATTACAGGTGTGAGCCACTGCGCCCAGCCAAGGAGTGCCACATTTTTGCTTTGCATTGAGTTCCACAAATTTTGTAGCTGGCGCCATGTGACTGAGACAATATTGAGAAGCCACAACCTTAAACTCTGCTCGGTACTGTCCCCAGCAGAAGGGGAGAGCGCTCCTGTGGCCTCTTGCTTCTCCGTGGTGCAACAGTTTGGCATAGAGATGGTGTAGCTCAAACCACTAACATTCTCAACCTCTGCTTGGAGCCACCATCCATTGACCTCTGCATGCAGGAGGACATTTCCTAGGGGATATAGCAACTGTGCCGAATCTTCCAGAAGGAGCAGGGCTGGGCCAGGGCTGGAAAAGTCTCCCTAGGCTGGAGGGAAAACATTTGCTAACATGGAACTGTTTTGATATTGGTAGAATCCTGCGGTTGGACAGGCCAAGTGCGGAGGCTTCCTGGCAGGGAAGGCCACTGAGGACTCTGGAGAGGACAGGTTTAGACCACCTTGCACGCAAGCTGCAATAGTTTAGATCTTATCTTTTGGCTAGTTCTCAAACCTTATCAGGTGGCCTGAAATGGAGGCCAAAATCACTTGCTTGAAGCAAGATATTCCTTGAAATTTTATAACACTTCCTTACAATATATGTGAATTGCATGGTAAAAGAATTGTTTTATGTTATTATAAAAATATGGGCCAGGTGTGATGGCTTGTGCCAGTGCTTTGGGAGGCTGACATGGGCGGATTGCTTGAGCCCAGGAGTTTGAGGCTGCAGTGAGCTATCATTGTGCCATCGTATTCCAGCCTGGATAACAGAGATCCTGTCCCTAAACACACACACACACACACACACACACACACACACACACACACACACACACTCCAAAAGGTATGGAGGGATGGACTGATGCTGATGGTCTAGGGAAGATGTTTTCCCTTCCTCTAGAAAATGTTTCCTCCCAACACTGTTCTAGTGGGAGAAGCTCAGAGCAAGGTAGAAAAGGGGTGCTGAATGAATGATTGATACAGTTAATAGCTAACGGAATAATGTGATCAGTAGATATTTTTTAAATGTGTACAAAGATGTGCAAAGATGTATGAGATGCAGCCCCTTGGCCGGGCGCAGTGGCTCAACCCTGTAATCCCAGCACTTTGGGAGGCTGAGATGGGCGGATCACGAGGTCAGGAGATCAAGACCATCCTGGCTAACATGGTGAAACCCCGTCTCTAGTAAAAAAATACAAAAAACTAGCCGGGCGAGGTGGCAGGCGCCTGTAGTCCCAGCTACTCGGGAGGCTGAGGCAGGAGAATGGCGTGAACCCGGGAGGCGGAACTTGCAGTGAGCTGAGATCCGGCCACTACACTCCAGCCTGGGCGACAGGGAGAGACTCTGTCTCAAAAAAAAAAAAAGATTCAGCCCCTTCCTTGAAGAAGCCGATATTCTAGTATAGGAACAATTCTACATAAGCTAATTGTATGTTTCCCATAGCTGCTGTAACAAATTACTACAAACTCAGAGGCTTAAAACAACTCATATTCCTTGTCTTACAGTTCTGGAGGCCAGAAGTCCAATGTGGGTCTCGTGGGCGAAAATCAAGGTGTTGTCAGGGCTGCGTTCCTTCCAGAGGTTCCAGGGGAGAATCTGTTGCCTTGCTTTCCCCAGCTCCTAGAGGTTGCCCACATTCTTTGGCTCCTTCTTCCACCTTCGAAATGAATCACTCCAACCTCTGCATGTCATTGCAACTCCTTTTCTCACTCTGACTTTCTTGCCTCCCTCTTGGAAGAACCCTTTTGAGGCTGGGAACAGTGGCTCACACCTGTAATTTCAGTCCTTCGGGAGGCCGAGGTGGACGGATCACCTGAGGTTAGGAGTTCGAGACCAGCCTGGCCAACATGGTGAACATTGTCTCTACTAAAAATACAAAAAAATTAGCCTGGTGTGGTGATGGGCACCTGTAGTCCTGGCTACTCAGGAGGCTGAGGCATGAGAATTGAACCCAAGTGGCGGAGGTTCCAGTGAGCCGAGATTGCACCACCGCACTCCAGCCTGGGCGACAGAGTGAGACTCTGTCTCAATAAAAAACAAAATCCAGGCTGGGCGTGGTGGTTCACGCCTGTAATCCCAGCACTTTGGGAGGCCGAGACGGGCGGATCACGAGGTCAGGAGATCGAGACCATCCTGGCTAATACGGTGAAACCCCATCTCTACTAAAAAATACAAAAAACTAGCCAGGCGAGGTGGCGGGCGCCTGTAGTCCCAGCTACTTGGGAGGCTGAGGCAGGAGAATGGCGTAAACCCGGGGGGCGGAGCTTGCAGTGAGCTGAGATCCGGCCACTGCACTCCAGCCTGGGCGACACAGCGAGACTCCGTCTCAAAAAAAAAAAAAAAAAAAAGAAAAGAAATCAAAAAACCCTTTTGGTTATATTGGGCCCACTAGATATTCCAGGGTGATATTCCCATCTCAAGATCCATAATTTAATCACATCCGCAAAGTCCCTTTTGCCACGTAAGGACACATATTCACAGGGCAGAAGGATTAGGGTGCGGACATCTTTAGGGGACCATTACACACAAATGATTACAAGTCAAAATGTCATGAGATACTCCCAAGGAAGCAGGACAAAGGGATTTAGTGGCCCTAAGAAGCGAAAGGTGCCATTTGACTGTGGTGGTCTGGGAGGATCCCACTGAGGAAGTGGCATCAGAGCTGGGATAGCACAGCAGGAGTGCACTCCAGGCAGAAGGCGGCAAACGAGCAAAGGTGCTGAGAGGCTGGGCAGGCAAGGGGTGCTTGTGGGAGATCGAGGTGTTGATTGGAACATCAGGCAGGTTAGAGGGGATGTACCAGGCACATCCATGGTGCTGCCCGCATATGCCTTCCCTTCCAAGGGAAACTATCTTAGGTGCTCCTCAATCAGATGGCCCCAGACCCCACCGAAGTGGAGTGAGCACCTCACCCTCAGAGACGAGCTCTGAGGGTGGTCATGCTGTCGACCTCCTGCACCTGAGAAGCTGCCCGTGCCAGGACAATTGGCCAGCTGATCTGTCTCATTCACTGGGATTGGGAGATGCAGAAAGAATCCAGAGTTGGTGGTGGGAGCTGGAGCTAAAAGGAAACACAGAAAGCAAGCCCTGAGGCAGCAGGAGCCAGAACGGCCATGGGGGAGATAAGGTTATGAGTAAGCGAGAGGAAACCCTGAGTAAGCAGGAGGTGTTGGAAACCCAATTCTGAGTAAGCCTAAGCTCCAAGCTGGCTGATGGGAGCAGGAGCTCTCGGGGGAGATGGAGAGACGCTGAGTCACCACAAGACACTGAATCAAAGAAGGCCTGCTGACCACAGTGGGCAAGACAGCTCAGGATGAGCCAGGCCCAGGGGCTCTACCATGCTTCCTGTCCTTTCCAGGAGGCTCCTAGCTGCCCTGTGTCCCAGTCCTGGCCCTGATCCTGGGAACACAGGGGACCCAATAAGCATCTCTATCCTACAAATAATTCTAATTTCGTTTGAATTTAATGTTATTATTGTTATTATTTTTAGAGACAAGGTCTCACTATATTGCCCAGGCTGGTCTTGAACCCCTGGACTCAAGCTATCTTCCTGCCTCAGCCTCCTGAAGTGCTGGGATTGCAGGTGTGAGCCACTGTGCCTGGCCTTGAAAAATTCTTTGTGTTTATTTATTTATTTATTTTAGACACTCTGTCACCAAGGCTGGAGTGCAGTGGCACCATCTCGGCCCACTGCAACCTCCGCCTCCTGAGTTCAAGCAATTCTCCTGCCTTGGCCTCCTGAGTAGCTAGGACTACAGGCATGTGCCACCACGCCCGGCTAATTTTTTGTATTTTTAGTAGAGATGGGGTTTCACCATGTTAGCCAGTCTGGTCTCGATCTCCTGACTTTGTGATCTGCCCGCCTCAGCTTCCAAAGTGCTGGGATTACCGGCATGAGCCACCGTGCCCAGCCTGTGTTTTATGTTTTTGTTACCCAAATTCACAGTGCAAAGAGCATGGGTTCTGCAATCATTCAAATACACTTTCAAGTTCTGGCTCATTCCCTTGTTGGTCATGGGACCCAGGCAAGTAACTTAATCTCACTGAATTTCATTTTTTTTTTTTTAGATGAAGTCTAGCTCTGTTGCTCAAGCTGGAGTACAGTGGCCCAATCTCAGTTCACTACAACCTCTGCCTCCCAGATTCAAGAGATTCTCCTGCCTCAGCCTGTGGAGCAGCTGGGACTACAGGCGCCCACCACCATGCCCAGATAGTTTTTGTATTTTTAGTAGAGACAGGGTTTCACCACATTGGCCAGGCTGGTCTTGAACTCCTGACCTTGTGATCCGCCCACCTTGGCCTCCCGAAGTGCTGGGATTACAGGCGTGAGCCACCCCGCCCAGCCACTGAGCTTCATTTGTAAGAGGAAGATTATATCCATCGCATAGTTTGGCTGAAACTGCTGGTTTCTCTCCCAGGGTCCGTTCTCCCCTTCTTCATTACCAACAGATCCTAATTTTGTGTGGGATGGCAATGTGCCCACCTGACCGTGCTCCTCCAAAATCTCTTTGCGGCTAGTGGTGCCTGTGGACATTGTTTTCATTTATCAGATGAAGCTGGGGTTGGAGATGGAGTTGTCATCTTGTGACCTCAAAGCAACCAGCATGATAACAAAAGCCAGCACACCACAGATGGCAGAGGGGAAAGGCAGTAAGAATCTGGGTCCGGTCTCTCACAAGGGTGTTGAGTCACTACACCAGTCCTGGAACGCAGATCTCTGGAGAACTTGTTAGGTAAGAAATGATCTCCTCTTGGTTAAGCCAGAGGGTTGGGTTTTCTGTTATCTGCAGCCAAATGCATGTTACTATAAGGTTCTTAAGAGGATTACATGAAATAAAGATGATGCCTAATAGAAACTCATTACATGATTGCTATTAATATTTGATGATGAGGTCATTCAAGCATTCATTGCTTTCCCTTCATTTAAACGATTCCCAGCACTTTGCACGGAACCCTGCATGTAGAAGGGCCATAACTATGATCTCTGAGAAACAAATAAATGAATTCTGAGACCAGGAAGAGACTTGTACACATTCGATCTGAATCAGGATATAAATGCTTGTCTTTTAGAGCTGAAAAGTAAAAACGTGGAGTTAATGTTTTCCTCGCAAATTAAATGGCAGTTCCAATGACCTGTTTAGTCATCCACATCATGTGGAGGCAACAGGAACAAGGATGCATGAGCGGTTGATGGAAAGTGCTTTCTTCCTTCGTGTCAGATGTCACAGTTACACTTCACTGGTGGTCTTGTTGGGTTTGATTTACACACAGATAAATATTCAAACTCAGCAGTAAAGGGCCTTCAGCCAAGATTTTCTGTTCCGTATTTAAAAAGAAAGCTCCAGGCTGGCACGGTGGCTCATGCCTCTAATCCCAGCACTTTGGGAGGTCGAGGTGGGTGGATCACCTGAGGTCAGGAGTTCGAGGCCAGCCCGGCCAACATGGTGAAACCCTCTCTCTACTAAAAAAAAAAAAATTAGCTGGGCATGGTGGTGTGCACCTGTAATCCTACCTACTTGGGAGGCTAAGGCAGGAGAATTGTTTGAACCTGGGAGGTTCAAAAGAAAGTTCCAGGGTCAGGCTCCTCAGATTCCCCTCAAAGCCAGGGCAAGCTGCTCATGTCATGAGACAGCCAAGCACCTGTGAGTCTGGCGTGGTGGGGCCGAGGATTGCCCGGGAGCTGCTCCGTCCCTTCTGCAGGTCACCCCTGCTGCCCCGGGTATCCCCCAGTGTCTCTGTGGTGACGCCACCACCAAGGCTTGCTGCCCTGAGCTGCCGCCCCTCTCCCTGCCTCACAGCCCGTGCCCCAGGGATACAAGGTCCAGCTAGGGCAGCGCATCCAGGAACCAAGTGACCTTGCTGTCTGCGGGCTGCAGTTTCTAGAACCGAGCACAACGTTGAAGAAACCAGATTGCAAAGCCCAGCAGGCTGTTCAAGTAAGTCAGCCATCTGCGGCCTCGATCTGAGCACCCGTGGAGTGGAGGCAGTCCCCAAGCAACCTGCACGTGGCGGCACTGGACTTCATCTGCCTCATGGGCACTTTGTCTTGGAAGCTGAAGGGCGCAGCTCAGGCCAGACACTGTCGCGCCCCTGCAGTCTTACGTGTCCTCTATGTTTCTGGGTATGTGCCCTGCCTCCAACACTGGATCCATGATTCCTTGAAGGTGGGAATCTTGTCTTGTTCATTCTTGTCTCCTGGTGGCATTATTTGTTGGGATGGAGAGTGAGAAGAAAACTTGTGAATTACATGAATTTGTAAATCGGATGGACGTGGAGTGTGATCTTGACTCTCAGTGATGCCAGGGTTGAATGAGATGACACAGGCGAAGGAATGAGCATAGCAGCTGGTACACAGGGGGCATGGAAGAAATGGGTGCACCTATAACCACGAGAATTTATTTCTTCCTGGTGCCTGGCTTTAACTGAGACACTCCTATTCAGTACAGACAACTCCATCCTGGACCCTCTCTTCCTTCCTTGCCCCACCCTTCCTGCCACCTCATCTCCCCTTTTCTGGAATTTTCCACTCCACACCCAATCCTTGGATCTGAGCAGACACCTCCACCCTCTCCTCCCCTGGCATGGTTTTTGTCCTTTCTGTTTTCCGTTATCAATTTCTGGGAAGCTGGGCCTCTGCTTGGAGCCCCATCCCACTTTCAAAGCTTTTATTTAGCCAGCAGGTGAGTGGTACTGCTTGGGGCGATGGAGTTTTGCTCCCTGCATGAGGCATCCGGGTTGCATGTTAAAGTGCAGCTTCCTGGATCCCAGCCCTAGTTTGAGCACCCCCAGTGTAAACAGACCAGCGTCTATAGATTTGGGGTTCTGTCTACAGGATGCCCCAGCTCTCCAGGGTCCAGGCAGCCGAGCGTTGACATGAGACATAGCCAGAACCTGAGCTCCAAAGTCTGGGCAGTGGAGAAGTATGAGAGGGGAACAGGAGCAGGAACAGTCAGGCATCAGGTTACACATTTGCTGGGCATATAATGAGGAGGCGATGGGGATGGTGATCTTGGACCTGAGATCTGAATGACAAGGATCAGATCTCAGGAATAACAGACTGTCTGTCTGATGGTCTGTTACTGGGATCTACTGTCAAGAACAAGATCAGGATTTGTCATAATCCATTTTATGTGGCTATAACAGAATACCACAGACTGCATAATTTATAAAGGAAATAAATTTATTTCTCAGTTTTGGAGGCTGGGAAATCCAGTATCAAAGTGCTGGCATCTGTCAAGGGCATTTTTGTATCATCCCATGGTGGAAGGCAAGAGGGTGAGAAAGAACAGGAGATGGAACTCACAGCCTCAAGTCCTTTCAGATTTGGCATTGATCCATTAATGAGAATGGAGCCCTGGTAACCGAAACACCTCCCATTAGGCCCCACCTCCCAAAACTGTTGCCTCGAGGATTAAGTTTCCAACACAGCTTTTAGGGGGACACATTCAGACCATAGCAGGATTCTAGACGAGTCTCTTTTCAACTGACACAGCGTGATGATTTTAACCAACTAACCATCAAAGAGCTGATCCCTAGAAATGGAGTCTCCTTGGAAAGGGGTCTGTGGCTGAGGACTTCTGTGGTATTGTCTGCCCCTCCTCAGGGTGCTGAGAAGTGCCTTTCTAGGCCTTGTACCTTGTTTATTCCAGTATTAAGGGCACTGGCTTTGAGGAAAGGAGACCATGGGTTCCAATGCTGCTGGTCACTTATTCCTTCAGAATCCATTAACAAATGCTGGCTTCTCTGTGTGCCATACACTTATTTAGGTTCTTGGGAAACAGGCAAACCTCTGCCCTCACTGGGCTTTTGTTCTATTAGGAGAGACAGGCAACAAACAAGTAACAGATCACAGCTCTGAGTGACACGAAGAAAATGTAGTGGGTCCGAGGGATCTGTACTTGTGCATTTCACATGGGGTGACCTCTCTGAGGAAGTGACATTGGACCTGAGATCTGAATGGCAAGGAGAAGCCCTCCTGTGGAAACCTGAACAAATAGCCTTCCAGAAAGAAACTGCCCATGCAAAGGCCCTGAGGAGGAAATGAACCTGCCAAATACGAGGGACAGCAGAAGGAAGCTCCACCGGGGTGGAGGGCCATGAGGGAAGCCAGATGAAAGAATCAAGGAGAGCTCAGAAGTGGAGTTCAGATCATGAGGTGCTCTGTAGGCCAAAAAGGGAGCTCAGATTCCATTTTGAGGGTGACTGAAGGCCACCGAAGGGTTTTGAACAGTGGAATGATGTAATTTATGTTTTAAAAATGTGACCTAGGCTGTCGAATGGGGAGCTGGCTGATGCAGGGGAGGGGGCAGGCATAAAGCCAGTAGAAGGCCCTCCATCTGACATCCCCTGCCTCACTGGCCTGTGCTGCTGAGACCCCAGCATGCCTTGCAGTCACCCCTGTCCATATTTGCACCGTGCCTTAATCCATCCCTTCTGGTTTAGAGATGACAGAGGCACCCCTTCCTCTTCCCCAGCTGCTATTAACACAGGGTGCAAGAGCCCAGAATGACTCCTTCCCACGCTCCTTTATTCTCTCTGCAGACGGTCTTCCCACCACCTTGTTCCGAGGCTCTGGGTGAGTGTTCCAGAAGCTGACGAGATGCAGGATCGCCTCCCTCACACACACAAATGCCATGGCAACGGCAACTCCGTGACAACAGCAAAGGAAGCCAGACTGGAATTTGCCAACCCAGAGAGTCGACCATCTGTGAGGCCAAACCCTCCAAATGTTGCCCGTTCTAAGTGCTCATCTCAACCGGGCTTCTGTACATAGCAGAGGCGACATTTAAGTGACAGAAGAATAAACAGTGGGCACATGTGAAATCCCTTTAATGTGTGCATTTTTCTGCCCCAATGTGACTGAGATGATGAGACAATGAAGAAAAAAGGGGGACTAGGTTTGGGTGAGTGGGCATGGCAGACTTCAGTAATAAGAAATTTAGAGGCTGGGCGCGGTGGCTCAAGCCTGTAATCCCAGCACTTTGGGAGGCCGAGACGGGCGGATCACAAGCTCAGGAGATTGAGACCATCCTGGCTAATACGGTGAAACCCCGTCTCTAGTAAAGAATACAAAAAACTAGCCGGGCGACGAGGCGGGCGCCTGTAGTCCCAGCTACTTGGGAGGCGGAGGCAGGAGAATGGTGTGAACCTGGGAGGCGGAGCTCGCAGTGAGCTGAGATCCGGCCACTGCACTCCAGCCCGGGCGACAGAGCCAGACTCCGTCTCAAAAAAAAAA
>NW_016811810.1:1494992-1541603 GCF_001698545.2 Rhinopithecus bieti
AAAAAAAAAAAAAAAAAAAAAAAAAAAAAAAAAAAAAAAAGAAAGAAATTTAGACTGTCCATAGGGGAGGAGTTCTCCATAGAAAAAATGGCCCAGTTAGTTTCTATCTATGCTTCCATTTTCAAGTCCAACAATCTTTTAGAAGTTTACTTTCCTCAAGGCAAAACATTGTGTATATATATATTTCTTGCTTTTTTGGAGACAGGGTCTTCCCCTGTCACCCAGGGTGAAGTGCAGTGGTGCAAACATGGCTCACTGCAGCCTCGACCTCCTGGGCTCAAGCCATCCTCCTGCCTCAGCCTCCCTAGTAGCTGGGACTATAGGCGTGCACTATCATGCCCAGCTAATTTTTAATTTTTGGTAGAGACAGGGTTTTGGCATGTTGCCCAATCTCAAACTCCTGAGCTCAAGCCATCCTCCTGCTTTTGTATCCCAAACTTGTGGGATTATAGGCATGATCTACTACATCCGGCCAAAGATTTGTGAATAGTTCCATCAAAGGCCCCGGTAAATTTAACCCTCTGGGTCTTGAGTTTCCACAGGTCTCCTTTGGTTCTAATCATAACAGTGATAACATCTGGCAGGAACTGTGCCAAGTCCTTCTTATGTATTTTCTCATTTACTCTTTGTAACGAACTTAGGAGGAGGGACCGCGATTACAGCTGGCTCCCTCCACATCGGCGGGGATCTGTGGGTTGGGTTCTACCAACTGTGGATTGAAAACATTTGGGGAAAAAATCCACAATGAAAATAACAATACAACAACAAAAATAATACACAACTTCAAAATACAGTATAACAACTCTTCACATAGCATTTTCATTATATTAGGTATTTATAAGTACTCTAGAGATGATTTAAAGTATATGGGAGAATGTGTGTAGGTTGTATGCAAATAATACTCCAATTTATGTAAGCAACTTGAACATCCTTGGATTTTAATACCTGTGGGTCCTGGAATCAATCCCCCCACAGATATCGAAGGATAACTGTACCTTTTTTTTTTTTTTTTTGAGACGGAGTCTCGCTCTGCTGCCCAGGCTGGAGTGTGGTGGCACGATCCTGGCTCACTGCAAAACTCTGCTTCCCGAGTTCACGCCATTCTCCTGTCTCAGCCTCCTGAGTAGCTGGGACTACAGGCGCCCGCCACGACACCCGGCTAATTTTTTGTATTTTTAGTAGAGACGGGATTTCACCGTGTTAGCCAGGATGGTCTCGATCTCCTGACCTCCTAATCCTCCCGCCTCAGCCTCCCAAAGTGCTGGGATTACAGGCGTGAGCCACCGCGCCCGGCCTGTACCTTGTTTTTAAAGAAAGTTGAGAAAACATGCACCAGCTTGGAGCTTGCTAGAGGCCGGGCAGAGGCAGCTGGGAAGGATTGTTTTCTTTTACTTGCTGCCTAAATGCTTGGAAGCCTTGGGTGACCCTGGGAACAAGTGAAAGTAAGGCTCAGGTGCAGGTGGAGGCTGGGGGGGTTGTGGGAAGGCCAGCCTCAAGGGCAGGTCGAGGGACTTCGCGGAGAGCCCCGTTTGAGGAGGCCAGGGTTGAGAACAGGAAGAGCCGTTTTGGAAAGCGAGGCTGGTGGATTTGGCTGAGGGTGTGTGGAACTTGATGGGACAGAGAGGACTGAGCTGGTGGATACACAGAGGAGCCAGGCGCTCAGGAGAGGCCAGGCTGGATGGGCACACCCAGGAGCCATCAGTCAGAGATGACAACGGCATTTTTGACTCGAGTCTACAGGTACTTCTCTGGGGCCTGCCCTGCTCCCTTAGGCCACTTCTGCCCCTGCCCTGTGTCCCTAAGACATGCTCATCTCTGTGCCTGGCAAGCCTGGGCTCCTTCCTGCCTCCCTGCTTGGCCAGTAGCTCCTGTAGGCCACAGACCATGCCCAGCTCATCTTAGAGACCTCAGCTCCTGACCAGGGCCATCCATGCCATCATGTGTGGGTCCCAACTTCCTCCTAAACCCAGGAACTCCTCAGCTTTCTACTCACTCCATGGCATCACATCAGTAGCAAGTCGTCGCAATTCTTCCTCCCTGTCGTGAATTGAATTATGTCATCCCAAAAGATCTGTTGAACTCCGGCTCCCAGTAACTGTGAATAGGACCTTATTTGGAAATAGGGTCTTTGTAGATGCAATTATGTTAGGCTCAATTAGGGGGGCATAAACTTATCTGTCTTTATAAGAAGAAGTACAAGAGACCCACAGGAACACCATCGGAGGCAGAGATTGGAAGGGGACAGCTAAAAGCCAAGGAACACTGAAAATTGACACCAGAAGCCGGAAGAGGCAGGAAGGTTCTGCCCTTAGAGCCTGGCCCTGCAACACCTTGATTTCAGACTTCAGTCTCCAGAACTGTAAAACAATACATTTCTGCTGTTTTCAGCCCCCACTGTGTAAGGTGCTTTTTTACGGCAGCCACAGGAAACCAGTACACTTCGTGACGCCCTCTTACCCGTCTCTCCTCCTGCCCTTGCTCCGCACTGCCTGGCCCTGGCCTTCCCTGCTCTTCCCTTTCCATCCAGCAGTCCTGGTGCCACAGGAGGGCTGAGTCACAGTGAGTGCCCAAGTGCCCTGTGCTGTGCCATACCTTTGCCCCTGCTGTTCCCCTGCCTGAGCTGCCCTCCCTCTTGTCTGACGGTGACTCCTACGAATCCTTCAAAATTCAGGTCACCTCTGTGGTAGGGCGGTCCTGACTTCCAGGTTGAGGCAACCATTCCCTCCGCAGTTCTTCCCTTCAGCTCACCTCTTGCCTCCGGCTCCTCCTGGCAGAGCCAGTTTAATTGCTTCTTATTTATGCCCCCTTTCTCCTGCCTCTAAGCATGAGTCTCTTGAGAGTAGAGAGTATATCCCGTGGCAGAGACTCAGTCATGGAGGTTGGCTGGCTGTGTAGAGGGCTACATGAACGGCTGCATAAGAAAACTGATTGGCTGGGTGGTCAGATAACAGAAAACCTGAGAAAACATCAACACAATTGGCTCTGCATGTGCAATGTGCTCTTGTGGCCCTGGTGTTAGCAGGGAGGGATCCAGGGTTCGTGGCACCTGATGCTGATACAATTGAGGGGCGTCCCCTTCAAGAAAAAACTACGAAAGCAGGTACAGAGCTTTAGAGGGGGCGCAAAGCGTAAGCTTTATCAGCATCCCGGCACATTCACCTTTGCTGTTTGCTTTGCTGGGCACACCCCCATGTCCCGGCCTTGAGCTCCTGCTGCGCTCACCCACTTCCTCCTTGCCTGACCGCGGACCGCAGGCGGCACTTTCGCTGAGATTGCTTCCCCTTGAGGTCTGCAGGTCTCAGGCCCGGAGAGCCTCGGCTGTCTCAGGAGCACAGGCTGAAACTTCTTCAGGCCCCAGCCCAGCCGTGGTGAGTGCTGCCTTTAGAGCATGTTTGCCTTCCCTCCTCCCACATGCTGCCCCCATGGCCCACTAAGCTCCATTGCATGGGGATGCCAAGGAGACCTGCGTTTCTGTCACCTGCTTGCAGGTTTGCAGGACCCTGGAAGGGCTGTTGTGGTATATTTGTTTTCAAAGCTCCTATAACAAATGACCACCAACAGGGTGTCTTCAAACAACAGAAATTTATTCTTCCAGTTCTGGAGGCCAGATGTCCAGGTGCTGGCAGGGCCGCTGCCTCCAAAGGCTCTGGGGCAGGATCCTCCCCGAGTCTTCCTGCTTCTGGCGGCTCCCGGCATTCCTTGGCTTGTCCTGCCTCCACCGTCACATGGCTTTCCCCTCTGTCTTCCCACTTCTTATATAGACGCCAATCATTGGATTTAAGGCTTACCCTAAAGCCAGGATGATGTCAGCTTAAGATCCTTCACTTGCATCTGCAAAGACCTTTTTCCAAATAAGGTCACATTTACAGGAACCAAGTGGTTAGGACTTGAACAGATCTCCTGGGGGACACAACTCAGACTGTTACACATGGGGGCAATGATGAGACCCCACCTCACCTGGGAGGATAGCTGGCTGCTCTGCAACTGCAGGGATGGGAGGGCCAGCCCTGCCCCAGGGAGGGCCCTACAGGGAGCCCACCCACCACTCCATAGCTCCCGTGCTCAGTGCTCAGGGCCGTCTGTCCCTCTTTTTTTTTTTGGAGAGTCTTGCTCTGTTGCTCACCTCGCAGGTTTAAAAGATTCTCATGCCTCAGCTTCCTGATTGGCTGGGACTACAGGCGTGCACCATCACGCCTGGCTAACTTTTGTATTTTTTTGTAGAGATGGGGTTTTGTCATGATGACCAGACTAGTCTCGAACTCCTGACCTCCAGTGATCCACTCGCCTCAGCCTCCCAAAGTGCTGGGATTCCAGGAGTGAGCCACTGACCAAACCCAGTTAGTTGGTTCTCTTCTGCCTGCAGCAAGACCAAGAGCTCCTGGGGACAGGCGCGTCTTCCACCCCAGCTTCACCCCCGCTCCTGGGGACAGGCGCGTCTTCCACCCCAGCTTCACCCCCACTTGTGGAGCCTCCACTGCTTGCCCCTCTGCTTCCAGGCCTCATGTTCCCCTCCCTCCCTCTGACTGGTCCAGACCAAGTAGTTCTCAGTCTTCCCCTCTTCTCCCTGTTTCCTCTGCACTCCTCTTCATGGTCTCCCCCTTGGCTTGGCTCCAAGCTCCAAGCAGAGTGACAGGAAAGGGGCTGGGAAGGCGCCCTTTCCTGAAGCCCCTTGCAATGGAGATGAGCTCTGAGCCGGGACTTCACCAGGGTCTCCTCCTCTGTCTGTGCACTTGGCAGTTCATCTTTCTGGAAAAGACCCCTACACACACACACACACACACACACACTCACCTGCTGGTTCTGCCTTCTTGCCCTATTCCTGGCTTGGTTACCACCTGCCCTAGCCCATCACTCCAGATCTCAGCCCCTATTTGGGTCCTTCAGAACACTTGTTACTGCCACAGGGACACCTCTGTCCCCTCCTCGGGTTTCCATGGAGGCAGGCTGATTCCACTGGGTGGGGGCAGAACAGCACTGGTCCCTCCTCATCACTCCCTGGGGAGAGGGCTCCTGCGGAGTCCGGGAGGCCCAGCCTGACTGTGGCCCTTGGGATGACTCCCCATGGCCAGCTCTCCCCTAGTGGGCACCGACCATGTTTGGCCCTGCTTGGCCCCTTCCTGGGATGCTTGTGTTTAATTCAGGAGGAAGAAGCAAGAGCCCACCTGGTTCTGAGTCAGAACAACTCCAGCAGCTTCTCATTTCCAGCACGGAGCTGACATTTCAGCCTTTACCACCTGCTGATTCTGTTTCCTAATTAATTCCAATTGCAGAGGTGAGGGGGTGAGATGAATCAACACCCTCAACCACCCCACACTTGGGATTCATGGTGTTTTATTTTTATTTGCCTCTGTTTATTTTTGTTGGTTTTCCCCAGGAGGACAGTGAGGTACCTGAGGGCAAGCCTGGGTCTGGTCTTGCGATTCTATCCTCAGTGCCTAGATGCCCAATGAACATTGAATTCATCATTGTCCCCTTTTACAGAGAGGGCTGTAGCTCATACAGAGGGTACACGGGGAGCCGGGGTTTAAAGGAGTGTTTTCATGACCCTAATGCCCTGGCTGCTGACCTCCAGGCTCAGAGCCCAACTCATGTAGAATATGCCAGGCCCTTAGTGGCCTGTGGGCTGGCTTTGTGCCCCTGACCAGGGACATGAGTATCCAGAGCTCCCTTCCCCACTGCTGTCCTCCTCCCCAGCCCTGTCTTGGCTTGCTCCCCTCCTGCAGGAAGCCCTCCCTCAGATATCATTTCCTACAGAGGAAATCTCCTTTGTCCCTGGAAGTGCAAATCTGGCTGTGAGAGTGACAGGCCTCTTGGGGGCTATTGTTTGGTACTTCCCTCTTGGCAGTGGGCCTTGGGCTCCTGAGCCCCTGTGCTGCCTGGCTGTCCAGGGTCCGAGTTCTCCCAGAGGCCCCCCAGACTGGAAGAGTCAGTCAGTCAGTTAGTTAACTATGACTTGGTTTCTGCCTTCAAGGAGATAAGAGTATGATGAAAGACCTCAAGCCAAAACCATCCAGAACCAACCAGAATCCCCAGCCAAGCCCTTCCCAAACTCCTCACCCACAGGGATTGTGAAAACTAATAAAACAATTATAGTTGTTGTTTTAACTGTGGTAAAATATGCGTAACATAAAACTTACCATCTTCATCATTTTTAGGTGTACATTTCAGTAGCATTAAGTACATTTCTGTTGTTATGCACACATCGCCACCATCCATTTCCAGAATGATTTCATCTTCCCAAACTGAAACTCTGTCCCGCCATTAAACACTGACTCCCCTTCCTTCCTCTCCACAGTCCCTGGCACCCACCATTCTGCTTTCTGTCTCCATGAATGTGACTCCTCCAGGCACCTCATATAAGTGGACTCATACAGCATCTGTCCTTTCCTAGCTGGCTTAATTCAAAAGCATAACGTCCTCAAGGTTCATTCATGTGGTAGCGTGAACAGAATTTTCACACTTTTTTTTTTTTTTTTTTTTTTTGAGACGGTGTCTCGCTCTGTCGCCCAGGCTGGAGTGCAGTGGCCGGATCTCAGCTCACTGCAAGCTCTGCCTCCCGGGTTTAGGCCATTCTCCTGCCTCAGCCTCCCGAGTAGCTGGGACTACAGGCGCCCGCCACCTCGCCTGGCTAGTTTTTTGTATTTTTTAGTAGAGACGGGGTTTCACCGTGTTAGCCAGGATGGTCTCGATCTCCTGACCTTGTGATCCGCCCCTCTCGGCCTCCCAAAGTGCTGGGATTACAGGCTTGAGCCACCGCGCCCGGCCAATTTTCACACTTTTTAAGGCTGAATCATGTTTTGTTTTATATATTCTACATTTCATTGGCCAGACGCAGTGGCTCATGCCTGTAATCCCAGCACTTTGGGAGGCTGAGGCAAGTGGATCAAGCGGTCAGGAGTTCGAGACCAGACTGACCAACATAGTGAAACCCCGTCTCTACTAAAAATACAAAAATTAGCTGGGCATGGTGGCAGGAGCCTATAATCCCAGCTACTTGGGAGGCTGAGGCAGAAGAACGGTGTGAACCAGGGAGGCGGAGTCGCGCCACTGTACTCCAGCCTGGGGGACAGAGCAAGATTCTGTCTCAACAACAACAACAACAAAATACATTTTGTTGATCTGTTCATCTGTAGATGGAAGCCTGGGTTGCTCCTGCCTTTGTGCTATTGTGAATTATGCTGCCATGAACATGGGTGTGCAAATACCTATGAGAGTCCCTTTTTCAGTTTTGTGGGATATGAACCAAGAAGTGGGGTTGCTGGATCATATGGTAGTTCTATTTTGAGTTTTTGAGGAACCACCATACTGTTTTCCACAGCAGCTGCACCACCTGCCATTCCCTGCAACAGTGCACAAAGATTCTAATTTCTCTTTTTTGAGACAAGGTCTTGCTCTGTCAGCCAGGCTGAAGTATAGTGGTGCAATCACAGCTAACTGCAGCCTCAACCTCCCGGGCTCAAGTAGTCCTCTCAACTCAGCCTCCTGAGTAGCTGAGACCACAAGAGTGCATCACTACAGCCAGCTATCTTTTTTGTATTTTTAGTAGAGATGGGATCTCACCATGTTGCCTAGGCTGGTCTTGAACTCCTGAGCTCAAGGGATCTGCCCACCTCAGCCTCCTAAGGTTCTGGAATTACAGGCATGAGCCACTTGGCCTGGCAGAGATTCCAATTTCCCTACATCCTTGCCAGCACTCGCTTTTCTCCTCTGATAGTAGCCTTCCTAACGGGCGTGAGGTAGCATCTCACTGTGGATTTGGTTTGCATTTCCCTGATGACGAATGATGCTGAGCATCTTTTCATGTGCTTTTTGGCCACTCACACATCTTCTTTGGAGAAATGTCCTAACCAATATGAGGTCTCATCCCAGCACTTAGGACTTGCCCTAGATTCTCCTGGCTTTGCCCTTGGGATATGATCTGTGCTCGGCTTGGTCGGGGCCCCACAGCCCATCCTTCTCTCCTCCAATGCACCCAACCCACTGGGTCTCCTGGCCAGGAAAAAACACAGCCCTCCCTACTGCTGCCATCCAGCTGGCTCCACCCAGATCCCTCAAACCCTCTCCGAGCCTGGAGTTTTGCCCCAAGGTTGCCCCCTTGCCATCCCTTAAAGAGTACTTGTTTCTTGTCTCATCTCTGATGGGTGGAACCCCACACTGGGACAGCAGTGAATTAGAAGACAGCCCCAGCATGGAGTCTGCAGGTCAGGGCCTCTTGGCTCATGCTGATGGTGGAACCCACACTGGGACAGCGTGAATTAGGAGACAGTCCCCAAGCTGGGTCTGGCAGACTCAGCTCTTGGTCACTCTGATGGGTGGACCCCCAACTGGGACAGCAGGAATTAGCGGACGTCCCCAGCTGGGTCTGGGCAGACTCAGGCTCTTGGTCACTCTACGGGTGATTACCGCACACTGGGACAGCAGTGAATTAGGAGAGTCCAGCTGGAGTCTGGCTAGGCTCGGCTCTTGTCATCTCTGATGGGTGAACCCCACACTGGGACCAGCAGTGGAATTAGCGAGACAGTCACCCAGTGGAGTCTGGCAGACTCAGGCTCTTAGGTCATCTCGATGGGTGGAACCCACACTGGACGCAGGTGGATTATGGGGGACAGTCCCCAGCTGGAAGGTCTGGCAGGCTCTCGGCCTCCTGGTAATCTCTGAATGGGTGGAACCCACCTGGACAGCAGTGGAATTAGGAGACAGTCCGCAGGCTGGAGTTGGCAGGCTCAGGCCTCTTGGTCATCTTGATGGGTGGAACCCCACACATGGGACAGCCAGTATGTGAATTAGGGGGACAGTCCCCAGCTGAGTCTGGCAAGGCTCAGGCCTTTGTCTTCATCTCTGGATGGGTGGAGGACCCCACCTGGCACAGGATTAGGGGACAGTCCCAGCTGGAGTCTGGCACTCAGGCCTTCTTGCGTCATCTTGATGGGTGGAAACCCCTACACTGGGCAGCAGGGAATTAGGGGCAGGTCCCCAGTGGAGTCTGGCAGGCCTGCAGGGCTCTGTCATCTCTGAGTGGGGGTGGAACCCCACACCTGGGACAGCAGTGAATTAGCTGAGACAGTCCCAGCTGGAGGTCTGGCAGGCTCAGGCTCTCTTGGTCATCCTTTATGGGTGGAACCCACACTGGGACAGGGAATTAGGGGACGTCCCCAGCTGGAGTCTGGCCGGCTCAGGCCTCTTGTCTCATCTCTGACGGGTGGGAAACCCCGACCTGGGACAGCAGTGATTAGGGGACAGTCCCAGCGGATCTGGCAGACTCAGGCCTCTTGGTATCTCTGACGGGTGGAACCCCACACTGGGACAGCGTGAATTAGGACCGCTCCCAGCTGCGATTCTGGCAGAATCAGGCCTCTTGGTCATCCTGATGGGTGAACCCCATAATAGGGACAGCAAGTGAATTAGGAGACAGTCCCCAGCTGGAGGTCTGGCAGGCTCAGGCCTCTTGGTCATCTCTGATGGGTGAACCCAACACCTGGGACAGGCAGTGGATCTAGGGGACAGTCCCCATCTGGAGTCTGGCAGACTCCAGGGCCTCTTGGTCCTCTCTGATGGGTGGACCCACACTGGGACAGCAGTGAATTGGGACAGTCCCAGGCTGGAGTCTGCAGGCTCATGCTTTGGTCATCTCTGAATGGGTGGAACCCCCACTGGGACAGCGTGGAATTAGGACAGTCCCCGCTGGAGTCGGCTCAGACTCAAGGCCTCTTGGTCTCTCTGATGGGTTGGAACCCCACACTGGGACCAGCAGTGAATTAGGGGCAGTCCCAGCTGGAGTCTGCAGACTCAGGCCCTCTTGGTCATCTCTGATTGGGTGAACCACCCAGCCTGGGACAGCAGCTTGAATAGGGGACAGTCCCGCTGTTAGTCTGGCCAACTCAGGCTCTTGGTCTCTCTGATGGGTGGACCCACGACTGGGACAGCGGTGAATTAGGAGGACAGTCCCCAGCTGGAGGCAGACTCAGGCCTCTTGGTCATCTCTGATGGGTGGAACCCCACACTGGGACAGCAGTGAATTAGGAGACAGTCCCCAGCTGGAGTCTGGCAGACTCAGGCCTCTTGGTCATCTCTGATGGGTGGAACCCCACACTGGGACAGCAGTGAATTAGGGGACAGTCCCCAGCTGGAGTCTGGCAGACTCAGGCCTCTTGGTCTTGCTACTTCCAGCCATGTGTCTTATCCAGGTCACTTCTTCCCTCTCAGTCCCATTTTCTCTTTTTTATTGGGAGTAATAGGAACACCCAGGTGTCCTCTGTGCATTTACTGTTGGAAAATTCAGACCCAAATTGGAATTGAACCCTAGAACACAGCACCTGTTGTTTGTTCTGCAACAGTCAAGGAGGGCAGAGGCCCCAAGATGGAGATGTTGCATTTCCTGCTAATGAGCAGGTCGGGGCATGGGAGGAACAAAGTGGATGTGGAGAGAGGCGGGGCCTGACTCCTACTCACCCTGGCAAGGTGCGTGGTGCTGAGTTACATGCCCTGAAGAGCAACTGTGGTCTGTGTGGGGCCTCATGCTAACCCTCGTTGTTAAAGGGCACGAGCCCAACCCTGTGGTGTGGCTGTAGCCCTGGGGATGACCTTCTTTGCCCACCCCCAACCCCATTCACAAGAAGCTGCTGCCAGGCCGGATGTGCAGGATCACACCTCTGGGCAAGGGTGGCACCCGACCATGTGGTGGGTGTGTGGCAGAGCATTGGCAGGTGAAACCCAGGCCCACGAAAAGGCTGCTCTGAGCTTCTCCTCTCTCTAAACAGGAACCAAGAAGGAGGCCAAGTGAGAGAGAGAGGAAGGCAGGGAGGAAGGGAAGAGAGAGAGAAACAGAGAAAGAGAGAGAGAGAGATAGGATGGCCTTCTTGCTGATCTGGGAGGCTCCAGTAAGAGAGTAATTTTAATATTTAAAATCGACATTATTTGTATCTTAAGCCGGTAAAGTTGGTCACACCTATTTAAAATAAGCAAATGCCTCAAAGGGTAGCCTCCTGAGTAGCTGGGATTACAGTGCAGGAATTGAATGAAATTCTTTTTTTTGTTTTTTGTTTTTTTGAGACAGAGTCTTGCTCTGTCGCCCAGGCTGGAGTGCAGTGGCACGATCTCGGCTCACTGCAAACTCCGCTTCCCAGGTTCACGCCATTCTCCTGCCTCAGCCTCCCGAGTAGCTGGGACTACAGGCGCCCACCATCACACTCGGCTGATTTTTTGTATTTTTAGTAGAGACAGGGTTTCACTGTGTTAACTATGATGGTCTTGACCTCCTGACCTTGTGATCCACCTGCCTCAGCCTCCCAAAGGGCTGGGATTGCAGGCGTGAGCCACCACGCCCGGCCTGAAATTCTTGAAATTATCCAATACAGTGCATGGCCCAAGGAGGGTGCCCAGCAGATGTTTGTCTCTTTTCTATTCCTTCCCTAGTCTGTGCTCCCTGAGCTGAGCCCAGGGCCTGACACCCAGTAGGAGGTCAGGCGATGTCTGTTGAATGAATGAGCAACCTGGATACTGTTTCTGAACCATGAGGGAGAGAGGCCTGGGACCCTCTGACCCTGGGCTCAGTTCCCTGGTTGCCTGCCTTGAGCCAGCCCTGAGCCAGGCTGGGTTTTCTTGCCCCTGCCAGGCCCAGGTACAGGCCTGGAGTAGGGGCCTCTGCTTACTGCAGGCACTGGGATGGGCTCAAGTTAGACAGCCTTGGTTGGAAGGGTTTTTGTTTTGTTTTGAGACTGGGTCTTGCTCTGACTCCCAGGCTGGAGTGCAGTGGCTTGATCTCAGCTCACTGCAAACTCCTCCTCCCAGGTTCAAGCAATTCTCTTGCCTCAGCCTCCCGAGTAGCTGGGATTACAGGCACCCACCACCATGCCCGCTAATTTTTGCATTTTTAGTAGAGACGGGGTTTCACCATGTCAGCCAGGCTGGTCTCCAACTCTTGACCTCATAATCCAGCCTCCCAAAGTGCTGGGATTACAGGCATGAGCCACCGCGCCCGGTTGAAAGGTTTTTTTATGTCCAGCTCTCTCACTTGTGAAGCCATCTAAAGGCCTCCCCTGTGTCTCAGTGTGAGGGAGCAGGGAGTCCACATGCCAAAATATAGTGATGACACCACATGTGGTCCAAAGAAAACAACATATAGAAGTCCAACTAGTTCTCAAATCAGCACCATGTCACCAAGCATGAACCATCTTGTGGTTAAGGTTGGTTTGGGTGGCCTCCAAGGGAAGTTCAAGTTGCTTTGGCTTAAGAGATTTGTCCATGCCTGTGTGTGTGGTTTGTGTGTGTGTATCGGGGGTGTGTGTGTGTGTGTGTGTGTGTTGCTATTTGTGGTCCTAAGTGAATGACAAGGCTCTGATTCAGCAACACTTACTAGACACGGATGTTGATGATAATTTCCATTTTGTACAGTGCAGCTTTTCTGTCTCCAAATCTTATTCATATGGATGAACTCATCTGAATATTGCAACACCCAGGAGATCAATGATTGTAGTTTTATAGATGGAGAAACAGCAGCTTACACAGGTAACTCAGCATCACAGAGCTGGGACATGGTGGCCAGGACGTGAATCCGGCTCCATGAGTAATGCCTCTGTTCTCTCTTCAACGTTGTACAGAGAGACATCTTGCCAGGCACTAGGCTAAGACATTTGTGGGATGCCTGGGCAAGTGAGATGGGCCTGCCCCAGGAAGCTTACATTGGATTGTGAGTGAAGGACAGGAGAATCTAATGATCTGGAGTCACAGTGTATACGAACTGCGATGATGACATAACTCACCACATGTGATAAGAATACAGAGTACCAGATAAATATTGCAGGGGAATCCAGGAAGGCTTACTGGGGGAGGTGTCCTGTGAACTGGTCTTTGTGCCAGTTAGGATTTCAGTCAGCGACCTATGCCAGCAACTATCCATAGCGGCTTGCCCATTAGAGACTTAATGTTCTCACAAAGCAAGAAGCCTGGAAGGAGGCAGTCCAGGGCCGCAGTAGCCACTCGAGAAGGCTGTGAAGGATGCAGCTCCTTCCAGCTTCCTGCTCTACCCTCTGTAGAGTGTGGTGTTTGTCCTCATGCTGCAACATGGCAGCTGTATTTCTAGGCTTTGGGTTTACAGCCCAGGAGGGAAGGAGGGATGGGTGAGGGTTGAAAAGCAAAAAGTCAGCCAAGCTCACACTGTCTGAGTTGGTAGGCTTTTGAGCTAGGCCCCAAGGTTACTCCTCACTGCAAAAGAGATTTTTGACCTGAGCATGGCAGCACAAAGTCAGAGCTCTGTTAGTGAGGCAGCAGGGGCACGGATATTGGGAGGGCACTGGTGGGGTCTGCCTCATCTTTTTAGCTGGGTAGGAACCCAGCAGGCAACAGGTGCAGGGAGAGCCTGCAGCTAGGCAGTGGGTGGGGAAGAGAGGACTCCATGGAAACAGGAGGTAGTTCACTCTGGTCAGAGGGATGTAACATTTCTGTGTATGGTTGTATGTGCTTACGTGTCCACCTGCACATACACATGTGCACACACAACACATGTGGTCATGTATGCACACACGTGTCTGTGTGCATACACATAGGCGTATGAGGGTGTGCATGCATGCATGTGTGTGTTGCCATGAGGAGGTGGTGATTATAATGGGGGATAAATAATGAGCTTGATCGTGAAGGACTTAAGAAGCTCAGATTGTGGCCAGGCGAAGTGGCTCACACCTGTAATCCCAGCACTTTGGGAGGCCGAGGCGGGTGGATCACCTGAGGTTGGGAGTTCACGACCAGCCTGACCAACATGGAGAAACGCTGTCTCTACTAAAAATACAAAATTAGCCGGCCGTGGTGGCGCATGCCTGTAATCCCAGCTACTTGTGAGACTGAAACAAGAGAATCACCTGAATCTGGGATGCAGAGGTTGTGGTGAACCCAGACGGTGTCGCCGCACTCCAGCCTAGGCAACAAGAGCAAAACTCTGTCTAAAAAACCAAATGAAACGAAACAACCACCACAACAACAAAATAAAACCTCCGTTTGTAATCCCAGAACTTTGGGAAGCCAAGGTCGGTAGATTGCTTGAGTTCAGGAGTTTGAGACCAGACTGGGCACCATAATGAAACCTCATCTCTACCAAAATACAAAAAAAAAAATAGCCTGGCATAGTAGCATGTGCCTGTGGTCCCAGATACTCAGGAGGTTAAGGCAGGAGGATCACTTGAGCCTAGAAGGCAGAGGTTATAGTGAGCTGAGATCGTGCCACTGTATTCCAGCTTGGGCAACAGAGTGAGGGGCCTTGTCTCAAAGAAAAAAAAGAAGCAGCAGCTCGGATTGATTCCATGTTGAGTGCCCCTGACCACACTGAGAAGCGGCTTGGTGAGATCCCAGTGGCAGTGTGGCGGAGACTGAGGGGCGGGGAGCTGGCAGCAAAGAGATCAGTGAGGGGGCTGTTAGCAGGGTAGTCAGAGCCACAAACCAAGAGCTGACTTTTTCAGAAATGCAGCCCCGGGTAGGAGAACTTCAGAACCTTTTCTGCAGGCGTGTTAGGAGGTACCAAAACCCAGTGGCCGTGCCCGTGGGCTCGAAGTCAGGCTGCCTAGGTCCAACCCAGCTCTACCAGTTTATATGTGGCCAGTCATGATGCTCTCCGGGCCTCATTCTCCTACGTGTAACTCAGAGAGAATCATTTTGCCAACATCCAGGAGATGCCAATGAGATTACTTGAGCAGAGTGAGTGACAAAGTGCTGAGTACATGTTACCTACTACCATGGTATTGCAGATGCAGAAAGCCCCGTTGTCCCCAGGCAGCACATCCACGGTGTCCTCTAAAGGCGCTCCCTGCCTGTGTCCGTGCAGGCCCACGTGCAGGCTGGACGCACAGGCACAAGCTTGCCCACTGTCCCTCTTGCACGTGAGGCTAGTGAGCCCCTTAAGCCTGGGCATTCCTGAGTAGCTTCGTCGAAGCTGGAGCAGTCAGCGGGTGCCGGCCAGGACGTCTTGAGACGGGTCCAAGAGTCATTCATAAGGATTTAAAAGGCTGGTATGGTTCCCTCAGTTACTCAGTGCCCTCTCTGCCCTAATGCTTGCTTCTTTTTGCTCTCAGGAGCCTGTGGTCTTCAGGGACTGGGTGAGTTGGTGCTGAGTAAAGCCCCGAGTTGGCTTTCACTCAGCTTGCATATGCTCACAGCTTCTGCCTGCTCTGAGGCCGCCCGTGTCCGGAAGGCAGGCTGACTGGTGGAAGAGCAATGGCAGTTAGCGGAAGGTGTGTTACAGTGAGGGACGCTGTGTGGAGCTGCAGGGGCAGACCGGGGTGCCACCCAGACTTGAGATGAGAAGAGACTTCCTGGTGGCAGCAATGTCCATACCAAGGGAAGGAAACTCAGTCCCCGCCTTGAGGCATTGATGTCCAGTCGGGTGCACAGGCATTTACAACATTGTGTCGTAATTTCTGCTGCCAGCTACGCTAGAGTAGCTCATAGCAAGCCAACACAGAAGACAACTACGAAGGCTGGAAACACTGCAAAATAAAATCAATCGGTGGCTCACGCTTGTAATCCCAGCACTTTGGGAGGCCGAGGCGGGTGTATCACCTGAGGTCAGGAGTTCAAGACCAGCCTGGCCAACATGGTGAAACCCTGTCTCTACTAAAAATACAAAAAATTAGCTGGGTGTCGTGGCAAACGCCTGTAATCCCAGCTACTCAAGAGACTGAGGCAGAAGAATCACTTCAACTAGGGAAGCAGAGGTTGCAGTGAGCTGAGATCGTACCACTGCACTTCAGCCTGGGCAACAAGGCGAGACTCTATCTCAAAAAAGAAAGAAAGAAAGAAAAAACCAATTGGAGAGCTTTGTAGTGTAAATTGCAATTGTGGGGGTCAAGACCCTAGAAAGAGGGGAACATGATAAAGTCAGACAGACCTTCTCCATCGCTTTCCACCTCAGGGTGTGCTCCAACCTGAAGCATCGCAGCTTCTGCAGCTTCCTAGAGCTGGAGAGACAACCACAGGCATTCATGGCTACCAAGACTCCTGGGGTTGAAGAACTCTGACAAAAGGAGACTAAAGAGGAGAGAGCAGGCCGAGTGCGGTGGCTCACAGCTGTAGTCCCAGCACTTAGGGAGGCCGAGGCGGGCAGATCACCTGAGGTCAGGAGTTCGAGACCAACATAGTGAAACCCTGTCTCTACTAAAAATACAAAAATTAGCCGGGTGTGGTGGCGGGCACCTGTAATCCTGGCTATTTGGGAGGCTGATGCAGAAAATTGCTTGAACCAGAGAGGCGGAGGTTGCAGTGAGCCGAGATCATGCCACTGCACTCCAGCCTGGGTGACAGAGTGCGTCTCAAAAAAAAAAAAAAAAAAAAAAGAGGAGAGAGCCTGGCATCCTGTGCAGCTATTGCCCTCATGAACCCTGAGCTGCTCACAGGGAAGAGGTCAAAAAAGCCCCTGAAAACGTGGTTGCTGAGAGAATAAGCTAAAGTTTCAGCAGTCTCAAGATGCTATGGGGAAAAAATGGAAGTTCAGAGCTATCGAAGGAAGATCGGCCTGTAAACAGCCCTGGTTTTCTTTGGAGACTCCTGTAAACACTGCGTCTCAAATGGCTGCTCCAGCCCAGGCTTCTTGTTTCACAAGAAAGATGAATCCTTCATGCTTAAGCCACTAGGATGGGTTGCTATACACGTAGCAGAAGAAAGGGAGAGAATAAGCCAGAACCAATATTTGAAGAAATAATGGCTGTGGCTGGCCATGGTGGCTCACACCTGTAACCCCAGGACTTTGGGAGGCTGAGGCAGGAGGATTGCTTGAAGCCAGGAGTTCAAGACAAGCCTGGACAACAAGGCTCTTTTTAAAGAGACCCTGCCACTATTAATTTTTTTTTTTTTTAGTTAACTAGGTTCAGTGGCATGTGCCTGTAGTCCCACAGTCCCAGCTACTTTGGAGGCCGTGGTCAGAAGATCACTTGAGTCCAGGAGTTCCAGGCTGCAGTGAGCTATGATGGTGCCACTGTACATCAGACTGGGCAACAGAGTGAGACTCTGTCTCTAAAAGAAAGAAACAAAGAAATCATGCCTGAGGCTGAGCATTTCCAAATTAACAAGACATCAAGCCACAGATGCAAGAAACTCCTAAGAATTTCAAACAGGGTGGATAAAAAGAAGGTCACAGTGAGGCATGTCATTGCCAAACTAGTGAAAAATGAAGTCAAAGAGAAAGTCTTCAAAACAGCTAGCAAAAAAGATTTTATGTGAAGCAATAATAGAACCAAGAGCTGACTTCGCAGAAGAGATCATGGAGATTGGAAAATAATGGCAGGGTGTCTTCAAAGTGCTGAAAGAAAGCCACTGCCATAGCCTGGACAATGGAGCAAGACCCCATCTCTCTAAACAACAACAACAACAACAACAGAAGGATGGGTGTGGTGGTACGTACTTGCAGTCCCAGCTACTTGGGAGGCTGAGGCAGGGAGACGGATTGAGCCCAGGAGTTTGAGGCTGCAGTAGGCGATGATCATGCCACTGCACTCCCACCTGGGTGACAGAGTGAAACCCCATCTCTTAAAAAGAAAACTACTGCAAATCTAGAATTCTAAGCTCAGCTAAAATACAGTTGAAAATGAACATGAAATAAGGATATTTTTAGATAAACCAAAGCTGTCAGGATTTGTCATCAGCAGGTCCACACTAGAAGAAACACTAAAGATAGTTCATCAGGCAGAAGGAAAATTATCCCAGATGAAGGTGATAATGCTAAAAGAAATAGTGTCCAAAAAAGTAAATATATAGATAAAACTAAGTGAACATTAACTGTTTCTAACAATGACAGTAACATCTTATGGGATTTAAAATATACGTAGAATAAAAAGAATTAACAACAGTACAAAACTTAGGAAAGGGGTTTATGGAGTTAAATTTCAACATTCTTATATTATCTGGGAAGTGATAAATGCTTTTAAAAAGTTATGGTAATGTCTTAAAACTCAAGGCGCATGTTGTAACTCATAGAGTAACCATTAAAAGATAAATAATAGGATGCATAACTAATAATCTGATAAAGGGAGAAATAGAATAGCAAAAGATGTTTAAATAACCAAGTAAAAGGGCAAGACAGGGGAAAAAAGGAATGTAGAGGACAGGCGTGGTGGCTCATGCCTGTAATCCCAGCACTTCGGGAGGCTGAGGCGGGCAGATCACGAGGTCAGGAGATCCAGACCATCCTTGCTAACCTGGTGAAGCCGTCCCTACTAAAAATACAAAAAAATTAGCCAGTGTGGTGGCATGCGCCTGTGGTCCCAGCTACTCTGGAGGCTGAGACAGGAAAATCACTCGAACCTGGAAGGTGGAGATTGCAGTAAGCCGAGATCGCACCACTGCATTCAGGCCTGGGCGACAGAGCGAGACTTGATAAGACAAATAGGAAACAAACAGTAATATGGTAAATTTAAACCCACATATATCAGTAATTGCCTTAAATGTAAATGCACTAGTAAAAAGACAAAGATTGCCAGGCTTTTTTATTTTTTTTGAGATGGAGTCTCAATCTGTCACCCAGGCTAGAGTGCAGTGGTGCTATCTGGGCTCACTGCAACCTCTGCCTCCCGGGTTCAAGCGATTCTCCTGCCTCAGCCTCCCAAGTAGCTGGGATTACAGATGCATGCCACCACGCCCAGCTATTTTCTTTTATTTTTAGTAGAGACAGGGTTTTGCCATGTTGACCAGGTGTTTCTCAAACTCCTGACCTCATGTGATCCACATGCCTCGGCCTCCCAAAGTGCTGGAATTACCGGTGTGAGCCACCGTGCCTGGCCTGCCAGGATGGTTTAAAAAAAAAAAAACACCACCACCCCAACTATTTGATTATTTTCAAGAGATGCATCTGAAGTATAAGGATACAGAAAAATTGAAAGTAAAAGGATGAATAAAATATACCACGCATGCAAACATACACACACATACATATGTGCATATATGCATGTGCACACACACACAGAGAAAGAAGAAAGAAAGGAGGGAACTGGTATAAACTATTATCAGACAAAATTGACCTTAGGAGATAAAGAGGGATATTTCAAAAGAATAAAATGGTCATTCTAACAGTAAGATATAAAAATCCAAATTTGCATTCGCCTGACAACACAGCCTCAAAAGATATAAAGCAAACACTGACAGCCTAATAGGTTAAGGACTATAATACAGAACAGAGGAGTCAGCAACTAACTTTTGCTAGGAATGTGAACGGAGGCTTCACTGAGGAGGAGCTATTTGAGCTGCCTTGCTATGGACTGAATGTGTGGACCCCCAAAATTCCTATGTTGAAATCCTAATCCCAATGTGATGATTTTAGAAGGTACGGCCTCTAGAAGAGGATAGAGCTTTCATGAATGGGATTAGTGTCCTTACAAGAAGAGACACAGGAGAGAGGATCCTGGCTCCTGCCACCTTCGCACTAGGAAGTAGGCTCCCACCAGACACTGGATCACTGGCACCTTGATCCTGGACTTCCAGCCTCCAGAACTGAGAGAAATAAGTCATTGTGGTTTAAGCCACCCAGTCTATGGTATTTTGTTCTAGCAGCCCCAGGGGACTAAGACATGGGTCTTCAAGAATGTCTAGGCATTTTCTAGGTGAAAATGGCAACAGGAATAATAAGAACTGCTATTTCCTGATTTATTTACCTACACCATTTCATGCAAATCTCAAAACAATCCTGCAGTGTGGGCACCATTAAGTCCCCAGCAGATAAATGATACTGAGGCCAAAAGAGGCGAAGAAGTTTCATTGAGATGATGAAGCCAGGGAGTGATAGAGCCAGGATTTGAACTGAGATCCATCCACTTCCAAAGCCGAGGTGTTTTGTCTGGCCATTCTGCCTCTGCGCAGACGCATTGCGTTTGTTTCTTGTATCACGGGTTTGACTTGTGTCTGAAGCATTTATTTGAGGAAGACAAAGAGTTGAGAGCCATGATTATGTTATGAATTATAATGTTTCCAAGTTAAAAAGAAAACATTGTTAGATGGTATAACAACAAAAGCATGTGTTATCAATGAGAACTCATAAATCTGTAACAGGTGGCTTCACTGGAAGTCTTAGCGGAGATACCAGCAAAGCCTGCATGTCCCAGAATAGGTACTGATATGCTTACTGTCATCTAATGGCAACATATGATAATTGCAGGGAAAAAGTACAAGAAAAGAGAAAATAAAGCTTTAGAGTGCAGTAATCAAAAACCTAAAGCCATAAAATGACAGTGAACACTGGAACCTGACATCAAGTTGTTTAATAAATATTTGTTGAATGAATAATTCATCGCCAAGCTGTTATGTCAGCTGCTTTTGTTTCACAATCTCCATGATTTATTTTTCCCCTTATTTTAAAAGTAAAATTGTTCTTTCCTGCTTTTAGAAATGTTAAAAGACCAACAACAACAAAAAAGTAAAATAAGAAATAGCAATCATCCATCGTTTCAATACTTCCAGAATCAATTCTGGTCAACGGTCTTAATACAATACGTTTTCTCTCCAGTAGCTCTCCACAAGAAAAATCAACAGATTTGCTTGCTTAAAAAATTTATATATATATTTTTTAAATTAATTAATTAATTAATTTTTTTTTGGACAGAGTCCTCGCTCTGTCCCGCCAGGCTGGAGTGCATGCACGATCTCAGCTCACAAGGGAAGCCCTTTGCCCTCCTGGTCATGTCAATCTCCCTGCCCTCCAGCTCCCGAGAGCGGGACTACAGTCCTGCTGCCACACCTGGCTAATTGTTTTCTTTTTGTATTTTTTAGTAGAGAGTGAGGTTTCACCGTGTTAGCCAGGAGGCCCTCGATTCCTGACCTTGCGTGGATCCATCCGCCTCATCTCCCAAAGTGGCTGGGAAAACAGGCATAAGCCACTGTGCTGGCCATAATTTTTTAACTCAAGCCAACTAGTTATAAAAATTAAAATTTTCAAAATAAAACTGATAGCTATTCTTACAATAGAAAATCAAAACATGCTGAAAATTCAAGTTACGAAGTAAAAAAAAATCCCAAATCCCACCACCAGAGATAACCATTGATATTGGTGAACATTATGTTGACAAAACGCTATCGGCAATACAACAAGCAGGATGGATTGAAGGAACAGATGGGCAGAAAATACCTTTTACAAACCAGAAGGATCAGATTTTGGACCTTTTTTTTTTTTTTGTTTTTTTTTTGAGATAGAGCTTCGCTCTGTTGCCCAGGGTGGAGTACAGTGGTGAGATCTTGGCTCACTGCAAGCTCCACTTCTTAGGTTCAAGTGAGTCTCCTGCCTTAGCCTCCGGAGTAGCTGGGACTACAGGTGCACACCACCATGCCAGACTAGTTTTTGTATTTTCAGTAGAGACAGTGTTTTACCATGTTGGCCAGGATGGTCTCGAAATCCTGACCTCAGGTGATTCACCTACCCCTGCCTCCCAAAGTGCTGGGATTACAGGCCTGAGCCACTGTGCCCTGCCATATTTTGGATACTATTTTAAATTTATTTTATTGGATACTATTTTAAATTTAATTACTTGGATTTAACAGAAGGAAGTAAAAGGGAAGTCAATGGAGTTGTTGTATTCACATAAATATTTCTTCTATATGAGACATAGTGTCCCAAAAACATTCCTTTAAGTTTAAGAAAAGAAACTGTGAAAACATTAACAGGTTGAAGTCATTATGGTTTTTTTCAAGGATGTATTTCTATTTTGATTTGTATAGACTGACTTCTTACTGTGAAAGCTGAGTTAACCGGCCCTGCCACACGGGCGTGAACATACAGTTGTTAAGATAACGAAATCCTGGCTGGGTACAGTGGCTCACGCCTGTAATCCTAGCATTTCGGGAGGCCAAGGTGGGTGAATTACGAGGTCAGGAGTTCGAGACCAGCCTGGCCAACATGGTGAAACTCCATCTCTACTAAAAATACAAAAAACAAACAAACAAAAAATTTAGCTGGGGTGTGGTGGTGTGTGCCTATAATCCCAGCTACTCAGGAGCCAGGAGGCTGAGGCAGGAGAATCGATTGAACCCGGGAGATGGAGGTTTCAGTGAGCCGAGATTGCACCGCTGCACTCCACTCCAGCCCTGGCGACAGAGTGAGACTCTGTCTCAAAAAAAAAAAAAAAAAAAAGATAATGAAATCCTTCCATACTAATGCCAATTGGTGACGAGTGGCTGCTGGGCCCCTCTCCCTTGGGGTCCCCCTCTGTTCTGGTTACCCTGAGTGCACTGCCAAGACCATCCCAGACCTCATTTCTTGGGGCGAATGGGACTCTGGACTCTTCTGCCAGCCCCCCACCTTCCACATTCCCCTTCCACCAAGGTAACCCAGGTTTCACCTGTTTTGATGCTGGGTGTCCATATACGGCATTGTTTGTAGAATGTATTCAGGCACCAACAGGGTTAGAAGGCTTGAAAGCTGCTGCTCCAGCTGGCCCTCAGGGCCCTGCAGCTTGCCCAGCCCTCAAGTCTCAGAGAATGGAGCCCTTGCTGCCCTTTCTGCCTGAGCACCCACAGCTCATTAAGAAGTAGAAGCTTACATCTGCGATCACTGTGTAATTACCTTGCTTCCTAATTGGTAGCAGACAAGGCCAGCAGGTGTGGAAAACCCCCGGTGAGCTGGCTCTAGTAGGTTGAGGCAGACGGTACCTGGACTGTGGGAAGGGAGTGGGCTTCTCTCAGGCCCCCGTTCTGTGCCCTGCCCTGTGCCGAGCCCCATACTCAGGATCTTCACTGATTCCTTGAGTGGGGTGGTCCTCCCCTCAACTGAGGCCGAAAAGTATGTGTCTGCCCAAGACCCCACCCGTCAGTGGGGCGGCCTGGATGGGAACCTGGGGCTGCCTCATGCCAAGACTTTGCTGTTTCTGCCCAGGCCACACAGAGGGAAGGAAAGGCGCAGGCAGGGGTTGGAGCCAGCGGGCTCAGGCCATACCTTCATGCTGCCTTTGGAGACAGACACCCTGAAACAGGCCTCAGCACTTTTGCATCCCCGCCCGTGCAGCAGGGCCAGGCACAGGAAGGTATGTTGAGTGGATGAGTAAGCGGGGGAGGGGGGCCTGAGGAGAATGGGCCCCCCACTGGCGCTCCAGAGAGCTGGCTATGTGGTCTGAAGCAGAGTGTCTTGGAGTCCAATGACCTGGGTTTAAGTCCCAGCTCTGTCCCTCATCCCTGCAGCCTCAGGCAGCTCACTGTTGTGAGCCTCAGTTGACTGTTCTGAAGATATAGCTGTGTAGGGCAGTTAGGGGGTGCTCCGAGGACCCCAACGGGGACTCCACCAGTGGCGATATTCATTACTTGGTGAGCCTGGAAATACCAAGCAGGGCTTCTGTTTACCTTTCTGCTCCCACAGCTCACTGTGTGCATGTGATGTGTGTTGGGGTAGGAAGGGGGTCTCCAACTGTGCCCCCCGACCGGGTCAGGGACGTCGGCTATGCTTTGAGTGTGGAAGTGGGAGAGGCCTCAGGTCAGGACTCAACCCGAGAAGCAGACCCCGTGGAAATGGGTATCCAAATATGCACGTGCTTAGTGGTGGGGGCAGCCTGCGGTCCCCGGATAGCTGCCGTCCTGTGTCTCGCCGAAGCTCTGGGTCCACAGGACCGGTAGGCGGGGAGGGACAAGGGAGGACACATGGGTGAGAGAGAGAACAAGCCGGAACCACAGGTGTGAGCTGGAGCCGGCGGTGTAAGCTGAAACTCGTGTCTGCCAGTGCCCTGGGTGGTGCGGGCGCCCTGCCTGACTGAGCCTGGCCTCTGTCACACAGTTAAACACCCCTGGCACAAGAATGGGACAAAGGAAAGGTGGGCCAGCTGTGGCCTGCTACTGCCTCATGCCAGGGAGTCGGCATGCAGATCAACAGCAACACGTGTGAGCGACAAACTGCTGCTGCCACTTTCACCTCCTCCTTCCAAATCTCCCACGGGAGCGGCTCCTGGGGCCCCTCCTAACCCGAAATGTGCAAGGACCAGGGAGCTCATGAGGTGAGCTGCTCCCCACAGGAGGAGACCCCCCGTCCTGCAGCCACTCAGCAAAAGGTGTTCTGAAGCAGTACTTCTAGGGACAGTGACCTGGGGTCATTAGTGGCTCCTTTGAGCTGCCCTGTGGGAGGGCCAAGGGCTCAGTGCTGGGCACAAGGACTTTTGACTCAGTCACCTGTCCCTGCCTTGTCCCCAGCCAGGCATTGGGGGTCCCCGCCATGTTCACATCCACCATATTGCCAAGCCCACCCCCTTCTCTCCGCCCCACAGCCCTAACCCAGACCAGTCCCACCCTAGCTCAGCCCCAGGGTGGCCCTCCAGGACTGGGGCACTGTGTCCTCACAGCGAGGCTACAGCTGGACCCTGTCACTTCCCACTTTTCCAGTTTTAGCGGTCCCGGCTGCAGCAGTGGACACCCTCAGCCATCAGAATCTGCTGGGGAGCTTTGCCAGCGTGTGGGTGTCAGCCCGACCCTGGCCTACTGGATCAGAACCCAAAACTAAAAGCCTGCCTCAGCAACCAAGTTCAAAGTCATTGGCCCAAAGGAAAAATTCCAAGTCGTTTCTTGGTCATCCAGGTACCTTGAGACTTTGGGTTGCATCCTCATCTCTAGCCTGATCCCTTGCCCCCAATCCCAGACCCCACAACCCATGTTCCATGTGCCCTAAACTTCTCCTGATGCCTGGGTCACCCCCACATTTTTGCTCACAGTCTCCTTGCTGTCCAGAACATCTCCCCAACTCCTTTCCTTGTGGCAAACTCCTATTCATGTTCCAAGGCACTACTCAAAGGTCACTTCCTCTGTGCAGCCCTCCTGGATTGCTCCCACAGCCACATTCCCACCTCACATTCATTTTCAGTGCTTTCCACTTTGTTTTGTGCTGTGTGGTTCTCATGCCTGACTCCCTACTAGACTGGCAACTTTTTGAGGGCAGGGGCCTGACTCCCTGTATAGCACCCAGAGCAAGGTCTGGCACAGAGTAGTGATAGAGTGAATGAACAAATGAATAAATAACGAACCTGCACCTTTGGGTGCGGGGCCTAGCCAGTAGGAGGTGCAGACTGGTTGAGGGCTAGTGGAAGACAGAATCACCGGTCTTTGCCACACCTGCCCTCGAGGGCCAAAGGCTCCAGGGAAGGTAGAGGCCTTGGGTAGTCAGATGTTAATTTTCTTTTTATTAAAAAAAAAAAAAATGTAATCCGTGCTCTTGGTGAAAATCCAAATTGTTATGGAATTGTGCAAAGTAAAAGCTGCCCGTTCTCTGCTCCCCGCCCACAGTCCCCTTCTGTTTCAGAGGTAACCTCTGCCGGGAAGACTGGTTTTTAGTGGAAAGTTTTGGGAACCTGACAGGTCTGACCGGTTTCTCCCACCACTTGAGCTGGGGCCACCACCGGGAGCTCTCAGTGACCTGTGGCTGAGATCTTACGTGCCATTCAGCCCCAGGCCCCTCTCAGAGCCGTCTGTGCCCCTTCCTCTATGCCCGGGTGGCCAGCACCAGTCAGGTTGGCTCCACAGCAGTGGGGTCTGACTGTTGCCAGTGACTTCACCTCCCTGACCTGCAGTCTCTTCATCAGTCTCTTACTTGTTACTCTTCAGCCTTGCTGCCAGGGTGGTCATGAGGGCTGACTGAGGAACAGGCTGTGCATACGCAGCTCAGGACCTTGGCAAATATTCCTGCTTCGTTCCCTCTTCCACCGCAAGCCCACCCTGTGATGTAGGCTTTGAGGCGGGCCTTCTCGTGTGGAGTCCTGGAGACGTCCGGGTGAATGCATGCCTCAGAAAAGCCCCCTGAGCCTGGAGAGAGCCTGGCGTTCATTCACTCACTCCACACGTTTCCCAAGCACCCACTCTGGACCCTTGGAGAACAGAGCTGAGTGAGCTGGGACCCCCAGGAAGGAGCCCGTCATTGGTCAGGAACGTGCTAGGCTGCAAAGGGCTGAGACCTGCGCCAGGAGTTGTGGGTGCAGTGGTGAGCAGGACCAGCACGCCTGGGATCTGTGTGAATGTGGGAGGATTACTGGGGGAACTTGTATCTCATCAGCTCCCTCTCTCTCCCACTTCCATCCTCACATCCCAGTGAGAGCGTCAGGCCTGCCAACAACCCCATGGTACTACAAGAAAATGGCTGTGCTGGAGGTAGGGGTGGAGCCTCCGGGAAGGTTTCCCAGTGGACATGAAGCTGGAGCTGGGACCCGAAGGATGAGGAAGGACATTCTGGTTGAGGGACCTGCATGCGGGAAGGCACAGAGGCAGGAAAGAACCTGCCTGCTCTGGGAACCAGTGGTTTATGGTCGGGGGTTGGTGAGGGGTCTGGAGACATTAGCCCAGGAAGTCAGGGCTCCCCTGCCCGGCTCCTCTGTGGCTGATTTGGGAGGAAGTGGCCCTGGACCTCAGGCTGCACAAAAGAAGGCTTTGACATTGGTTGGGAGAAGGGAAGTCAGGAGGGAGGAAGGAGCTGGTGTGTATTTTTGGATGTAGCTCAGGAATCTGCTCCTCCCTCCAGCACCATGGCAACAGGCCTCTGAGAACTGCTGATCTGATGGTGGGGGTGGGCTGGGGGTGGAGGGCAGCTCTGTGGCCCTGGGCGAGTTGATTCCCCTCTCTCAGCCTCAGTTTGGGCATCTATTTTGTGGGGATGGCCGTACGGATGGGGCGGTGGCTGGGAGGAGTCCCGAGGGGCCAGACCCCCAGTGTGGTTAGCTCCTCGGAAACATTTTGGGGGGGGGGGCTGCAGGAGCATACTGGATGGCCCTGAGTCTGGAAGGTTTGGCAAAGCCATCAGGAGTCCTTGAGCGTAAGTGGCCCCTCAGAGCCAGCATGTGCCTCTCAGGACTGGGCCTACCTTGGTGGCCCCCCTGCACTCAGTTTCCAGCCAGGAGCCCATGTGGGAGGCAGGATGGCAGCTGGGTCTGGCAGCCCCTGAAGCTGGAGGGCTGGGTGGCAGGTCCTCACAGTTGCCCCTGCACAAGCATACCCCCAAAGCAGCAGGGCTTTTGCTGTTTCTAGAACTCCACCAGAGCAGGAAATGAGGGAATGAGCCCCATATTTGTTTCCCAGGGCTGCCATTAAGAAACTGCCACAAACTGGCTTAAAACAACAGAATGTATCTCTCGCAGCCCTGGATGCTGGAAATCTGAGATCAAGGTGCTGGCAGAGCCACGCCCCCTCTGAAGGCTCTGGGGGAAGTTTCTTTGCCTCTTCCAGCTCCTGGTGGCTCCATGCACTGCTGGGCTTGTGGCTGCCTCCCTCTGGTCTCTGCCCCGGTCTGCACATGGCCTCCCCTGCGTGTTTCTGTGTCCTTGCTGCTGCTTAGAAGCACACCTGCCATTGGATTAAGACCCACTGTCATCCAGCATGGCCTCATCTTAACACATTACGCCTACAAAATCTCCATTTCCAAATAAGGTCCCATTCTGGGGTCCTGAGTGGACATGGAGGGGACACCATCAGCCCATCCTGAGGCCTTCTTGGGCAGCCTCAGGGGGAAGCCGGGCCAGCCTTAAGTGAAACTGGAGGGTTCCAAGCATCCTACAAAGAGGCCCTGACCCAGTCTGTGAGCAGCAGGGGACAGAGTGGACGTGGAACTTGCAGGCAGGGACAGACAGAATGATGCACAGGACTCACCCCCACCACCAGAGGTCTGTGTGTGGAGATGACAGAGGGCAGCGTCCCTCCCACTGCTCGTCACCCATGGAGCGTGGAAAATCCCGGTCAAGGCAGCAGCCCGGGCTGTGAAATCGAACCTGGGGTCCCAGGCGTCAGCGTTTGTGCAGCTCTCGGTGGTTCCAAAGTCAGTCAAGATCTCGGTTCTGGGCCGCCAGGGGCTCTGGAGTCAGACACCTCATGTCTAAGTCTCCACCAGTTACTGACGGAGCGACCTCAGCAGTGCGTTCACTGCTCCAGGTGTCCCTGTCCCCTGTGGATGGCATCGTTGCCTCCCTCGTGGAGATCAGAAGAAGCAAACAGGAACCTTGGCTCCGTGCCTGTCACGAGGCAAGTGCCTGATAGATGCTGCCCTTCTGCGCCAAGTAGAGGGAACACAGAGAGGGCCTAATTTAAACTGCAGGCCTAGGAAGGCCTGTGGATTTCCAGGGAAGCTGGGAGGGGCCCCGGCACTGGTCTGCAAGCCAGCTGGGCAGGGCAGGGTGGGCCTGGTGCATATACCTGGGGCCACACAGCAGGGCCTCGTGCTTCTTTTTTGGACCCACTTGACGGATGGGGAAACTGAGTTCAGAGAGGCCAAGCAGCTTGCCAGGGTCCCCCAGCTGATACACAGCAAATGGATTGAAACCCACCTGACCGCAATTCCAAGCACTGTTTTCTTGGGTCAATCCTTAGGGGCTCAAAGGGTGATTCTGACCTGTGATGGCTCCATTTTATGCAGAATATTTTGTTTTATTTTTTAATTTGCCCGTTTTCCCTAATATTCCCAGTCATTTTCCTCCCAGGGATCCTCACTCACAAGTGGACCCTGACAGCCTTGGTGGCTCAGAGTTCACAATCGGCTAAGGGTAACGTAAGGCCTTCCAGGTTACAAGGGTGAAAGTTATTTTCCACCATTTATTCACTTTACATAACATGCATCTATTCAGCACCTGCTGTATACTGGGAACCATGTGAAACACCAGGTTTACAGAGGTGGACAAGGCACTGTTCCTGCCTCCAGGGTCTCAACCCATCAGGAGACGCAGACCATTTGACACTGGTGAGAAAATGACAGAGGGGGTCTGCTCAAGATGCAGGCAAGTCAGATGAGTGGGGTGGAAATGTCCACTGCCCTTGAGGGTGAGGAGGGGACAGAGGTGTCATTTATGGTGGATGTCAAGGAGTTTGGTTCAGAACAAGAGCAAAGGCGTGTGCCCCAGGATGTAGGACAGCACGTGGGAAGACAAGGTGAGGCAGACGCTGCTTTGGGGACTATCAGGGGCGCCAAGTGGTTGGTGTTGGGGCAGTTGAGAAGTGGAGGTGGAGGCCAGGACGGGACAGGGGCTGGGTGAAAGGCTGGTGCAGACAGGCAGAGGGAGGCGTGGCAGGGCAGTGATGGGAGGAGGAGGGCTGCTCGGGTAAGGTGTAGCCTCAGTATTTCTGTGGGTCTGGCTGCTTCCCAGGAGCTGACGAGACCCTCACAGCCAAGTTCACGGTCCTTTGCAGTCTGACCTTAACCCACCCGCCAGCCCAATCCCTCTCCAGCCGCCGCTCACACCTTCCAGCTGAGAACATCTTCCCAGCTGTGAAACTGTCACCTCTGTGCACACCTGTGCACCTCTGCACCTGCTTGTCCCCTCCCTCCCTGGGGCATGCCCACCCATGCATCAGTTGAAGCCCAAATGTGCCATCATCTAAGAAACATTCCCAGTGTCCCCACAAAAAGAGGCTGGTGCCGCCTCCTCAGCCACTGCAGCCTGGACATCTTTTATTCATTCATGCTGTCGCCACACTGCACCGCCATGCTCATGTATGTGGGTTTCCTCTTCCCTGCTGTTGACTGTAGGCTTCTTAATGATCTCTATATATCACTAGCCCCCAGGAGCAAGGTCCGCAACACAGTAGCTGCTCAGGGCTTTTGATGAAAGAAGGAATGAGATTGCTGGCAAGGTAGGTGGGGGGATGGTGGGATGGATGGAGGGAGTGGATGGAGAGAGAATGGAAGGATGGGTGGTGATAATGGATAGTTGGATGGGGAAGTGGACGGATCCTGGATCTCTGGCGGGTGGATAAGTGAATAGGTGGGTGAGTAGGCAGGTAGGGAGGTGATGGATAGGTGAATAGGTAGATAGACAGATGGGTGAGGGAATCGATGTGGATAGATAGGTAGAGGAGGAATGGTGAATACATAGGTAGGCAGACGAGTGAATGGGTGGCTGGATAGGTGGGCAGGTGAGTGGTAGATGGATAAAGGAGTGGGTGGGTAAGTTGTACTTGTTGAATCAGTTTACATCTGGGCAACACAGTAAGAATAAAGGATTACGACCAAAGACAAAAGTTGCTGGGTTAGATTTCATGGGGGAGTAGGTGGATGGATGATGGGTGGGAAAGGAAAAATGATAGGCTGGTGGGCTCGGTCATGATTCCCTAAATGGGGATACAGCAGGGCCAGTTCCGGCTGGTTCCAAGGGACCGACTCAGGTGGATGGGACAGGTGCTGATCATAATCCCAAAAGACACAATCCTGATGCCGTGATCCCAAACGCTGAAACCCCAAAAGGTCAAAATCTCCAAAGTCTAAATCCCCCAAATCACAATTTCAAGACATTAAAATCTTGAATGATGAAATCTTGAAAGCCAAATTCCAAGGAAAGGATTAGTGTGTTTTTGGTTGTACACAAGATAGTTGCACCGTATTTGCCGCATCAAGCCAGGCGAACTAGTAGCTTGTTATTGTCTTTATTTGGAAATAGTATGGTTTCAGGAGGCGCCTATGGGTGCCGAGCTGACAATGGGTGGATTTACAGACTTAATTTTAGGTGCTGACTTGACTGGATTAAGGAATTTGGGCGTGGGCCAGGTACGGTGGCGCATGTCTGTGATCCCAGCACTTTGGGAGGCTGAAGTGGGCAAATCACTGGAGTTTAGGAGTTTGGGACCAGCCTAGACAACATGGTGAAACCCCATCTCTAAAAAAAAAATACAAAAATTAGCCTGGCATGATGGTGCACACCTACGGTCCTAGCTACTTGAGAGGCTGAGGAGGAAGGATCATTTGAGCCTAGGAGGTCAAGGCTGCAGTGAGCTGGGATCGTGCTACTGTCTGGGCAACAGAGTGAGACCTTGTCTCAAAAGAAAAAAAAAAATTGGGGTGTTTCTGTGAAGGTTCTTCCAGAAGCGGTTGGTAAGTGAGTCTAGGTGGATTAGGTGGGGAAGCTCTCTCCTCACTGTTGGTGGGCACTATTTAATTGGCCAGGGGCCTGAGAGAACAAAGTAAGAAGGCAAATTGGTCTCTTTGTTTGTTTGAGATGGAGTCTCACTCTGTCGCCCAGGCTGGAGTGCAGTGGCATGATCTTGGCGCTCTGTGACCTTCGCCTCCCAGGTTCAAGCAATTCTCCTGCCTCAGCCTCAGCCTCCTGAGTAGCTGGGATTACAGGCGCCTGCCACCATGCCCAGCTAATTTTTGTATTTTTTTTTTTTTTAAGTAGAAACAGGATTTTGCCATGTTAGTCAGACTGGTCTTGAACTTCTGACCTCAAGTGATCCTCCCTCCTCGACCTCCCAAAGTGCTGGGATTACAGGTGTGAACCACTGTGCCTGGCCTGAATTGGTCTCTTTCTGAGAGCTGGGACTTCTCTTCTGCTACCTTGGACATTAGAAATTTGACTCCACGAAGCTGCATTGTCACATGCTGACTGTGTGTGTAAGCATTGGACAAGTATGGAAAACATCGACACTTCCTCAGTAAATGAACAGGCGCTCTTTCTATAGGACTGTATCTGTGAAAGATAAAATGTCTTCAGAGCTCGGCTCTTTGGGCGACTGCCTGTGCTGTGATGATTCATCATGGTTTTAAATTTTTTTCTTTTTATTTTTTTGAGACAGAGTCTTACGCTGTCCCCCAGGCTGGAGTGCAATGACGTGATCTCGCTCACTACAACCTCTGCCTCCCGGGTTCAAGCGAATCTCCTGCCTCAGCCTCATGAGAAGCTGAGATTACAGATGCCCGCCACCACGCCCAGCTAATTTTTGTATTTTAGTAGAGACGGGGTTTCACCATGTTGGTCAGGCTGGTCTCGAACTCCTGACCTCAAATGATCTGCCTGCCTCAGCCTCCCAAAGTGCTGGCATTACAGGTGTGAGCCACCACGCCCGGCCCCATCATCGTGTTTGATTGATCTTGTCAAAGACTCAGGTTGTCCATTGGGGTATTTCAGATGACCACAGTTACAAAGCTGGGTGCACACAATTACCAGCCGTGGTTCATTACCAGCCACAGTGCTGTGTGCTTATACATTTCACTTTTTGTCTGCTCATAACTGTCATACCCGCATGACTGTTGTTAGTGTACCTATTTATACTTTCAAATATATGTATGTCATTTTTGCCTGTTTCCTTGTGTAAAATGGCCTATGAAGTGTTCTGTCATGTTTTAATGTTTCTCATGTGAATCTCCTGTTAACAATGTAAATAATGTTTTAAAGTAACTTTGAAATATTATTTTCTTCCAGAATTATATTTCCAGGATTTTTGATCTTTTAGGATTGTGATTTTGTGGATTTTAGATTTTAGAGATTTTACTCTGTTGGGATTTTAACATTTGGAATTATAGTGTTTGGGATTGTGTCTTTTGGGATTATGGCCAGAACCCAGATGGGACTTGAGTGGGGACCATATGACAAGGCAAGGAAAGGTGGGACCAGAATCCAGCCCTGGGAAATATGTGGCAAACATGGCCTGGCTGGCCGACTGGGGCACAGGGCGCAAGGGAGGTCCCATCAGACCCCTGCCAGTCTGCAGTGGCATCCATCTCTACGTGGACAGGGTCTCCAAGCCACTCGCCTCAGCTTGCTGGCATCCTAGCCCCAGCCTGCCGGGGTTCCCTGATCCCTGCCTGGCATCTATCTACCATCTTCCATCAACCCGGGTTTTTTGTTTGTTGGTTGGTTTTTTTTGTTTTTTGTTTGTTTTGTTTTTTGTTTTGAGACGGAATCTCGTTCTGTTACCCAAGCTGGAGTGCAGTGGTGTGATCTCAGCTCACTGCAACCTTCACCTCTTGGGTTCAAGGGATTCTTCTGGCTTAGCTTCCTGAGTAGCTGGGATTACAGGCATGTGCCACCGCACCCAGCTAACTTTTGTATTTTTAGTAGAGACAGTGTTTCACTATGTTAACCTCAAGTGGTCCTCCTGCCTCGGCCTCCCAAAGTGCTGGGATTATAGGCATGAGCCACCGCACTTGGCCCATCAACCTGGTTTTGAACTTTCTGCCTGAGCCTTGAACTTGACCCCTCTGGGTTGCTAACTTGGAGCAGGTGTCCTCAGACTTCATGCCAGTCCCCTCCCCAGGCTTCCAACAGGCTACTTAGCTGGACCCATCCCTGGCCTAGTCAGGCCCCCACTGGCTGGGGAGAGATAGCAGGCCCAGCATGTGTGGACTATGAGGGTTAATCGTAGGCATCAACAGGACTGGATTGAGGAGTATCTAGAGAATTGGTGAGGTGTGGCTCCTGGGTGCGTCTGTGCAGCTGCTTCCAGGGGAGACTGACTAGGGAAGACCCGTCCCCGGTGAGTGTAGGCACCATCCAGTTGACTGGAGGCCCAGATAGCCTAAAAAAGGAGACAAAGAGTGAATTCCTCTCTCCCTCCTGGGGCTGAGGCTCTCTCCTTCTGCCCCTGGACGTCAGAATTCCATGCTCTAAGACTTGTACCAGAGGTTCCATGAGTTCTCAGGCCTTTGGTCTTGGACTGAGAGTTACAGCATTGGCGTCTTGTGTTCTGAGCCTTTCAGACTTGAACTGAATTCGGCTGCCGGCAGAGTTCTCCAGCTTGTGGAGGGAACTGTGGTGGGACTTCTCAGCCTCCATGATGGATTGCACCAGCTCCCCTCAAAAATCCCCTCCCATACCTCTCTATATGTCTATCCATCCATCCATCCATCCATCCATCTATCCATTAATCAATGAATCAATCAATCATCTATCAATCCATCCATCCATCTACCCATCTATCCATTCATCTATCCATCTGTCCATCCATCCATCCATCCATCTGTCTATCCATCCATCCACCCACCCACCCATCCATTAATCAATGAATCAATCAATCATCTATCCATCCATCCATCTACCCATCTACCCATTCATGTATCCATCTGTCCATCTGTGTGTCTGTCCACCCATCTATCCATCCATCTGTCCATCCATCCACCCATCCATCCATCCATCTATACATGCATCAATCTACCCATCCATTCATCTGTCCATCTGTCTGTCTGTCTTTCCATCCATCTGTCCATCCATTCATCCATCCATCTCCTATTGCTCTGTCTCTGTAGACCCCTGACTAATACTGGGATAACTACTATCTCCCAGGTATGCCATGCCCCAACTGCTCCTACTTCTACACTTCAAACATCCAAAGAGCTTAATGCCTGATCTTTACTTTTGCTCTTTTCTTTTCTTCTTTTGTATTTTAAACACAAAAGGGACTTGCACCTGTGGATTCATATCTTAGGAAGACAAAAACCAGCTGGTGTTAGCCTCGTCTCCCCATCCACGGGCGGCGGGGGGGGGCGGGGGGAAGTACTCGGACCTTAAAGGGGCTCAGTCTGGAGTGGGGCAGGCAGGACAGAGGGAAGTTCTGAGAGCTCCTCACCGGCTCGGGAGGGAGGCAGAGCTGTGTGCCTACCTCAGGTGCCTGGCAGGTGGCAGATGACCCTCAGGATGTGGCCCCTGGCACCTGGTTCCTCACTGTGGCCAGGATCCTGCAAGGGTGCCTGGGCCCAGCCCAGGAGCTGAGGAACTGCGGGCTCCCACGTGGGCACAGCTGGGCCCTGAGGGGTCACTGGGGGAAGCAGGGGTCCTGGAATGACTGCACTGACCTTCCCACCAGCCTTGTAGAGGAGGCTTTCAGAAGTTGGACATTTCCTTTACCCCATATTGTTGAGAAGAATTCATTATCAGCACATGTTGAGTATAAATAAAATCAGAACAATGGATGTGCTTTGTCAGTCCCTAGATCCAGAAGCGGATTTGGAAAAACCTTGTCCCCAACAGCCTGGGCTGCAGCCTCTCGGGTCTTTTGCTGATACCCTGCAGGAAAGGGCCAAATCAGGGTTAGGAGGTCCTTTCTCTCAGGGCATTAGGGGTTCCAGGGCTCCTGGCTATGCTGAGAGCTCCTGAGGATTTCGCCTGTTGGACCTGGAGATGGGAGATCCTGACTTACCTCTGTGTCCCTGGGGGAGGAGGGGCAGTGCATCCCTCACCACTTTATTGGGCAAGAGGCCACTGTGACCTGGATTAAGGGAGGTGTTCAGAGAGAGAGGCCCAGGCGTGCCCAGAACTCTGGGTGCCCTAGGTTGGGCTCTGGCTGTGTGCTCCTTCCTGGGGAATGGGATGGGGGGGACATCAACCTGTGGAGGTAACTGTGGATTCTGCTGTCCTAAGTGCTTTACAGGAATTATCTCGCATTTAACCCTTGCAGCCACCCTCTGAGGAGGCCGCTGTCTTGGTCTGTGCTGCTATAAAAAAATGCCACAGCCTGGGTGATTCATAAACAATAGAAACTTATTTCTTACAGTCCTGGAGGTTGGGATGCCCAAAATCATGGTGCCGGCAGGTTTGTGTCTGGTGATAACTGTTTTCTCTGCTTCAAGATGGAGCCCTGTTGCTGCATCCTTTCTAGGAAGACGAACACTGTTCTCTTATGGTGGAACAGAAGGGAAAAAGGCATGAACGGCTCCCTTGTGCCTCTCCTATAAGGTCACTAATCCCATTCTCCAGGGCTCCACCCTCATGACCTAATCACCTCTCAAAGGCCCCTCCTGTTAGTGCCATGGCATTGCTGGTTATGTTACAACCTGAGAATTTGGGCGGACACATTCAGACCATAGCAGGCACCATTAGTAAGCCCATCTTATGGATCAGGAAACCAGAACACAGAGAGGTTCAGCAATTTGTCTGAAGTCACACAGCCAGGATTGTGTGTGGGTCCCAGCTCCTCTGGCAGTGCTGGTTTGGGTATTTTATTTCACCTCTTTCTGCTTGTCTTCCCAACTCTTACATGCGATGACCACGGTACAGCTGTTATTACTTTTGTTGCCCCGGGGAGACCCGTGTGTCCATGGCGTCCACATGGCAGATGCTGTACCCAGGCCGTGGACTCTGGATAGGCTCAGGTCTATGACTTTACCTGCCACTCTCTCTTCCCATGGTCCCCGTGCCCCCAGTCCCCAAGGGCAGTCAGCTCCTTTTTTTCCCTTTTTTTTTCCCTTTTTTTTTTTTTTTTTTTTTGAGGCAGGGTCTTACTCTGTCACCCAGGCTGAAGTGCAGTGACGTGATCAAGGTTCACTGCAGCCTTGACCTCCCCAAGATCAGGTGATCCTCCCACCTCAGCCTCCCAAGTAGCTAGGACTACAGGTGCACACTACCACGCCCAGCAAAGTTTTATACATGTATATATTTTTGTAGAGACAGGGTCTCGCTATGCTGGTCTTGAACTCCAGGACTCAAATGATCTGCACACCTCAGCCTCCCAAAGTGCTGGGATTACAGGCGTGAGCCACCATGACCGGGCGACTTCCCTCATAATCATGTTCATGATTGCATTTAGGGCCCATCCAGATACTCCAGGGTAATCTCTCCATCTCAGGGTCCCTAACTTAATCCCATCTGCAAAGCCTTTTGCTGTCTAAGGTAACCTCCACAGGTTTCAGGGATTAGGACCTGGGTATCTCTGGGGGCCAAGATATCCAGTATGACTATTGATTGTTATCTATTATTCAGCTCACTGCAGTGTACACATGGCCACGGGACCACCACTCTTTTGTCTATGGCTGCCATCTGTGAAGAGCAGCAGCACTTTTTCCACTGAGCCTCAATATACAGCCTCAGAAGCCTTGTCATCGTTGTTGCTGTTTGAGATGGGGTCTCACTATGTTGCCCAGGCTAGTCTCCAACTCCTGGGCTCAAGTAATCCTCCTGCCTCAACCACCCAACCCCTGTCTGAGTAGCTGGGACTACAGGCATGCACCACCATACCTGGCTAATTTTTTTTTTTTTTTTTTTTGAGACGGAGTCTCGCTCTGTCGCCCAGGCTGGAGTGCAGCTGCCAGATCTCAGCTCACTGCAAGCTCCACCTCCTGGGTTCACACTATTCTCCTGCCTCAGCCTCCCGAGTAGCTGGGACTACAGGTGCCCGCCACCTCGCCTGGCTAATTTTTTTGTATTTTTAGTAGAGACGGGGTTTCGTCGGGTTAACCAGGATGGTCTCGATCTCCTGACCTCGTGATCCGCCCGTCTCAGCCTCCCAAAGTGCTGGGATTACAGGCTTGAGCCACCGCGCCCGGCCAAAATTTTTAAAAATTATTTTGTAGAGACAGTCCCACTATGCTGCCCAGGCTGGTCTCAAACACCTGGCCTCAAGCAATCCTCCTGCCTCAGCCTCCCAAAGTGCTGGAATTACAAGCATGAGCCACCCTGCCTGCTGCCTGGCCAGAATGTTTCTTAATTTCTAAGTTGTTAGACTGTTGGTCATCTTTTTTTTTTTTTTTTTTTTTTTTTTTTTTCTTAATGTGGTTGGACTATGATCGGAGAAATGTTCTGTAAAATCTCTGCTTTTTAAAATCTGGCTAAGTTTTTGTTTTGGTCAAGTATATAAGAGATGTTCACAGCTAATCGATAGATACAAGAACAGTTCCTCACTAAACAGTGTCATGATTCTATCAGTCAATTCCTTCATCTCCTTCTTGTCTTTTTTGTCTGTTTAATTCTGCAGATGTGTTAAAATGCCTTCTGTAATTTCTCTCCAGTTTTCTTGCCTTGATGATGGAAATCAGTTTCCACACCTAGGGTCTGGCCAGGAGGCCAACCCAGCCCAGTGCCTTCTCCACTACTGGAGCCTGCAACACGGTGAAACCTAGGACTTCCACATGCTGGACCCCCAGCCTATGTGCCCGAGCAGGAAGCCAGGAGCTGGATGGAGGCCTCATCAGGAGGGAGTCAGGCCACATTGTTCCATAATGCTCTGCTGCCATCAGCCCTTCTGTGTTTGAGAGCTTTCAGAAAGAGCTGACTGGCAGGGTGCAGTGGTCAGGAGTTCCAGACCAGCCTGGCCAACATGGCAAAACCCCATCTCTACTAAAAATACAAAAATTAGCCGGGCATGGTGGCACACACCTGTAATTCCAGCTACTTGAGAGGCTGAGGCAGGAGGATTGCTTGAGGCCAGGTGTTTGAGACCAGCCTGGGCAGCATAGTGGGACTGTCTCTACAAAATAATTTCAAAATTATTTTAAAAATAATTTCCCTGGCGGGGAAGCCCTCAGGCAGCTAGGTGCACACACAGTCACCCATGCCCCTGTGAGGAGCAGCTATGGTCCATTTCACAGGCCATGCTACTGTAGTACAGAGAGGGTGAGTGACTTCCCAAAGGACACACAGCAGGAAAGGCACAGGGCTAAAAACAGCCCTGCCTGCCTACAGCCTGAGTGTCCTTTCACAGTGACCTCTGGGCCCCTGTGGGTGCTGGCTCCACACTGAGACTGCTTGCTGTCATCCCCTTCACCCTCCTGCCCTGCCTTCCCTGACACCAAGGCTCTCCCCAGCTCCTGCAGCCTACCTGGCCCCAGCTGCAATGTGAGGCTGCCTCAGCCCTGGGAAAGGGCGTGGCGGTTACGGTGTAACAAACTGTGTGTCTCTGTCCTGATCATAAGAGATTCAGAAAGATTAGAGTCAGAGCAGGCCTCTTCCTGGGCCCAGTAAGGGGGCCCCCTTACTCTGACATCTGGGCGTGTACTGTCTGTCCCCTCCCTCCCTCCCACCAGGCTGTGACCTTGGCAAGGGTCGTGCTGTATTGGGGCAGGGGCTTTGTGCAGAGAACTCCTGGCCTTCCCCTGCCATCTGCTTGTGGCTTGGATTACAAAGTACCATTATTTATTCTTTGTCTGGCTTCTTCCTGCCTGCCTGCCTTCCCCAGTGGATTAGGGTGTGTGTGTGTGTACGCATGCACATGCTTTACCTTGAGAATAAAATTGATTCAGCCTTCTGCAAACTTCCCAAGTGACTTCCTGCATCAAGTTGAGAAACGGAGCTGGGCCGGGTGCCGACTGATCCTGGCTCCCTGACGGGATCCCTGCTCCCCCGAAGCCTGAGGGTCCAGGCTGGACAACACTGAACCCCAAGGCCTTCATCTGGTCATAAACCCCCAGCTCCTGCCTGCAGCCCCAGCGGGTTAGGCCAGGCAGGGAGGGGCAGGGCACATGCCAGCTGGGAAGGCCCATTAGCAGGGTGCAGGTGCCAGGTGGGCACTCGGCCCCCTCGAAAAGCCTTGGTGCATGGAGGCTGAGCTGACGTGCAGCTTCTGCAGGGCACTCCGAGCTGGCATGCATGTCGGCAGCAGTGTAGCCCCTCTGGGAGAGAGTGGGTGGGGTACAGGCCGGGCAGGTGGGGGACTGGGATCCCCAGAGGGGACTCAGATGTGGGGGCTCCCACAGGAACACGATCCAGGGTCATTTGTTTCAACTCCTCTGAGCTACTGCGTGCCGGGGACACAGAGGTGGATGGGGGCTGTCCCTGTCCTCAAGAGTCCACCCTCAAGTGTAGCCACTGATAAATGACGGGCCACTCCCCACACAGCCATTCTGTGCTGTGTTCGGTGCTTTCCCTGCGCTGGAATCCTGCAAGGCGGAGACTCTGTCCACTTTTGCATGAGGAAACATGTTTCCTTGACTATTTTGCCCAGGGTCATATTCATGATAAGGGTTCTAGTATTGATTGTGTAACAAACTCAGCCACTTAAAGCATTTCATAAATCATTTTGTTTTGTTCCCAAATCTGCAGATTGGGTAGGGTTTGGCGAGGACAGTGTGCCTGTGCTCTGTGGCATGTGCTAGGGCAGCTCCATGAGCCGAGGTAGCCGCCTCGGAGCGGGGCCGCACCCTTGGTCCACTGGCTGGAGCTGGCTGTGTGCTGGGAGCTCTCTGAGGGCTGGAGGCGCCTTCCTGGGTTTCCTTACACTGCAGCAGCTGAATTCCAAGAGCAAGTGGCCTAGAGACAGGAACTGCCCTTCTCTCCAAGCCCAGGTCCAGAAGTACATCACTGCTGCCATATCTTGTTGGCCAAGCAGACACAGGGCCTGCCTCTCAACGAAAGGATACTAAAGAATGTGTATCTACCATAGTGATAGAGCCAGGACTTGAACCCAGATCTTCAGGATGCCTCCAAGCCCTCCTGCACTAGGTCTTCGGGAAGACATGTGGGCTCATGCTGGGAAATGTGTGCCTCGGCCTGACTTGTCCAGCTGTCTGGGCCATCACACAGACCTTTGTGTAAACGAGGGGAAGTCCATATTTGGAAAGCAGGTGTCTGTGAGGCCAGGACCGCTGGGGTCTGCTGGCTGCAGAGGTCTGACGTGGCTCCTTCCTTCCAGGAGCTGTGTATCCCTGCCCCATCCAGATGGTTCCCAGGGACCCCATGCTGCTGCCTGACTGTCTCCAGGCACAGACTAATGGTCTGGGATGGGTATCTGCCTGAGAGGGGCCCCTGACTTCCTTCCCTGGGACTTTTACACAAGGCTTGGGAGCTGTCAGGGGCCACACTTACTACCCATGGAGAAAGATCATCTGCAGGAGGGAGGAAGGAGGCTATGAAGTGGAGAGAAGTACACAGGAGAACCAGACAGGAGTCCCACAGCTCTCCCAGCCCTGGTTCCAGCACCCTCCAGGCCAGCTGCATGGCAGGCCTTGGATCCTCCCACTGCATAGCCCTTTGTGGGTTTCTGTCACTGGCCACCGAGAAAGGCCGGGCTGAGGAGCCTGGCCCCAGCAGCCTGGAGTCCTGACCTTCTGGGGCTGCCCGTGGAGATGGCACTGGCCTCCTCACAGGCCTTCCTGCCCCATCAGGCCCGCTTCCACCCCACCTCCTCAGAGAAAGTTTGAGACGCACACCCAACCCCGTGGCTCCCCTGTGTTCAGACCACCAGCGGCTCCTGTGATCTGGCCTCTGCTGGCCTCACCACCCTCCTTCCTCCTTCTTGGCCAGTCACTAGCGTCTTGGAGCTCTGCTGGGGGCCTGTGGGCAGGGGGGCACTGGCTCTAACGCCACCTGGAATTCAGCCCGGCCTTTGCCCCGGGGGAGGGGTCGACTGCGCCCCCTGCTGGCCACCACTAGTTACTGCGGGAGGGGCTCCAGGGCCCAGCGGGGATGCCCCCCGGGTCCCCATTGCACAGAAGCAGCAGGCCTTAGAGCTTGCCAGGCCACTGGGCTGGAAAGGAGCAGAGCCAGGATTTGGAATCGGGACTGTCTGACCAGCCGGTGTGCTTTCCAACACAGCAGGGCCTCCGTTTTCACTAACCCAGGAGGCCCTCTGTCCTCTTCCTCCTGCCACACACACTTAGAAAACATCCTTGATTCACAAACCTTGGCTAAGCCTAAATTCAGGCTGAGGCTGACCCAGAGCTGCCAGGAGCTCTTGGGCAGGACGGGTATGGCCAGAGATCCATGAGGTGCTATCCTGCCCCCAGGGGCCACATTCTGGGGAACAAGTCAGTGCAAAAGTTACTCAACAAATACTTATTGAATGAATACATACATGAGTAAATAAATAAACTCACTGACCGGACAAAGCCATCAAACTTTTGGCCAGTTGGCAAACTGTTACTCATCCTTCAAAACCCCTTTTCCTTCCAGGAAGGAAGCATCTTTGGAAGCCCTTCAAGAAGGTCACCTAGCATATTTCACATTAGGGCAGAATGTGATACATTTTATATTCGGGTACAGGGTGCTATGGGATGCTGGGGGCAGAAGCAGACTCTTGCAGAGGTAGTATGGCAATGGGACAGGGAGGAGGAAGGAGGGTGCCTGGGGAAGGCTTCCTGGAGGAAGAGAAGGCTTTTGACATGGGCCTGGAGGAATTGGGGCAATACTGGGACAGGGAGGGTGAATGGTAGTGGCGTTGTGGTGGGAACAGGTCAGTGAATTTGTCTTCCAGGGCTGCATGACCAAGCACCACAAGCCGGGTGGCTTCGAACACCAGGAGTTTATTCTCTCGTGGTTCTGGAGGCTGGAAGTCTAAAGTCCAGGTGTGGGCAGGGCCATGCTCTCTCTGAAGGCTCAAGGGGAGGGTATTTCCCTGCCTCTTCCTAGTTTCTGGTGGTTGCCAACCATACATGGCCTTCCTTGGCTCCGTAGCCACCACTCCAATCTCTGCCTCCATCCTTGCCTGGCCTTCTCCTGCCTCTCTCTTCCCAAACTTCCCTCTTCTTATAAGGACCCCAGCCACTGGGTTTGGGGCCCACCCTAATCCAGCATGGCCTCTTCTTAACTGAATGATGTCTGCAAAGACCCTGTTTCCCAGTAAGGTCCCATCTACAGGTACTGGGGCTTCAGACTTGAGCATATCTTTTTGGGGCCACAATTCCACCTGCAACAGTAAAGGCATGGAAGTTGGGGAGACTTATTCACATTTGGGAAGCTGGTGAGTGTAGAGGCTGGAGACGTAAGTGGGGTGGTCACTAAGGGTCCCAAAGATCCTGGGACCTGCGTCCTGTGTCAGGGGTGTGGGCGGGGGGTGGGGGTCAGCTAGGAGGCTGGAGAGGTCTTACAGCACTCCACGGCCCCAGGGTTGAGCCCGGATTGGGGGCAGCCTTCTTGTGAGACAGTCTCTTGCCTCATCTACCTTAACCCCCGTGACAGCCCCGGAGCTGGCGATGTTACTGGCTCCAGGTCACAGAGGGGGAGCCCATGTTCACAAAGGGAAGCTGGAGCTCCATGGGGCATAGGTGTTAGTGGAGCACTGACAGTTGAGCCCAGCTCCAGCCGTCCTCACAGTCTACAGCTGAATTAAACCCTCCTCCCGAGACTGGTTTTGTTTATTGGTTTGTTTTGGAAGAGCTTTATTGAGACATAATTCATATACTATCTAATTCTCCCATTTAAAGTGTACAGTGATTTTTAGTATATTCACAGATTTGTGCAACCATCACCATGATCAATTTTAGAATATTTTCTTTTCTTTTCTTTTCTTTTCTTTTTTTTTGAGACAGAGTTTCAGTCTCGTTACCAGGCTGGAGTGCAATGGTGCGATCTTGGCTCACTTCAACCTCAGCCTCCCGAGTTCAAGTGATTCTCCTGTCTCAGCCCCCAATTAGCTGCGATTACAGGCGCCCCCCCCCCCACCACCCGGCTAATTTTCGTATTTTTAGTAGAGACAGGGTTTCAGACGGGGTTTCACTGTGTTGACAAGGCTGGTCTTGAAATCCTGACCTCAGGTGATCTGCCCGGCCTGGCCTCCCAAAGCACTGGGATTACATGCGTGAGCCACCACACCTGGCCAGGACATTTTCATCACCTCAAAAAAAAAAAAAAAACAGCAGTCACCTCCCAATTTCCCCGTTGCCCTCAACCCTAAACGACCACAGATCTGTTTTCTGTCTCTATGACTTGCCTTCTCTGGACCACTTCATGTAAATGGAATCACGCAAAGTGCGCCCTTTGTGTCTGGTTTCTTTCACTCAGCATGTTTCCAGGTCCATCCTCTGGAGGCTGTATACCGTGTGTCAGTACTTCGTTCCTCCCTGTTGCCAGAGAGTGCTCCCTTGTGTGGAGAGTCCACATTTTATTTATCCATTCATGAGTTGATGGGCATTTGGGCTGTTCCCACACCTTGGCTGTTATGAATAATGCTGCTGTGGGCATCTGTGTACATGTGTGTTGTGTTGACATGTTTTTAATTCTCTTAGGCCTATGTGTGGAATTGCTAGGTCATATGAAAACCCCACGTTTGACTAAGGAACTTGCCAGACTGTTTTCCAAAGTGGCCGTGCCGTTTCACCTTCCCACCAGCAGGCCCAAGGGTTCTGATTCCTCCATCCCCTCTATGACACTCGTCATTGTTTTTGAGTAAGCGGCCTAGTGGGTGTGAGCAGTGTTATCGACTGAATTGTGTTCCCCAAAATTCATGTGTTGAAGCCCTAGCCCCAAAAGTGACTGTCTTTGGAGACAGGGCCTTAAGGGGGTAATTAAAGGTAGATGAGGTCAGGAGGGTGGGGCCCTAATCCGAGAGGACTGGCATCCTTAGAAGAGGAGGAAGAGATGCCAGATTTTTCTCTTTCTCTTATCATGTGAGGACACTGTGAGAAGGCAGCTGTCTGTAAGCCAGGAAGAGAGGCTGTGTGAGAAACCAACCCTGATGGGACCTTGATCTTGGGATTGCCAGACTCTAGAACAGCAAGAAAATAAATTTCTGTTGTTTAAGCCACCCTGTGGCCTGAACAGACTGAAACAAGTGGCCTCTCATTTTAGTTTTGGTTGCCTTTCTCTGATGGCCAATAATGTTGAACGTCTTTTCATGTGCTGTTGCTGTTTGTGTATCTTCTTTGAAGAAATCAATGTCTTTTCGATCCTTTGCCCATTTTGAATTGGATTATTGGCCTTTTATTTTAGGTGGTAAGAGTTCTTTATATGTTCTGGATTCACATCCTTTCTCAGATATATGATTTGCAAATATTCTTCTCCATTCTGTGGTTTGTCTTTTCACTTCTCAATGAGTTCTTTGAAGAACAATAGTTTTTACTTTTAATGAAAGCCACCTATCTTATCTATTTCTCCCCTCTTGTTGCCTGTGCTTTTGATGTCATAGCTAAGAAACCATTCCTAATCCAAGGTCATGATGAATTCTATTTATTTATTTTTACTTAAATATTTAAAAAAAAATTTTTGAGATGGAGTTTTGCTTTTGTCACCCAGGCTGGAGTGCAATGGCATGATCTCGGCTCATTGCAACCTCTACCTCCCAGGTTCAAGTGATTCTCCTGCCCCAGCCTCCCGAGTAGCTGGGATTACAGGCATGCGCCACCATGCCCAGCTAATTTTGTGTTTTTAGTAGAGACAGGGTTTCTCTATGTTTGTCAGGCTGGTCTCAAATTCCTGACCCCAGGTGATCTGCCTGCCTTGGCGTCCCAAAGTGTTGGGATTACAGGAGTGAGCCACCACATCCGGCTACTTTTATTATTTTTTAAATCAAGAATGGGGTCTTGGCTGGGCACAGTGGCTTATGCCTGTAATCCCAGCACTTTGGGAGGCCACGCCAGGTGGATCACCTGAGGTCAGGAGTTGGAGAGCAGCCTGGCCAACATGGCGAAACCCTGTCTCTACTGAAAATACAAAAATTAGCCAGGCATGGTGGCAGGTGCCTATAATCCCAGCTACTTGGGAGGCTGAGGCAGGAGAATCGCTTGAGCCCAGGAGCCAAGGGTTGCAGTGAGGCGAGATCACACCACTGCACTACAACCTGGGTGACAGAGTGAGACTCTGTCTCAAAACTAGAAAATTTTTAAAAAGAGAATGGGGTCTTGCTACATTGCCCAGGCTGGTCTTGAACTCCTGGGCTCAACTATCCTCCTGCCTTTGCCTCCTTGGGTGCTAGGATATAGGTGTGAGCCACCATGCAGTGTCTGACCGGTGATGATTTATTTACTCCCGTACTTTCTTCTAACAATTTTATAGTTTTAGCCCTTATGTTTAGGTCTTCGATCCACTTTTAGCTAATTTTTGTATATGGTTGTTTAAAATAACCTTTCAAACTGTGGTTTTCTTCTGCTCTCACACCAAAACAACAAGAATCAACACAGAAGACTTCTTTGACCCCAAAATATGTGAGGATTTCTGCTCCCCAGTAAGCAAGCAATCAATTCTGCAGCAGACACCAGTTGGGGGTCCTCTTCTTCAGTTCTGACACTACCTGGAAACAGCATCAGATCCCACAGGTTGGGGGCTCAGTCTCCAAAACTTCCCCCTGCTTCAGACACTAGTCACAAGCCTGTGCCTTGGGAACTTCTGACTGGCCGGCTTCTATTTGGGTTACTCACAACCCCCTCTTTGGGTTTGCTTAACTTGCTGGAGCTGCTCACAGAACTCAGGGAAACATTCACTTACAGTTACTGGTTTGTTATAAACGAAACTGCAAAGGATACAGATGAAGAGACGCTCTGGCTGGGTGTGGTGGCTCCTGCCTGGAATCCCAGCATTTTGGGAGGCTGAGACGGGAGGATCACTTGAGGCCAGGAGTTTGATACCAACCTGGGCAACATCGCAATACCCCATATCTACAAAAATTAAAAAATTAGCCTGATGTGGTGATGTCCACCTGTAGTTCCAGCTACTCTGGAGGCTGAAGTGACAGGATTGCTTGATCCCAGGAGTTCGAGGCTACAGTGAGCTGTGGTCACGCCACTGCATTCCAGCCTAGGCAATAGAGCCTGTCTCAAAAACAAAAAAAAGAAAAAAAAAGAAAGAAAGAAAGAAAGAAAGAAAGAAAGAAAGAAAGAAAGAAAGAAAAAAGAAAAGAAAAGAAAAGGAAAGGAAAGGAAAGGAAAGAAAGAAAGAAAGAAAAAGAAAAGATTCCTCAAGTAAGGCATGGCGAAGAGGTGAGGGTCTTCCACACCCTCCCTGGGCGCACCACCCTCCAGGGACCTGTTCAGCCATCTGGAAGCCCCGAACCCATCCTTGTGGGTTTTTATGGAGGCTTCTTTACATAGGCATGATCAACAACCGTGTAGAAATGTGACTGGACAAAAAGAACATGATCGGAACCCAGCAAGGCCTGTCTATGCTGACCTTTCTTGGCTCCTCTGTGTAGCATTCCTTCCTCCAGAGTATGGGGCGGGACGCTTTCTGGAATGAGTGTGTGTGTGTGTGTGTGTGTGTGTGTGTGTGTGTGTGTGTGTTTAGACGGAGTCTCGCTCTGTCACCCAGGCTGGAGTGCTGTGGCGCGATCTCGGCTCACTGCAAGCTCCGCCTCCTGGGTTCACGTCATTCTCCTTCCTCAGCCTCCCCAGTAGCTGGGACTACAGGCGCCCGCCACCACATCCGGCTAATTTTTTTGGTATTTTTTAGTAGAGACAAGGTTTCATTGTATTAGCCAGGATGGTCTCGATCTCCTGACCTCGTGATCCACCTGCCTTGGCCTCCCAAAGTGCTGGGATTACAGGCATGAGCCACTGCGCCCAGCCTGGTTTTTTTTTTTTTTTTTTGAGATGGAGTC